>NC_134397.1:200712601-201316129 GCF_050003625.1 Haematobia irritans | reverse complement strand
GGTTGAAATGTTGCACTAGGAGTGCATATATATATATATATATATATATATATATATATATATATATATATATATATATATATATATATATATATATATATATATATATATATATATATATATATATATATATATATATATATATATATATATACACAGTCTCACACAAGTTTACATACGATTAAAGAATTTGTATTTTATTGAAATAATAAAATATTATAAACTATGCATATACATGCTTTAATTTTTGTAAAATAATTTGAAAACATAGTATTTGTTAATTTTTAACAATATTTTTTTAGTGTGGTTTATAAAAAACAACAAGAAAGATGTTTGGTTAGTAGGTTAAAAACTCAGGGGTATGTAAACTTGTGTAAGACTGTGTATATATATATATATATATATATATATATATATATATATATATATATATATATATATATATATATATATATATATATATATATATATATATATATATATATATATATATATATATATATATATATATATATATATATATATATATATATATATATATATATATATATATATATATATATATATATATATATATATATATATATATATATATTTCGCCCGATATGGACTTATATGGCCCCAGAAGCCAGAGTGTTACCCCAATTTGGTTGAAATGTTGCACTAGGAGTGCAATTAGTAGTTTATTGAAATCGGTTCAGATTTAGATATAGCTCCCATATATATCGTTAGCCCGAGTTGCACTCATATGACCACAGTGACCAATCTTTTACTCCAATTTAATTTAAATTTTGCACAGGGAGTAGAATTAGCATTGTAGCTATGCGTGCCAAATTTGGTTGAAATCGGTTCAGATTTAGATACATCTCCCATGTATAGCTTTCGCCCGATTTACACTCATATGACCACAGAGGCCAATTTTTAACTCCGATTTAGTTAAAATTTTGTACAGGGAGTAGAATTAGCATTGTAGGTATGCTTGCCAAATTCGGTTCAGATTTAGATATAGCTCCCATATATATTCTTTTTCTGATTTCGATAAAAATGGTCAAAATACCAAAATTTTTCCTTGTAAAATCGCCACTGCTTAGTCGAAATGTTGTAAAAATTACTTTAATTTTCCTAAACTTCTAATACATATATATCGAATGATAAATCATAAATAAACTTTTGCGAAGTTTCCTTAAATTGCTTCAGATTTAAATGTTTCCCATATTTTTTTACAAACATTGTGTTCCACCCTAGTGCATTAGCCGACTAAAATTTTGAGTCTATAGATTTTGTAGAAGTCTATCAAATTCTGTCCAGATCGAGTGATATTTAAATGTATGTATTTGGGACAAAACTTCATATAAAGCCCCCAACACATTTGACGGATGTGATATGGTATCGAAAATTTAGATCTACAAAGTGGTGTAGGGTATGATATAGTCGGCCCCGCCCGACTTTAGACTTTCCTTACTTGTTTTTTAACTGACTTGGTCTTCCGAGTTTGATTAATAGTTAATTGCATGAATTAGTTTTTTTAATTGAAAGAGTTTTCAACTTTTTTATTGGGAATATTTTGATAATATTTTTCTGTGCAGCATAGAAGACGCACTTCTATGCAACAAAGTTTTTTTCCTTGTCCAAAAGTCGATAAACTTTTCAATAAATTCATATTGCCCTTGTAGTTAAGTGATTTGACTTAAAAAGGAGTATCTTAACATGAAAGAAAATTTTGTTTGACATTTTGGTTGTAATAATTAAAAAAAATCTTCAATATTAATTAAATCGCCTTTCTATTTTGACCTCAAAGCAAAAAAGGTGAAAAAACTAATAAATAAAAATTTGTTTCCTAGAAGCAAAACTCAAATTTAAAAGAGTATTGCTTCTTAAAAGGATCCTTACTCCAATTCTCTGATTCTTTTCCTCGGAATCATCACCAAAATCATAAGTGTAAAGACAAAATCTTTGGATTTGGCCATGTTTTTTTTTTCAGTGTGGAATCATTTTTTTTTGGCTCGGAATCATCACCAAAATCATAAGTGTAAAGACAAAATCTTTGGATTCGGCTATGTTTTTTTCAGTGTGGGTGATGTATGTATATTATGACAAGCTCAAAAAATGTATTGTCTTTGTTCAGATTTTGCATCACTTCGAGATCCAATAATATATTTTTCACTACTTTTTCGCAGAATATTTACTGAAGTCCAAAAATTTTTTATTCTCAAGTTGGTTTGTAGAGGAGAATATATATATTTAAACCGTATATTTATTACTAAGGCACGCACACTGAGATAAAATTTTAAACTTTTTAGTCCAATCCTTAATATTTGAATGTTGTCCGCAAACATTGTCCAAAATTGTTTCAAGAGCATATTGGTGCTTCTTCACTAGGAAGATGTACCTCATATATGTCGTTACCATATCCACTTTCTGAAAATTATATATCTGATTTCGATCAGCATGCATATGTTTTGCGGGAAAACAATATTTTTGCAACCAAAACTGGTTCCCCTCGTGAATGTAACATTATGCTCTTGAAACATGTTTGAGGTAATCATATTCCTTTTCCCCGTTTAAGAATTATTTCATATGTTGAATTCTGAGATATTTTGGCATCGATAGTTTCTGGTCGGATTTTTTGCGTCCAAATCTATTGTTCATTTTATATATTAATAGTTTATTACAGAATTAGTTTGATGTTCTAATTCTTTTTATCAATGTTTGCACAATATATGTATATTCACATATAAACAATTTCATTAATTTGTTTTTTTTTTCTTTCTGTTTTACAGGTAAACGATTTCCGATTTTTTTTTTGCAAAAAAAAATTGTTTTATTAATTTATTCAAAAGGTATGTCTTTTTTATACACACAAAACATAACGATTTCACTTACAAGCTTGCAAAATCTTCATATTTGATTGAAAAAAAATTATATTTATATATTGGATATTTTTGCAAACAAAAATTTCTCTTTTCTATGACAACAACGAAAAAATACACACACGATAAGGTTAGCAACGTTTACGTTACCACGTCTTGGCCGCAAATGAAGAATATGAAAGTAGCTCAAAGATTTTTATGAAAATTCAATACAACCAGGCAACACCAATAACCACACAAGTCTCAGTAGCCAAAGCAGCAACAAGACTTACAGGGGGTCTCCGAAAAGAAAGAAAGAACCAAACAAGAACTCAACCTAAGAGTTGTCAGTTGTCGTGTGTGTTTGTGAGGCGTCCATTCAAGTTAGGTCTTAACAACAACAACAGCCAAATAAATAAAACCAAATTTAATGTTAAAGCCAAGGTAACCACAAGTCACTCAGCAAACAATTCAATCGGCCAAACAATGGGCCGCCACCGTGCAACACAAATCGGCCACATAAGAGAATCTGAAGTTAATACAAAGAGAAAAGTTGGGTCTCGTATTTATGTAGAATTTAAGAGATAGCCCAAGAGATGGCGTATGAGCCAAGTTTATTTCGAAGAAGCACAGTGGAATAAAAAAGATAAATACAAATAGAAAATTTGGCACAATTTAAAATTTTGTTTAATTGTACACTGAAACGCTAGGTTATCAATTCAAACAGTATTTCTTTCCGTATTGACAAAATTGGTATTGAATCAGAAAAATTATAAATTTTTCTAATGAAAGTTTCACAAACATACTGTCTAACCAAAATGGTGATGGGGGTGTAACAAATTTCCCATCGTTTCCAAAAGCGTCGTCAAAACGTACTGAAAATATTATTTTTGGATCCGGAAGTGCTGCAAATTTAGCGTAGAATTGATGCATTTAACGTGGGTTTGTCATAGAACTGGAGTCCATCATTTCAACAGCCGTTGTACTCAATATGCATCACTCCTTGAGGTGTTATTCGAAATCAGTGTTTTTAGAGTGAATTAAATATATCGTAATATAAAAAAAATATTTTTTTAATTTTTATACCCCCACCATAGGATGGGGGTATATTCCGTTTGTAAGACATCGAAATATTGCTCTACGACCCCCTTAAAGTTCATATATTCTGGGTCGTGGTGAAATTCTGAGTCGATCTGAGCATGTCCGTCCGTCCTTATGTTGAAATCAGGCTAACTTCCGAACCAAACAAGCTATCGACTTGAAACTTGGCACAAGTAGTTGTTATTGATGTAGGTCGGATGGTATTGCAAATGGGCCATATCGATCCCATTTTACATATAGCCCCCATATAAACGGACCCCCAAATTAGGCTTGCGGAGCCTCTAAGAGAAGCACATTTCATCCGATCCGGCTGAAATTTGGTACATGGTGTTAGTATACGGTATCTAACAACCATGCCAAAATTGGTCCACATCGGTCCATAATTATATATAGCCCCCATATAAACCGATCCCCAGATTTGGCTTGCAGAGTCTCTAAAAGAAGCAAATTTCATCCGATCCGGCTGAAATTTGGTACATGGTGTCAGCATATGATCTCTAACAACCGTGCAAAAATTCGTCCACATCGATTCATATAAACCGAACCCCAGATTTGGCTTGCGGAGCCACTAAGAGAAGCAAATTTCATCCGATTGGGGTGAAATTGGGTACATGGTGTTAGTATATGGCCTCAAACACCCATGCACAAATTGGTCCACATCGGTCCATAATTATATATAGCCCCCATATAAACCGATCACCAGATTTGACCTCTGGAGCCTCTTGGAAGACCAAAATTCATCTGATTCAGTTGAAATTTTATGCGACCTCCGGAACCTCTTAGAGGAGCAAAATTCATCCGATTCAGTTGAAGTTTGGTACATTGCGCTAGTATATGGCCGCTAACAGCCATGCAAAAATTGATTTATATCGGTCTATAGTTATATATAGACGATGACCAATCACACAAAAATTGGTCCAAATTGCCAAAAATAATCCACCAAAATTTTATTTCTATAGGATATTTTATCAAAATTTTATTTCCATTCATTTCCAAACTAAATTATATACATATTTAACCAGCGTTGCCAGAATTGTTTCACAAAAAACCGCTAGATTTGTCCAAAAAACTAGCCAAAAAAAGCTAAAAAATTTAAAAAAATAGCTAGAAAAAAGCTAAAATTTTTTGTATCAAAAGTCACATTTTTGATTGAAATTTAACAAACTTAAAGGCTTTATTTCATTTAAAATGCATACTATTTTAGTTATATTCATTTTAATTCAGTTTCTGTGAGACTGTAAGAAAATTTAAGTCATATTAGCTCTGTTTGCGTACTCGATACATTTTGATTACTATCACAAATTTTTACTGGAAGTCCTTCGTTTATATTTCCTAGTAAAAACATTTTTCCCAGTAAACTTGCAATTGCCAGCTGGTTAATCATCAACAAGTCCAATGTGCGATATATTGCAAGTTGTCACTTAGAACTGCATTAGAAAATATCAATATATTTCGTTTTAACTGAATTAATGATAAATTCGTGAACGTGAACACTTCTCCTAATTTTACCCAAGAGAATAAAGCCCATTCTAACTGTCTTGCAAGTTTATATTGAATAACTTTTATTCGAAAATTTCCCATACAAACCTATTGTTGTCCAATTTTCGTAAATATAAATCCATTCAATTAATATATAGCAGATTTGTTTTGATCCTACCACTACGAATTTTTTCATTGCATTTTTTGATGTTAAAAAAATAATACCACATTCAAAACTTTATTTCCTTAATTATTTCTATATTCGGTTCCAAAGATTTTGTACACTAATGATTTTGGTATTGATTCCGAGTCCAATTTGAATTTAAATATTCGTTTTTTTTCAACTTTTTCTTCATGAGCTATCACAGTGCTTTAAAAACGTGCTAACGACAACTTCAATTTCCAAATTCAGACTCGACTTTAAGTAGAAATTATTCTATGTATACGTTTTTAAAATAAAATGTTGAAAAACCTCTTCTATTTTTGAAGGCTATTTTGGTTTGTGGTCAATATACAAAAACTCCACAAATTTAAAGACTATTTCATTAATTTTAAGAATTTTTTAGAATTGACCCTAGCCTTCTTTCATGAAAAGATACCCATTTTTAAGTTGAATCACTTAACTATAAGGACAAAAAGAATTTATCGGCTATTGGACAAGGAAAACAGTTTATATAAGATAAATTCACAAATGCTATTATAACCAAAATTCGCGTTCGTATTTTAAGGAAATGAAATCTTTGGCCTCACCACAATATTTTTTCAATGTACCAAGCAATTCACATCTACTATTTTAATTTAGTAATATCATAATAACTTTAGAATATTATAATAACATAAAAAGGATAAACGAGTCAAATGCTAATATTCCTAATAATTTACTGACAGTTTATATAAGGAATTGAAATATGTGGAAAACCTTATTCTGACAGCAAGGCTTAGATAAAAACGAAGTTTTATCCATATTTCAATAGGAACATGTCGAAAATAAAAAAAAAGCCAAAAATAGCTAAAAGGCTCATGAAAAACAGCCAGAAAAAAAGCTAAAAGCTAAATGCATTTTTTCCCGCTAAACGTCTTCAAAAAAAGCCAAATCTAGCGGGAAAAAAGCTAAATTGGCAACGCTGTATTTAACCGGCCTTTCTTTGTTTAATGTATACCCCGCATGGACTGACTTACAATTTAGAAGACGATGTTAAGAAGTTTTAAGATACGTTGTAATCGGCAAGTGTTACCCAAGTAATTCGATTGTGGATGACAGTCTTTAGTAGAAGTTTCTATGCAATCCATGGTGGAGGGTACATAAGATTCGGCCTGGCCGAACTTACGGCCGTATATACATGTTTGACTTTAAGTATTTAATAAGTCACATTTTGAAAATAAAGAAAGTAAAAATTTATATGTAAAGTAGTAGTCTGTAGTGTCAATCGTCTTTTCGAAATTTTACATTTTTGGAATATATGTAAAACTAAATTGCTTCCGTTTCCGAAAGTTATATTTTCAATAAAGTTTCCAACTGAAAGGTATGTTTATGACGAATAAAGTTTCTTTACATCAGCTCGTGGGCGCCCAAAACTATGCTCTATAAATAAAACTGCTTGACTGTATGTGTTCCGTGTACGGTGATGCCTATAGCGATAATTATCTGTTGATGACAGCTAAGTAGCTCAATGGATAGTGTGTTGGATTACAAATGTATGGTCTGCGGTTCGATTCTCCGTCTACACACAAAAAAAATATCAATTAATTTGATTGTCAATACAATTAAAATTATGTTTAAATTTGAGCTAACAACGTAATTTGTAAATACAATTACGATTTTAGTCACTTTAGCAACCAATTTTGTTACATCAACAAACATTTTGTTATATCAACAAAAAATTTGTTGAACTAAAAAATTTTCTGTAACTACAATTTATTGTTAGCTCAAAAATTATAAAATATGTACAAAATTGAATAATATTATAAAACAGGAAGGCAAAAATTAAATTAACATCATGGGGGTGAAAAAGATGTGAGGGCGAGATGCAATTAGCCAAAAGATTAAAAAATATATATTTTATTTTTTGAGTTAGTCTTTATGAAATTGTTTTCACATTCTGCAAAAGAATCGACGTTTATCACAAAAAACTATATGATTTTCTTTCAAACAAACTTCCTTACAGCGAAACACAAATGGTAAACAATGTTTTTTGTTCAATTTTGGAGAAAATAATTTTTTAAATTTTTATTTTAAAGCCACAGTGCAGCAATTTTGGTACTTTAAAGGTTATTGAAATTATTTGTCTTCCCCCTTTTTTTTGGACCCAGTTTTGGAACAAAATTAATTTGTTGACTGTTTTGGTTTTTTAGTTTTTTTCGTTGTCACACTATATCAATGTACTTTGTTGTCGTCACTTTGGCAGCAGTTGTCCCCCACATAGAGGTGTTGTTGTAGTAACCATGGTTAGTTAGAAAGTGAATCAATCAGTATACGACGATTATCGTTTGGAATATATTTTTGTTTATTTAAATAAATGAAAGTGATATTTCCATATTCATGGGTATGCATATACAACACGGTAATGCCTCTGTCTCTCATTTGGAATGGAAATGACGGAAAGTCATTAAAAACAATCAAAAGTGGGGGAAGTTGCCAAAGGTGAATGACAAGAACGAAATATAGGTCATGTTGACTTTATTTTCGTTGTTTTGTTTTTTTGGGGTTTTGTTGTAAAGATTTTTCTTGTAAAAAGTTCAAAGCCATTGTTAAATAAGTTTTTTTTTTGTTTTTGGTAAAATTGTCTTTAAAGCCACACATGGGCTAACCAACTTGACTGGTTTAAAGTATTCGCTATGTTCATATGGGGTGGGTGAACAAAAATCAGTTTTTAATCACGTAGTCCATATTAGAGTATAGGACGTTGAGAATGGGACTAAATCAAAGATTTCCATATTGAAACAAATAAAAACGATGACCCTTAAAACCTCTGTCTTTATTGCCATTGTATCGAATATTGCCATCATTAATTGCAGGGTGATCAAATCGAGTAACAAAAAAAAAAAAAAGAAAACATTTAACTCGGATGACACTGCCTGTAGATTTGTGTCAAGAAACTGGTTTTCCGAATTTGTATACATGGCTCAGATTCTCTTATGGTTCTTGACCATGCCACAAAGAGTTCTTGGTGAACAGTAATCTATGGCAACGTTATTGCCTAACGCTTAATCGTAGTAGGTTATGAAGTAATAACGATTGTTTCTTTAGAGATCTTGTGCAACTTTTGTTCACATTTAAGGTTAATGACTTTGAGCGTGATATGAAATTATGATACAAGTGCTAATTAAATCATTCTACTAGTTTCTGATGTTAGCACAAAAACACATAAACTTTACATGTAAATACAGCTCTAACTAGATTTAAAATTCAGTGTTTTTTATGGATATGTAGCTGTTATAGGGAAAATAATATAAGAAGATTACACAGTTATTATAAGACTATGGTTGTAACGTTTTTTGGTATATATTTATGTCTAATTTATAGACGAATTATAGAAACATGCCGTTACCTGACCCAGATTCGAAACAGGGACTGGAAACAAATAAGGAAATTTTTAAAAGGCACTGAGTTCTGGGAATTATCGAAGCGTAAGCGTTGCAGAGCACAAGAATTCGATATAAAAAATAATTCTTTCTTTCCGAAAATTTCGACCAACGAATTCAAAATTTGAGCGTCAGCACGCAAAGAAAAAAACAGAACGTTTGGAAAACGTGCACCGAAAACGTTTTTCTTCTGTTAGAGTTTTTTGAATTTCTTCGAAACTTTTAAACTTTTATCACCAAAAAATTCGTTTGTTACAAAATTTGTATACCCTTCACCACTACTGTGGTACAGGGTATAATAAGTTTGTGCATTTGTATGTAACGCCAAGAAGGATTTAGCGATGTCCGTCTGTCTGTCCGTCTGTCTGTTGATGTATTTTTGTGTGCAAAGTACAGCTCGCAGGTTTAGTCCGATTATCCTAAAATTTGGTGTAGGGTCCTGTTTCGGCTCAAAGACGATCCCTATTGATTTTGGAAAAAATCTGTTCATATTTAGATATAGCTGCCATATATATTTTTCACCGATCTGGGCATAATTGGCGAGTATATGAACCGGTCTTCCTAAAATTCCGTACATCCGAATATTTTACGAGTCTCAAAAAACTTGCAAAATATCAGCCAAATCGGTTCAGATTTAGATATAGCTTCCATATATAGCTTTCGCCCGATTTACACTCAAATGACCACAGAGGCCAATTTTTTTGCTCCGATTTGAAATTTTGCACAGGGAGTATAATTAGCATTGTAGCTATGCGTGCCAAATTTGGTTGAAATCGGTTCAGATTTAGATATAGCTCCCATACATAGCTTTCACCCGATTTACACTCATATGACCACAGAGGCCAATTTTTAACACCGATTTAGTTGAAATTTTGCACAGGGAGTAGAATTAGCATTGTAGCTATACGTGCCAAATTTGGTTGAAATCGGTTCAGATTTAGATATATCTCCCATATATTGCTTTCGCCCGATTTACACTCATATGACCACAGAGGCCAATTTTTCGCTCCGATTTAGTTGAAATTTTGCACAGGGAGTAGAATTAGCATTGTAGCTATGCGTGCCAAATTTGGTTGACATCGGTTCAGATTTAGATATAGCTCCCATATATATGTTTTTCTGATTTCGACCAACATTTTCCTTGTAAAATCGCCACTGCTTAGTCGAAAAGTTGTAAAAATGACTAATTTTCCTAAACTTCTAATACATATATATCGAGCGATAAATCATAAATAAACTTTTGCGAAGTTTCCTTAAAATTGCTTCAGATTTAAATGTTTCCCATATTTTTATACCCTTCACCACTACTGTGGTACAGGGTATAATAAGTTTGTGCATTTGTATGTAACGCCAAGAAGGAAAAGTCTGAGACCCATCGTTTAGTATACCGATCGTCTTAGAATTAAATTCTGAGTCGATTTAGCGATGTCCGTCTGTCTGTCTGTCTGTCTGTCCGTCTGTCTGTCTGTCTGTTGATGTATTTTTGTGTGCAAAGTACAGCTCGCAGTTTTAGTCCGATCGTCCTAAAATTTGGTATAGGGTCCTGTTTCGGCTCAAAGACAATCCCTATTGATTTTGGAAAAAATCGGTTCAGATTTAGATATAGCTGCCATATATATTTTTCACCGATCTGGTCATGATTGGCGTGTATATCAACCGATCTTCCTCAAATTCCGTACATCCGAATATTTTATGAGTCTCGAAAAACTTGCAAAATATCAGCCAAATCGGTTCAGATTTAGATATAGCTCCCATATATAGCTTTCGCCCGATTTACACTCATATGACCACAGAGGCCAATTTTTTGCTCCGATTTAGTTGAAATTTTGCACAGGGAGTAGAATTAGCATTGTAGCTATGCGTGTCAAATTTGGTTGAAATCGGTTCAGATTTAGATATAGCTCCCATATATAGCTTTCGCCCGATTTACACTCATATGACCACAGAGGCCAAGTTTTTGCTCCGATTGAGTTGAAATTTTGCACAGGGAGTAGAATTAGCATTGTAGCTATGCGTGCCAAATTTGGTTGAAATCGGTTCAGATTTAGATATAGCTCCCATATATAGCTTTCGCCCGATTTACACTCATATGACCATAGAGGCCAATTTTTAACTCCGATTTAGATGAAATTTTGCACAAGGGGTTGAATTAGCATTGTTGCTATGCGTGCCAAATTTGGTTGAAATCGGTTCAGATTTAGATATAGCTCCCATATATATGTTTTCTGATTTCGACAAAAATGGTCAAAATACCAACATTTTCCATGTAAAATCGCCACTGTTTAGTCGAAAAGTTGTAAAAATGACTCTATTTTTCCTTAACTTCTAATGCATATATATCGAGCGATAAATCATAAATAAACTTTTGCGAAGTTTTCTTAAAATTGCTCCAGATTTAAATGTTTCCCATATTTTTTTTACTAACATTGTGTTCCACCCTAGTGCATTAGCTGACTTAAATTTTGAGTCTATAGATTTTGTAGAAGTCTATCAAATTCTGTCCAGATCGAGTGATATTTAAATGTATGTATTTGGGACAAACCTTTATATATAGCCCCAACACATTTGACGGATGTGATATGGTATCCAAATTTTAGATCTACAAAGTGGTGCAGGGTATAATATAGTCGGCCCCGCCCGACTTTAGACTTTCCTTACTGGTTTTTTACTAAAATTGTGTTCCACCCTAGTTCATTAGCCAACTTAAATTTTGAGTCTATAGATTTTGTAGAAGTCTATATAATTCGGCCCAAATCGAGTGATATTAAAATGTATGTATTTGGGACAAACCTTTATATATAGCTCCCAACACATTTGACGGATGAGATATGGTATCGAAAATTTAGATCTACAAAGTTGTGCAGGGTATAATATAGTCGGCCCCGCCCGACTTTAGACTTTCCTTACTTGTTATTTTTTCAATAACAACAACACAGTCCATTTCGTTTATATCAAGCACAGTTCTTTTCTGACTTTAAGTTTTTAATAAAACACATTTTACAGTTTCATAGTAAAAATTTAACACCTTTTCAGAATCTTCCGAACAAATCTGGAATATATGTAAACAAAAAAAAAAACTTTTTAGTGTTCGGTCGAAGCAGGGATCGAACCCAGTACCATTGGTATGTAAGGCGGACATAGCAACCACTGCTCCATGGTGCCCAAGTAAATGTATGTTTCTGTTAACTAAAGTTTGTTTAGTCGGCTCGTGGCGCCGCAAGCTATGCTATATAAATATAACTTATATGGATAATTGTCTATTGATGACAATAACAGCTACATAACTCAGTGGATAGTGTGTTGGCTTACAAATGCATGGTTCCATTCTCCATCCAAGGCGAAAGGTAAAATTAAAAAAAAATAGATCTGTGAATTAAGCACTCCGGGTTTCAAACTTTTGCATAATACCGGTAAAGATGAAAATCGAGCATCTATAATTGCTAAGAACGAACTAAACTTGTTTCTGCTTCGTTCATTAGGCAATGCAGACACTGTCGTAGCCAGTCTGGAGATATTCAAATGCAAATACTGGGTATCTTCGGTCTACATGGGACATGATAGGGAGATGCCTCCATGTGCCGTTAAGACCGTAGTTGAGGAGTCACTGAAAACAAAGACAAAACTCATTATGGGATGCGATGCAAATGCACATCATAGCATTTGGGGAAGTAGTTATACTAACACAAGGGGAGAGTCGCTAATAGAGTTTATTTTGCGTACTAACCTCGTAGTTTGCAATAAGGGGATGCACCAACCTTCGTCACAAGGCAAGAGGTTTTGGACGTCACATTGGCCTTTCCGGAACTGAATGATAAGATATCTGAGTGGCAAGTTTTGAGGGAACATAGCTTCTCAGATCATCGCTACATCAGTTTCAGATTGGCTGTTTGTACTTCAAAGACCATATTTCCGCCAAATGTTAGGAAAACTGATAGGAATAGGTATAGGCAATCGTTCAATATGATGATACCGGAAATACCAGAGACAAATATGAGCACTGTGCAAGATATCGAACACACAGTGGAACGGATTACTAAGGCCTTCAAAATCTCACTGAAAGCTGCATGCCATAGAGAGAAGCCAAGGAGGCAAAATCGACCACCATAGTGGTCTACGGAGTTAAGTAATATGAGGAAATCCTACAGGAAGCTCTTTAACAAAGCAAAGTCCACCAGAGCTCCTGAGGATTGGGACGCTTACAAGAAGAATCTGAGACGATACAAGCGAGAACTGAGAAATGCTCAGCATAACTCTTGGAATGTTTACTGCAGCAGTATTGAGAATACGTCCAAGTCTTCCAGACTACGGAAGGTACTAGCATCCACTAACTCCGCTCCAGGTTTCATTAAAACCTCGGAGGGCAACTGGACAACGTCCAGTGAGGAGACGCTGGAGGTACTATTGGACACACATTTTCCTGGAAATCAGACGGTTGGACCATGCTCCGGCGGTGCTACAGTGGCTCAGCGGTCATTTCCTATCGAGGAACTTGTATCGTAATCTAGAATAAAATGGGCGTTAAATAGCTTTGGGTCATCCAAATCCCCCGGACCTGATGGAATTACTCCGGCGGAGTTACAAGCAGTGACTGACAGAATTATCCCTTGGTTGACGGTGATATATAAAGGGTGTATAAGCTTAGCATATATTCCAGAAAAGTGGCGGGAAACAAAAGTCGTTTTCATACCTAAAGCATGAAAAGCCTATCACACGAGTGCGAAGGATTTCCGACCAATCAGCTTATCCTCATTCCTAGTTAAGACCCTGGAGAGGATGATAGACATTTATCTTAGAACTAGCGTCGATTCAAGTTTGCTCTCGAAACGACAGCATGCATACTCGAAGGGCTGGTCTACTGAGTCCGTTTTGCATGAACTAGTCAGCATTATCGAAAGCTCACTATCTGTCAATGAATACACAATCGTGGCGTTTCTAGACATCGAGGGGGTATTCAATAATGTCCATCCGAGCTCGATATTAAATGGACTGGCAACTCTGAATGTTGATCCAGGTATACTTAGGCTGCTAGACGAACTGCTAATGAGGAGACGTATTTCAGCCACACTAGGAAAAGCAAACATTCAAAGGTGTGAACAGAGGCACTCCCCAAGGAAGAGTTCTATCACCTCTTCTTTGGAATGTTGCTATAAACAACCTTCTGGTTTTCCTGGAAAAAGAAAGGATAAAAGTGGTGGCATACGCAGACGATGTGGCCCTAGCAGTCAGGGGAAAATTCCCATGCACTAACAGAGATGTTATACAAAGAGCCCTCCCGATGACTGAGAAATGGGCTAAAGAGAATGGTCTTGGAGTAAATCCTGCCAAGACAGAATTAGCCATGTACTGCAAAGATCGCAAAACTCCCACGGTTAAGCCCATATCCGTAGGGGGTAATGAAATTCCCTTTGGTGAGTGTGCAAAATACCTTGGCTTTATTCTGGACAGGAAAGCCACGGTAGCTTTGTACTCCTACCAAAAGGCAATAGGAAAACAGTGGGGACTAAAACCGAAAATTGTGCATTGGCTGTACACGGCAGTGGTTAGACCTATAATGCTATATGGAGTTGTAGTCTGATGGCAGGCACTTCAGCAACCGACAGGTTTAGATAAAGTTCAGCATATGGCGTGCTTGTGTATCTCAGGCTCATTCAGTAAGACAGGAACAGATTCCCTCAATGTCATGCTGCATCTATTGCCTTTAGACATTTTGGCCAAACAGTCAGCTGCAACAACAATGGCTGTGCGGTTACGCGAGCTATCGCTGTGGCCGGAAAAAACGTACGGCCACAGTTCGGTCCTCAAAATAATGCCAGATGTGCTTTACATACACTCTGGCGAAACCACTTTTCGACAACAAGTGTGAAACTCTAATTCCCAACAGTGAGGGGTGGTGTACACAGACCCCGAAGAATAAAAGATATATAGATTTCTACACTGATGGCTCCAAATTGGATGGGCAAGTGGGTTTCAGAGTATATTCTAAAGATCTGGAACTTCAAATAGCGAAAAGATTACCTGATCACTGTAATGTTTTTCAGGCTGAAATATTAGCAATAAAAGAGGTGGCGAATTGGCTGAGAAGTAATGTTCCAAAAATTGTTGGCATTAATATATACTCAGACAGTCAACTTCCATTAAATCCTTGAACTCTGTGTTCCTTTACTCGAAAACGGCCATCGACTGCCGCAAATCTATCAACGAGATGGCTGAGCAGTGCAATATTCACCTAATATGGATGCCTGACCATACCGGGGAACTGTCAAGCAGATGAGTTAGCAAGGCTAGGAACTACCTTACATATTCCATGGGAACTAGAATCTGTTGGTATGTCTCAGGCAACCTGCAAGCTCTTACTGCGTGAGAAGGCCGTCATGATGGCAAATGTTCGATGGGAGAATTGCAAGGGTTGTAACGACACCAAGCAAATATCACCAAGCAAATATCACTTCTGATATCTGCTATAACGAGCCGCTGCCTGATAGGCGATTTTTCAAAAACTATTGGTGAGAAGTATAATGACTATTGTATGAGCTGTCATGATGCGGAGGAAAAGGAATCAATTAAACACCTCTTGTGTGAGTGTCCTGCATTTTGTGTAAGGCGTAAGCAAATTTTAGGGATATATAGCTTTAGATTACTGGCGGACCTGGAAAACGTTAACTCAAGCAGTCTGCTAATGTTTTTGGAACAATCTGGTTGGTTCCACAGAAGAAAATAATCGAGAAGGTTCAGCGGTTAAAACTAGAAGTGCCCATATGTAATAGGTACTTTTAGTTAATGTGGTATCACAATGGACTGAATAGTCTAAGTGAGCCTGATTCTTAATCGGGCTGCCTCTTTAATCTAACCTAACCTAACCTATAATAAATTTTCTTCAATTTAACGAAAACTTATTTGTATCGTGTTGCAATTACTAAAATATTTTAGATAACATTTTATAATATAAATCTATATTTTCTTACATGCTGGGTTAATTTTTTTCTGGGTGTATATTCGTTGAAAAATGTATTAAGAACAAAGAAATTTTCTATACTAACAAAATGTTCACTTACCCGTACAAAAATTTTCTTAAAATTGGTGGAAATTTCCTCTGCAGTAAAAAGAAATGCAGTCATTAATTTGTATAAAAGTGAACTGACTGGTATGAAAACATTTTTTAATATGTGTAAATAACATTTTCTTTGCGGACACGAAAAACTGACGAAATCTTCAATAATTTCAAACTATATATGAGTTTTGGTAGGCACATATTTTGCAGATTATACGCTAACCTCTGTGTGGTTTAGGGCATAAAAAACACATAATGTAAATTCCAAAAAAATTTATTGAATTTTCCTTAAAATTTTCACTTTACTATGGATAGACGAAGGGACTCAAGTTTTCCTATTTTGAGGGCACTGAGCTAAAACATTTGCTCTGTACCGTCCGTTATATTATCATAGAAAATAATAATAAAATATTGTTTGACCCAATTTTGAATACAAATTAATGTAAACAAAGAACAAAATCACAGCTTGTATAATAAACAGAAAAACACCTCAATAATCCATTTCGAGTACAATGAACTTTATTATTATTTTTTTTTTTATTTCACCAGTACCATAAGATTCGCAAAAAGTTACTTTCTTTGCTATCTCTTTACCCTCAATGGCTCTCTGGTTTACCCATAGTTAATAAATAAACACTTTGTGAGGGCTAAGAGACCAAAAGAGGCTACTACAAAGCGTTATTTGTGAGAATTTGCAAGAATTTACGAGAATAAAAATCCAGTTTAAAGTTTGTTTTTGCGATTTCTACAAAAACTGACTAAGGTGTTGCAATGCCATGATGTTTATTAGGGGTAATCATTTTATAATGGTGTAGAAAATGTTGTGGAATAATTTTGTATTATTTTTTTGTGATTAATAAATTTCACTTGAAGGAAAATATGCGAAATTTGGAAAAAAAATATCTACTTACCATCTGTTTATGAGGCTTTTATTGCAAGAAAATCAATTAATGATGAAACTAAATCAATAGGTTCTTCCTTTTTCACATACATATGTATTATGTATTTCCCGTTTCAATTTGTCCACAAAGAGTACTCAAGCTAATGCTCATTCATAGCCATTCTCGTGTTGCATTAGAAATTAAACTAATTTGTTAGTCTGTTTGTGTTTTTTTTTTTTGTTTGCCCCGAAACATATTTCCTAATAAAGTGAAAACTTTTTGCCTCAGAGCTTTACCACCGGCCCAAAACTTTTCCATAGAAGTTTTTACTGCATAAACCTCAGAGAAGAAAACTTTTTGCCAGCCAAAAAACCTGGTAACACCACTTATATCTCCCGCCACCTTTTCACCCTGGCCACCCAACAAATTACCAAAGAAAACTAATCAAATATTTCACCGAAAAGGTGGAGGTGGACACTATGGTGTACATTTAACAATTACTGAAGAATATTGTAATATGCCTTAATTGAAATAATTCCCAAACCAATAACCTGAAGTCAATGGGATGCGAATGTAGGGATGCCATTTCGCCAAGGGGGTTTGTAAGATACAGGATGAGAAATCACACGGGATAAAAGTACATGGTGGAAAATATAGACTATATTTTATTCCAAATTAGTGATTTTCACAAAATATTCTTAAAATATATTTTATTAAATTTCTACTTGAATGGAAGAACAACGACTTTTATACCCGCCATTAAATTGTAGTATCATACCCTCAGGAAAATTTATTCTTCCGGCCAATGATTTCGTCTATACCGGGTGGCTGGTATGTAATAACGGTTGCCACTCGTGCCAAAAATAATCTACCAAAATTTGAAGAAAATTTTACAAAAATCTACCAAATTAAAAAAGTCTTATTTTAAAATTATTTGGACGTATAAATATCCCTTGAAATGTTAATTGTCGAATTTAAATGTTTCAACGATTTAACCTTGTAGCAACAAGGGAAATTTCTATAGAACATTTTGTCAAAATTTTATTTTTATACGAAATGTTGTAAAAATTTTATTTCATTAAAAATATTTGAGAAAATTTTTGTTCTATAGAAAATTTTCTCAAAATTTTTGTTCTATAGAAAATTTTCTCAAAATTTTATTTCTATAGAAAATTTTGTCAAAACTGTATTTCTATAAAAAATTTTGTCAAAATTTTATTTCTATAAAAAATTTTGTCAAAATTTTATTTCTATTGAAAATTTTGTCAAAATGTTATTTCTATAGAAAATTTTGTCAAAATGTTATTTCTATAGAAAATTTTGTGCAAAATTTTATTTCTATAGAAAATATTGTGCAAAATTTTATTTCTATAGAAAATATTGTTCAAAATTGTATTTCTATAGAAAATATTGTGCAAAATTTTATTTCTATAGAAAATTTTGTCAGAATTTTATTTCTATAGACAATTTTGCCAAAATTTTATTTATATAGAAAATTTTGTCAAAATTTTATTTTAAATGTTGTTGTAAAAATTTTGTCAAAATTGTATTTCTATAAAAAATTTTGTAAAAATTTTATTTCTATAGAGAAGTTTGTCGAAATTTTGTATCTATGGAAAATTTTGTCTAAATTTAATTTCTATAGGAAATTTTGTTAAAATTTTATTTCTATAAAAACAATTGTCCAAATAGTATTCCTATAGAAAATTTGTCAATATTTTATTTTAAAGAAATTTTTTTTTTTAAAGAAAATCTTATTTCCATAGAAAATTTTGTCAAAATTTTATTTCTATAGAAAATTTTCCCAAAATTTTATTTCTAAAGAAAATTTCCCCAAAATTTTATCTCTGAAGAAAATTTTTTTAAATTTCTATTTCTATAGAAAGTTTTCTCTAAATTATTTTCCTATAGAAAATTGTACACTCTATGGCCCGATTTCCGTAATTTTTTGCACAAATTTTATTTCTATAAAAAATTTTGTCAACATTTTATTTTAAGTGTTGTTGTCAAAATTGTATTTCTATAGAAGATTTGACCACATTTTATTTTTATAGACAATTTTGTCAAAATTTTATTTCTATAGGAAATTTTTTTTCAAAATTTTTTTCTATAGAAAATTTTGTCAAAATTTTATTTCTATGGAAAATTTTCCCAAAATTTTATTTCCGAAGAAAATTTTGTTAAATTTCTATTTCTGTAGAAAATTTATCAAAATTTTATTTTTATAGAAAATTGTTTTTCTATAGAAAATTTTACACTCATATGACCCGATTTACGTAATCTTTTGCACTAATTTTATTTCTAGAGAAAATTTTGTCAAAATTTTATTTCTATAGAGAAGTTTGTCAAAATGTTATTTCTATAGCAAATTTTTGTCAAAATTTTATTTCTATAAAAAATTTTGTTAAAATGGTATTCCTATCAAAAATTTGTCATAATTTTATTTTTATAGAAAATTTTATTTCTATAAAAAATTTTGTTAAAATTTTATTTCTATAGAAAATTTTGTAACAATTCTATTTCTATAGAAAATTTTGTCAACATTTTTTTCTATAGAAGATTTTGTCAAAATTGTATTTCTATAGAGAATTTTGTTAAATTTCTATTTCTATAGAAAATTTTTTCTAAATTATTTTTCTATAGAAAATTTTGTCAAAATTTTATTTTAAGTGTTGTTGTCAAAATTGTATTTCTATAGAAAATTTTGTAAAAATTTTATGTCTATAAAAATTTTTTTAAAATTTTATTTCTATAGAAAATTTTGTCAAAGTTTTATTTCTATAGAAATTTTTGTAAACATTTTATTTCTATAGAAAATTTTGTCAAAATTTTATTTTAAGTGTTTTTGTCAAAATTGTATTTTATAGAAGATTTGACAACATATTATTTCTATAGACAATTTTGTCAAAATTTAATTTCTATAGAAAATTTTGTCTAAATTTTTTTCTATAGAAAAGTTTGTCAACATTTTTTTTGGTATAGAAAATTTCATCAAAATTTTATTTCTATAGCAAATTTTCCCAAAATTTTATTTCTGAAGAAAATTTTGTTAAATTTCTATTTCTATACAACATTTATTTTTTAATTATTTTTCTATAGAAAATTTTACACTCATATGGCCCGATTTACTTAATTTTTTGCACAAATTTTATTTCAATAGAAAATTTTGTCAAAATTTTATTTCTATAGAGAAGTTTGTCAAAATTTTATTTCTATAGAAAATTTTTGTCAAAATTTTATTTCTATAAAAAATTTTGTTAAAATGGTATTCCAATCGAAAATTCGTCGTAATTTTATTTTTATAGAAAATTTTATTTCTATAAAAAATTTTGTTAAAATTTTATTTCTATAGAAAATTTTGTTAAAATGTTATTTCTATTGAAAATTGTATCAACATTTTTTTCAATAGACAATTTTGTCAAAATTTTATTTCTTCAGAAAATTTTCCCAAAATTTTGTTTCTGAAGAAAATTTTGTTAAATTTCTATTTCTTTAGAAAATCTATCAAACTTTTGTTTTTATAGAAAATTTCATAAAAATTCTATTTCTATAGAAAATTTTATCAACATTTTTTTGTATAGAAAATTTTCTCAATTTTTTTCTATGGAAATTGTGTCAAAATTTTATTTCTATAGAGAAAATTTTCTCTAAATAGTTTTTCTATATTTTTTTAAGTGTTGTTGTCAAAATTGTATTTCTAAAGAAAGATTTTATAAAGATAGATTTTATAAAGATTTTATTTCTATAAAAAATTTTGTTAAAATTTTATTTCTATAGAAAATTTTGTCAAAGTTTTATTTCTATAGAAAATTTTGTAAAAATTTTATTTTTATAGAAAAGTTTGTCAAAATGATATTTCTATAGAAAGTTTTGTCAAAATTTTATTTCTATAAAAAATTTTTCAAAATTTTTGTTTTATAGAAAAATTTTTTCTTCAGAAAATGTGTCAAAATTTTATTTTATAGAAAATTTTGTAAAAATTGTATTTCTATAGAAAATGTTGTCAAAATTGTTTTCTTTGAAAATTTTGTTAAAATTTTGTTCTGTAGAAAATTTTGTCAAAATTTTATTTCCATAGAAAATTTTCTCAAATGTTTTTTTTCTTTTTTAAGAAATATTGGTTAAATATCTATTTCTATAGAAAATTTTCTCTAAATTGTTTTTGTATAGAAAATTTTACACTCATATTGCCCGATTTACGTAATTTTTGCACAAGGGGTAGACATAACATTCAAGCTTTGTATACCGAACTTGATCCATAAAGTGGTGACACAATAAAACTTTTCATCCGTTCAAGGAGTGCTTTCATAGGGCAAATCCAAATTTTCAAATCCCCCCAAATCCAAATCCTTTCCGTTCGAATTATCCACACTAACATCCCTAATATGAAAACACTTCAAGGCTCAAGAATGCCATCAACCTCAATAATCATAATGGCTTTCAACACCATTCAAAGAAGCTGAGCGAACTCAAGTAGGAAATACGTAGGCAAAAGTTTGTTACTCCCAATTGCGCAATCAAATATCAAAAGCCACTTTGCAACAACAGGCGGCAAGGAAGTAAGTTTGGTCTCCTTAATTCCTCTTTGTAATTCACCTTGGTAGTGGAATACCTTTCTGGTCTGCTATAACAATAGTCCAGGGTCCTTATGGCCGTTAGACGGCCGTAAACCTTGAATTGAAATTCATGGTAATGGTGAGAAAGGCATGCTGTGTCCTTGTCGTTGCTGTCTTTCATCTTTGATTGTTGTTGGCCACATTGCCGCTAGAGTTTTATTCACTACTGGTTGATGGCTTTCCTGTTTTATATCTTCAGTGTAAGAAGTTTTTCGATGACCCCCACCACCCATGGTCGATGGCTAAAGTTGGAAGTTTTCTTTTTCACGGAAACGACTAATTTTGGAATCTTCTTCTGGCTGTTTGGAGTTGTTCGATTCATTTCTTCGTTGATTCGTGTAATCTCTCTTGAGAAGTTGTCGTCCTTATGGTTTTTATTTGTTCAATGTTAAGTGAAATGCACCCGAAGGTATTTCCTTTTTTTGCAAATGTCTTAAATATGTTTTTTGTCTTCCCCAGGAGTTTTGTAGTCCTGTTGGTCGTTTCGATATTAGCCATTTCAGTTTGTGTTGGCTGAGTATAAAGTTTGATTTTTCTAAGGTTATCAGATTGTGTCTCGCCAGACGGAAGATTTCAAATCAAAAGTACAATTGGTGATTGCTTAATGGAAATATTTATGTTAAATTAGTTGATCTTTTTTTTTTAAATTTGGAGGATATTCATGGAATTATGCACTGAAAAAAAAAAACATGCCCGGTTCCAAAGATTTTGTCTTCACTCTAAAAATTTTGGTATTGATTCCGAGCCAAAGAAGCGGAGAATACAAGTAAGGATACTTTTAAGGCACAATTCTCTTTTAAATTTGGGTTTTGTGTACTGGCTTCTAGGAAGCAAATTTTAATTTTTTTTGTTCAAAGTCCTTAACGACAACTTTATTTTCCAAATTCAGACTCGACTTCCAGTAGAAATTATGCTATGTTTCAAGTATAAAACGTCTTTAAAATAAAGTGTTGAAACACATGTCCTATGTTTGGACGATTTTTTGCTTTATAGCCAAGATGCAAAATTACAACAAATTTAAAGACAATTTCATTAATTTTAAAGAATTTTTCTGAATTATTAAAGTCAACTTGACCTTAGTCCAAAAATTTTTTCTTTCATGTTATGATATCCATTTTTAAGTCAAATCACTTAACTATAAGGACAATACAACTTCATTGAAAAGTTTATTGACTTTTGGACAAGGAAAAAAACTTTATATTATAGAAATGGGTCTTCTATGCTAAGCAAAATTTGCATTCGTATTTTAAAGACATGACATATTTGACCACACGACAATATTTTTTTCAGTGTGGATATACGAGACAAGGTGCTTTAATTTGGATTAAAGATCGTCAGTTTAGGTTATATAAAGCACAGGCATATTGGTCCATAATGTAATTTGACTGATTTATACTCAGATATATACATAGATATTTTATGCCACCTCTTTGAAATTAAGATTTAATATTTTCCCTATTACGTCCCTAAGGGAAATGGATCCATCCAGGATCGGTACAGGTCTAATCCCTGGTGTGTATTAGCCGGTCCCACTACTGATCAAAACTTTTGGAAGAGACTGTATCCAGAGAAGGAATATGATCACCTCAAACATGTGTCAAAAGTAAAATGGTATTTTTGGATGGTGCTGGAATGAATACTCGATAAATGAGATTTGAGCCTATATATACAAATCGATAGCTCCCAAAAAATATCTTGGTATTAAGGAAAAACTTTCTTTGGCGCCAAAACCCTTATAGCACAAAATCTTTCAATCCAAGTATATCTTTGCTTTTTTGCGACCAATATTCACGATGAAATGTTTCTATCAGTGTTTGGCGCGACTTCCTTCTACTTGTTGGTAGGAGGCACGGTTGCCACAGTTGGTAGAATTCTTCCAAAAAGGGTAGATTTTTTACTGTTTGGTAGATTGGTAGAATTCTTGGTGTTTTGATAGATTTTACCAAATGATCCTCTCCAACTAACAGATATTTCACAAAGTTTCTATAAAAATTAAATGTTGAGAAATTTTCTATAGAAATAAAATTTCCACAAAATTTTCTATAGAAATAAAATTTTTCAGAAAATCTTCTATAGAAATAAAATTTTTAGAAAATTTTCTAGAGAAATAAAATTTTTAGAAAATTTTCTAGAGAAATAAAATTTTGATAAAATGTTCAATAGAAATAAAATTTTGACAAAATTTTCGATAGAACTAAAATTTTGAGAAAATTTTCGTGACAAATAAAATTTCGAGAAAAATTTCTACAGAAATATAATTTTGACAAAATATTCTATACTAACATTTTGAAAAAAAAAATTATAGAAATAACATTTTAACAAAAAATTCTACAGAAATAAAATTTTGACAAAATTTTCTATAGAAACAAAATGTTGAGAAAATTTTGTATAGAAATAAAATTTTGAGAAATTTTCTATAGAAATAAAATTTCGACAAAATTTTCTATAGAAATAAAATTTTGAGAAAATTTTCTAAAGAATAAAATGTTCTTTGAATAAAATTTTGTATAGAAATAAAATTTTGTATAGAAATAAACTGTTGAGAAAATTTTCTATAGAAATAAAATTTTTAGAATATGTGCTTTAGAAATAAGATTGTAACAAAATTTCTATAGAAATAAAATTTTGACAAAATTTCTGTAGAAATAAAATTATGAGAAAATTGTCTCGAAATACAATCTTTACAAAATTTTCTATAGAAATAAAATTTTGACAAAATTTTCTATAGAAATAAAATTTTGACAAAATTTTCTAAAAATGTTCTATTGAATAAAATTTTGTATAGAAATAAACTGTTGAGAAAATTTTCTATAGAAATAAAATTTTGAGAAAATGTCTATAGAAATAAAATTTTGAGAATATGTGCTATAGAAATAAGATTTTAACAAAATTTCTATAGAAATAAAGTTTTGACAAAATTTCTGTAGAAATAAAATTATGAGAAAATTTTCTTAGAAATACAATCTTTACAAATTTTTCTATAGAAAAAAATTTTGAGAAAATTTTCTATAGAAATACAATCTTGACAAAATTTTCTATAGAAATAAAATTTTGACAAAATTTCTATAGAAATAAAATTTTGACAAAATTTCTATAGAAATAAAAAAAAAATTATGAGAAAATTTTCTATAGAAATACAATCCTGACAAAATTTTCTATAGAAATAAAATTTTGACAAAATTTTCTATAGAAATAAAATTTTGAGAAAATTTTCTAAAGAATAAACTGTTCTATTGAATAAAATTTTGTATAGAAATAAACTGTTGAGAAAATTTTCTATCGAAAAATGTTGAGAAAATGTCTATAGAAATAAAATTTTGAGAATATTTACTATAGAAATAAAATTTTGACAAAATTTCTATAGAAATAAAATTATGAGAAAATTTTCTATAGAAATACAATCCTGACAAAATTTTCTATAGAAATAAAATTTTGACTAATTTTCTATACAAATAAAATTTTGAGACAATTTTCTAACGAATAAAATGTTCTTTTGAATAAAATTTTGTATAGAAATAAACTGTTGAGAAAATTTTCTATAGAAATAAAATTTTGAGAAAATGTAGAAATAAGATTTTGACAAAATTTCTAAAGAAATAAAATTTTGACAAAATTTCTAGAGAAATAAAATTTTGACAAAATTTCTATAGAAATAAAATTTTGACAAAATTTCTATAGAAATAAAATTTTGACAAAATTTCTATAGAAATAAAATTTTGAGAAAATTTCTATAGAAATAAAATTATGAGAAAATTTTCTATAGAAATAAAATTATGAGAAAATTTTCTATAGAAATAAAATCTTGACAAAATTTCTATAGAAATAAAATTTTGAGAAAATTTTCTATAGAAATAAAATTTTGACAAAATGTCTATAGAAATAAAATTTTGAGAAAATTTTTATAGAATTAAAATTTTGATTTCTATATAGAAATAAAATTTTGAGAAAATTTTTATAGAATTAAAATTTTGATTTCTATATAGAAATAAAATTTTGAGAAAAAAAAATTTGAGAAAATTTTCTATCGAAAAAAAATTTTGAGAAAATTTTTTATAGAAATACAATTTTGATTTCTATACAAAAATACAATTTTGAGAAATTTTTGTATAGAAATAAAATTTAAAAAAAAAAAAATCTATAGAAATAAAATTTTGATAAAATTTTCCATAGAAATAAAATGTTGACAAAATAGTTTAGAGAAATAAAATATTGCAAATTAAAATTTTTTGTTTGATAGTTTTTATGGTAATATTGTCTCCAAATATTTGGCAGATTATTTGTGGCCCGAGTGGTAACTTGCTACCACGCAAGTACTCTTTTTCTCCTAAATAACTAAAATACATATTTCGAAATCAGTTCAGTATATACTTTATTTATGCGGAACTAATAATGCCGAGCACATTGATTTTAATTAATCTTTATTCTATGCAAAATTTCAATAACCTTTAATGGTGACCACTAAAACTCCAAAACAATTTTTCAATAAACAATTTTAGCGTGAATGATGGTTTACAAACAAAGCACCGCTATTGGGAATGCTTTAAACAATAATACTAAGAAATTCCAAGAATGTGTAAATTAAAATCAACATTTAGCCCTTACACATTGGATAAAAACACCCCATTCGTACTTCCTAAGACTTCCTGCTGAAGTCTCAAGGAGACTGAGATTCCTGGTAAGCAAGTTACGAAATGAACAAATTAGCGGTAGCAGAATTTGCCTTTAGGGCGGCCGTTTTTTATTATCCATTGCTGCTATTAATTAACCCCTTTACGATGGATCTCATAATGCAACATAGCGAAGCGACTCATAAGCAAGACAAAAGCAAATCTTTAAGAATTCCATAATGGAGAATCACAGTCGAAGTTTGGATTGGATGAAAAACTTCTTCGACACCCTCAAATGGGCTATAATAAAACGTCATAGATTTTCTTCTCATTCTCATTGATGTTGGTAGTATCAAAAAAAAGAAGGTGGTCCATCCAGAATTCGCATTGATACTCTACGCAGAAAACAGGCGGCAGCAACAGGAGATTGCCTCTAGTATGGGATACAGGGGGAAAAAGATAAAGTTTTTCCATTATTGCAAAAGCCACAGGAATGAATGCAAGAACGAACGTAAGAGTAAAAAAATTTATGAAGCGTTTAATTGAATAAATTAAAGAAAATAATAATAATAACGCTTCGCGGGCACTAGGCGTAACGCATTGAGTTGAAAGCCACCGAAAGGATTAACTGTAAAATTGTGAATTCGAATTGAATGGCTATACAACTGCAGGATAGTATTTTTGCTCGAAGCACAACAAAGAGTTGGGCTCGTCCAATGATAATGGAAAATATTGCCAAATGAGAAACAAACAGATTGAAGATGAGATTATTTTTGTAAACTCGACGAAATATTGAAGTACAAAATTGATTGAATTCAATGAATGACACACACAGAGAAGGAATATGATCACCTCAAACATGTTTTAAGAGCAAAATGTTATTTTTGGGTGGTGACCATGTAACATGGTTTTCGCAACCGTGTTATTTTCTCGGAAAGCATGTATCTGATTTCGGCAAGCAGGTTATATTTGACGAAATAACATTTTAGTGACAAACATGTTACATGGTTACCATACAAAAATAACATTTTGCTCTTGAAACATGTTTGAGGTGGTCATATTCCTTCTCTGCGTGCATATTTGCTGGCTAGTCGACTGATTATAATGACCAATTTCCAGTCAGAAATTCAAGTCTTATTCAATAACTTCATGAGCATATTTATGGTTAACTATCTCTAACTAACCCTTTTTCTTGGGTGTAACCTACAAAAATAAATTGAAATTGGAAAAATGTTATTGAAATTGATTTTTTCTCTTCTTAATTACCACCCATTAAATGTACCCCACATTGGAATTTTACCTTATAAGGATGCGCACAAGGCAATCTACATTTGAAAGTTAAACGTTTAATGTCTCTTCTATCTTCTATTCGTGCCATTGTAAATCATGCAGATAGAAAACCCACTTTGGCCTATAAATCACTAGAAAAGTGTGTGGCCGAGGAAGTTGAAATTTTTGCACACAAAAATTCCTGTGTGGCTGACATTGCTATTCCAAAGTTGCCATTACTTCATACTCCAGCCGCTCAAACACGTATCTCTGTTGAAGGCAAGGATTTGACATATGCCTACCAAAGTAAGGACAAACGTTTGGGGGTCGACCACCAGGAGAAAGCAAATCAAACTAAGCAAAAACCTCGAATTGCAAGACAAGTCTCTAACCAACCAAACATTGTTGCGAATTCCACAAATGTTTGGAATCCTTGCTCTCGGTCGACTATGGAGGAAATTTCCCCGATAGTGGAAGCAGAAAAAAAAATTGAAGCAGTTGCCATAAGTCAAAATTATCAACAAGCCCTAGAATTAGTAAGAATTATGTTTGTCGCCTGTGTATGATTCGTCGTCCATTGTCCTTGGCCAGAATGTCTATGATTCGTGGCTTAACCTATACCGAATGAGTACGCGTGTATGCCTATCTAAATTTCGTAACGAAAACAAACAGAGAGCTTCATATAGTCCATAGTATTGAAACCTGCAATACCCCAACGTTAACAACATAGTCATACTTTCAAAGATGGATTATAGAAGAAGATACCAAAACGCAATGCCCACCCAGCCATATCTCAAACATATCCTTATGCATTGAACAGAATCTGGGAGATGGAATTATCACTTTAGACACTACTAGCTTAAAGTATACCGATAATAGAGATGTAGAACTATCGATAGTCGGCGATAGCAATATCACAACCATCGATAGTTGAAGATAGGATAGGATAGGTAAGATAGGTTAGGTGGCAGCCCGATGTATCAGGCTTACTTAGACTATTCAGTCCATTGTGATACCACATTGGTGAACTTCTCTCTTATCACTGAGTGCTGCCCGATTCCATGTTAAGCTCAATAACAAGGGAATCGGGCAGCACTCAGTGATAAAAGAGAAGTTCACCAATGTGGTTGACGTTAGTATTATCTATAGTCCCGCCCACAATAATAGAACATTTTGGTTTGTATTTAAAGTTCGTTTAATATTAAAACAAGAAGTTTATATTTGATATCAATGTTTTATGATTCAAAAGTTTTTGTTCAAGAATAAATTAATGTTCATATTTTCTTCCTCGATTTTGGTCCGTCACTAGGAAATAATCTAAACACGTAAATACGACCGAATCTTAGGTACCATCCACCACCGGAGCCACTGTGGTGCAATGGTTAGCATGCCCGCCTAGCATACACAAGGTCGTGGGTTCGATTCCTGCCACGACCAAACACCAAAATCTATTCAGTGGTGGATTATCCCACCTCAGTAATGCTGGTGAAAAGTGTTTCTCTAAGCGGTTTCACTGCAATGTGAAACGCCGTTAGGACTCGGCTATAAAAAGGAGATCCCTTGTCATTGAGCTGAACATGGAATCTGGCATCACTCCGTGATAAGAGAGAAGTTCATCACTGTGGTATCACAATGGACTGAATATTCTAAGTGAGCCGATACATCGGGCTGCCACCTAACCTAAGCTATCCTATGTACCCTCCAAAATTCTACTAAAGACTTTCATCCACAATCGAAAAAAATCCTAAACTGAAAGCAGTTAGGAATAGTTCATTAACTAGAATAAGGCATGTAATTTTACTAATACTGTTTTCTTCGCTGGGTACAAGAATTTACTACTGAACAAGAAAATTTTATTCACTGATAACAAAGCATTCGTAAAAATAAACAAAAACAGAACTAAAACCAAGTTTCCTCAAATTTAGTAAAGTTTCTTATAAAATGATAAATTTATTTATTTATTTTATTTATTTATATTCCTACTACGAAGTATTCAATCCTTTCAAAACTTAAGGAAACACACTTATTAGAATATAGGAAAATTTCCTACATTTCTTTTATCTACCTGTAATCGATACCTGTCATCGATATGTTTGCGCGTGGGTTGTTTTTTAGTTGGAATCGCGTTGTTATAGTATACGGAGAGATTGTTAAAAAATAATATAGTATAAAAATATAAAACAAAAAACAAATAAAATATATAAAATATTTGTTATTTTAAATTAGTGAGAAAATTTTTCGTTTTTTGAAAATTGGTTTATAAAAAAAGAAACCACCAGCAGAATAACAACCCCTTCATTCGACTTCATTTTGGAATCTTCGATTATCAGGTAATATTCAGTGACGCTAACATTTTGTGAAAAATTTGGTTTGTTTATATTTGTAGGTATTGAAATTGTAAAAGGTGGACCAAATTGCTAGGCAGCAACTTATTCAAAGCGAAAGGTACCAGAAGAAGAAAAAAATGTGTTTTAATATTTCAAGGCCAATCGATGCTGTTGATTCTAAATAAATATATTTAATATATTAATAAAACATGTCTTTTATTGAAGAAAAAATTGCCTATATAAATATATAACATTGTATTTAAAAACGAAGATAAGCAGTTCTAATTTTGAAGTAAAAGGTTTACCACAAATATGTAAGATTTATCCAAATGAATGAAAAAGGTTCAATAAAATCATTCCATATATGAATTCAATTCAGTTAAGTTTTTTCATTTTGTAGTATAGTAGTACATAAATATAGGAAAATGTTAACTAATATATGGAATGCATTCTACCTAATTTCTACGAAAATCATATCGTTCAAACAAATAAAAATGTCTTTGGCGCTATACGAAGTTCAATTTTCTTCACAATAATTTCATTTTAACTTAAAGAAGAGGTCACTTTTTTCTGGGTGTTCTTAAGATTGACTTCTAAATAATATATTAGTCTATACGGAGTCTATATTAAAGAAAAAGGTAAAATGTAAAACGATCTTTAGTTCTTGATCGAACCAATTTTTGGCATGGTAATTAGACCGCCAAGTTTCTACCGCATATTTTAGGGATGCGTCGGTGTGTCGACGTGGCCACCAGGGTTGGCCTGTCACAAACTGTGACTTTTGCGACATACGTTTGCGACGGTATAATACGTATGTCGCAAAAGTCGTAAACCTACTGTAGAAAACCAAATTTTGAATAGAAGAAATCCTGAACATTTTTTAATTTAGTTTGACAGCATTTGCTGTGAGTTTCTGCAGAAATTTGTGAAAGTTTTCCAAGCCTATTCAAGCCTATTTTCTTAGGTGGTATCGAAATTCCCGTTAGTGAGTGTGTAAAATACCTTGGAGTTATATTGGACAGGAGACTGAACTTAAAGCTAAGAAAGGACGAGAAAATCCACGGTTACCCTGTGCTCGTGCAAAAGGCAATAGGGAAAATGTGGGGACTAAAACCGAAAATTGTGAACATTCCTAAGAATTGAAACTTCTTCGCACCTACCATTGTCTTGGATATCATCGAATTCGCTGCCTAGCCGACGCGACTAAAGTATTTGCGACTTTTGTTACTTTTACTACATTTACGACGCGTATGTGACGTTTACGACGTTTACAACTTTGCGACAGTCGCAAACCTAAAAAAGTTTGATACAGACCATCTCTGGTGGCCACACCATGTAATAGGACTACACATAAATGTTGATATAACGAAACACTAACATCACTTTCTGGCAAAATTTTCTATAGAAATAAAATTCCGACAATGTTAGAGCTATCCTTGTAGTTTAGTAAATGTGTGGTTTTAAGTTCAAATCATATTCAAAATAAATAAAATTTTCACAAAATTTTCTGTGGAAATAATATGTTGACACAATTTTCTATAGAAATAAAATTAGGCAAAATTGTATATAGAAATTAACTTAAATTTTTATACCCTCCACCATAGGATGGGGGTATATTAACTTTGTGATTCCGTTTGTAACACATCGACATATTGCTCTAAGACCCCATAAAGTATATATATTCTGGGTCGTGGTAAAATTCTGAGTCGATCTGAGCACGTCCGTCCGTCTGTCCGTCTGTTGAAATCACGCTAACTTCCGAACGAAACAAGCTATCAACTTGAAACTTGGCACAAGTAGTTGTTATTGATATAGGTCGGACGGTATTGCAAATGGGCCATATCGATCCACTTTTACGTATAGCCCCCATATAAACGGACCCCCAAATTTAGCTTGCCGATGGGAGCCACCGTGGTGCAATGGTTAGCATGCCCGCCTTGCATACACAAGGTCGTGGGTTCGATTCCTGCTACGACCGAACACCAACAAGTTTTTCAGCGGTGGATTATCCCACCTCAGTAATGCTGGTGACATTTCTGAGGGTTTCAAAGCTTCTCTAAGTGGTTTCACTGGAATGTGGAACGCCGTTCGGACTCGGTTATAAAAAGGAGGTCCCTTGTCATTGAGCTTAACATGGAATCGGGCAGCACTCAGTGATAAGAGAGAAGTTCACCACTGTGGTATCACAATGGACTGAATAGCCTAAGTGAGCCTGATACATCGGGCTGCCACATAACCTAACCTAACCTAGCTTGCCGATCCCCTAAGAGAAGCAAATTTCATCCGATCCGGCTAAAATTTTGTACATGGTGTTAGTATATGGTCTCTAACAACCATGCAAAAATTGGTCCACATCGGTTCATAATTATATATAGCCCCCATATAAACGGACCCCCAAATTTGGCTTGCCGATCTTCTAAGAGAAGCAAATTTCATCCGATCCGGCTGAAATTTGGTATATGGTCTCTAACAGCCATGCAACAATTGGTCCACATCGGTCTATAATTATATATAGCCCCCATATAAACCGATCCCCAACTTTGGCTTGCGGAGCCTCTAATAGAAGCAAATTTCATCCGATCCGGTTGAAATTTGGTACATGGTGTCAGCATGTGATCTCTAACAACCATGCAAAAATTGGTCCACATCGGTCCATAATTATATATAGCCCCCATATAAACCGATCCCCTGATTTGGCTTGCGGAGCCTCTAAGAAAATTAAATTTCATCCGATCTGGCTGAAAATTTTTACATTGTGTTGGTATATGATCTCTAACAACTATGCACAAAATGGTCCACACAAAATGGTCATATAGCCCCCATATAAACCGATCCCCCGATTTGGCTTACGGAGCCTCTAAGAGAAGCAAATTTCATCAGATCCAGCTGAAATTTGGTACATGGTGTTATTATATGGTCTCTAATGACCATGCAAAAATTAGTCCACATCGGTCCATAATTATATGTGGCCCCCATATAAACCGATCACCAGATTTGACCTCCGAGCCTCTTGGAAGACCAAAATTCATCTGATTCAGTTGAAATTTGGTACGTGATGTTAATATATAACCAACAATCCAAAAACTGGTCGAAATTGGTCCATAATTATATATAGCCGATTCTCAGATTTGATCTCCGGAGCCCCTTGGAAGAGCAAAATTCAAACGATTCGGTTGAAATTTGGTACGTGATATTAGTATACGGTATCAAACAACCATGCAGGAATTGGTTCATATCAGTCCATAATTATATATAGCCCCCATATAAACCGTTCCCCAGATTTGACCTCCGGTGCCATTTGGAGAAGCAAAATCCATCCGATCTGGTTAAAATTTGGTACGTGGTGGTAGTATATGATATTTAACAACCATGTCAAAAGTGGTCCATATCAGTCCATAATCATATATAGCCCCCATATAAACCGATCCCGAGATTTGGTTTTGGAGCCACTTGGAGGAGCAAATTTCAGTCAGTTGAAATTTGGTACATTGTGCTAGTATATGGCCGTTAACAACCATGCCTAACTAGGTCCATATCGGTCTATAGTTATATATAGGACTCAGAAAAATCGATCCCCAATCACACAAAAATTGGTCCTTATCAAATTCATAATTGTATATAGCCCTAATATAAGCGATCCCCATATTTCAATTCTGGGTCTCTACATACCGTGCAAAAGTCCATATCGATTCATAATTATTTGTAGACTTACCTATACATACCTTTTTTGTCTAGTATATACCACGTATGGACTAATTCACAATTTAGAAAACGATGTTAAGAAGTTTTAAGATACCACAACCCAAGTAATTCGATTGTGGGTGACAGTCTTTCGTAGAAGTTTCTACGCAATCCATGGTGGAGGGTACAAAAGATTCGGCCTGGCCGAACTTACGGCCGTATATACTTGTTTTTTTCTAAATAGAGTTTTGGAAATTTTTATTTTTTTGATAAAAATAAAATTGAAAAAGAATAAAATTTTGAAAAAACTTTCTGTAGAAATAAAATTCTAACAAAATTTTCTATAGAAATAAAATTTAGACTAAATTTTGTATAGAAATAAAATTTTGGATTTTTTTTGATAGAAATAAAATTTTGACGAAATTTCCTATAGAAATAAAATTTTGCCTAAATTATTGATACAAATGCAATTTTGACAAAATTTTCTATGCAACTAAAATGTTGACAAATTTTCTATAGAAATAAAAATTTTTCTAGAAAAAAAATTCTATGGAAATAATATAGACTACAAGATGGTTGGATGGACGCACGTTTCGGAATTACTACGTTCCTCATCAGCATCCTCTACCTGCAGCAAAACTATTCAGGCGGTTCACTAAACCCAAAAGTGAACCACATTTGAACCTTCCGAAAAAAGGTTTTCACGATAACCGGCTTATACCGAAATTTTTGGATAAAAATAAAATTTTGACAAAAATTTCTATAGAAATAAAATTTTTGCAAAATTTTCTATAGAAATAAAATGTTTACAAAATTTTTTATAGAAATAAAATGTTGAGAACATTTTCTGTGGAAATAGAATTTTGACCACCGTGGTGCAATGGTTAGCATGCCCGCCTTGCATACACAAGGTCGTGGGTTCGATTCCTGCTACGACCGAACACCAAAAAGTTTTTCAGCGGTGGATTATCCCACCTCAGTAATACTGGTGACATTTCTGAGGGTTTCAAAGCTTCTCTAAGTGGTTTCACTGGAATGTGGAACGCCGTTCGGACTCGACTATAAAAAGGAGGTCCCTTGTCATTGAGCTTAACATGGAATCGGGCAGCACTCAGTGATAAGAGAGAAGTTCACCACTGTGGTATCACAATGGACTGAATAGTCTAAGTGAGCCTGATACATCGGGCTGCCACATAACCTAACCTAACCTAACCTTGACCAAATTTTCTATAGAAATAAAATTTTCTATAGAAATAAAACTCCGGCAACATTTTTTCTTTGCTGGTTAAGCTATCCTTGTAGTTTAGTAAATGTATGATTTTTGACACGAGTGGTAACCGTGCATGTACATCGAATTAATTCCACTACAAAGTTTCATGTAAATCGGAGATAAAATTTGCCTTTCTGGAAACAATAAAATTGTACACCTTACCTAGTATTATTTATGGCCGCCTAAAAGTATGCAACTATAAAATAGTTATTTATTGCTCCAACAGTAAAGTCGAAAAAAAACCAGCTTGAAGAAATAAAAGGGGCACCAATACCGTACAAACCTTAGCACCAATACCGTGCAAACCTATCATTTAGTTGAGATTCATGTCATGATTATCTCTACCTATGTAGAAAGACCATAACCAAATGCCTTAATTAAAAGACCGTATACTGTAGACGCCTACAAATTCGGTGATACTTTGACACGGAGAACGCCTCCTTGTTGAACCATCAAAAGCACCATATTGGATATTTCCAAACAACGAATGTATGCAGCAGCATTGCAAAATGAACAACGAAAAAATTACGGCAACCTTTGACATCTCTCCTTGCGAACAAACCCAGCACAACAAATCCCCATAAGTCGTCACTTTTTTTTTGTCAAATCCAAACGAAATCAAGGCACTGTAACACTACTTCGTTTGCACGAGAATGCCAACTTCAAAAAATTGTCACGCACGACACACGCAACATTGCGAAAAATATGTCTTTGATGTCATAAATCAATTAGAGTGTTATACACGCACCACAACCAAGCTATCCAGAGTTATCCATCCAACAAAGAAGCAGAACATCATCGTCCATTTATTTCATCCATCTATGAGGAGATTCACTTTAGTTGTGTCATGCCATTCAGCCATGTTTGAGACATAAAGATGAAGATGAATCATGACTGCAAGCGTTCCTTAACACTAAAGGGGACATAATCAGAGAAGTATGAAACTTGGGATTTATTTTTGTCAAATAAGTTTCGTTTTGTGTGTTTGGATCTCTCTTTTTCTCTCTCACTCTGGGAGAGATTAAGGAGCTTTCGAAAATGGTATTAAGCTATTTGTTGCACTTTATTACATCAAATCATGTTAATTTTCTTGTGAGATTGTTCATACAGTAAAAGTGGATCAAAAGATATTTTCTATTTTGAAAGTCACAAATTGGAGATTTTTTTTATCGGTTATCATGTGATATTTTCAAAAATTTTAAATATATTAAAGAGTTCTTCAGCTTGAGATTGAAAATAAAATTTTAATAAAAGCATAGTATTCAGTTGGAATAATTAAACAATTTTTTTACGACTTGATATAATCACTATTTCCAGCGGTCGAGCTGGAAATAGCTCATTCCAAAAAAGAGCTAATAAGTATATACAGCAGTAAGTTCGGCAGGGCCGAATCTTAAATACCCACCACCATGAACCAAATATTAGGGTTTCCTTTGAAATTTCAGGAGGGCTTGAGGACTTGAGGACACTTCCCGAAGATAAATTTAACGATTTCACCTATGAGGACTATATCAGATTCTGGATTTATAAGAACCATTTTTGTTTGAGTTTTACGGGAATAATTAACATCTCTTGTAAGTCTGCAAGAAAATTATAACATAACGTCTTGATTTGAAATCTTAAATCTGCAGAAGTAAAATCTGGAAATTTTACATTGAGTTTCAAGCAATTTTCATGATCAGTGCGCCTTTTACACCCTCAAGAAGTGAAGTCGGTCTATATGGAGGCATTACCAAATGGACCGATAAAAACTTAATCCGATACACGTTTTTGTGAGCCTAAAATACCAGAATATTTACAATTTCAGGCAAATCGGATAAAAACTACCTCTAGATTTCCAATTTCAGGCAAATAGGTTAAAAACTTCGGATTCTAGAAGCCCAAGAAGTAACATCGGGAAATCGGCCTATATGGGGGCTATATCAAAATATGGACCGATAATCACCATTTTCGGCACACCTCTTTATGGTCCTAAAATACCTCTAGATTTCCAATTTCAGACAAATTGGATAAAAACTACGGTTTCGTTAAGCCCAAGACCCCAAATCGGGAGGTCGATCAGCTACTTCTTTGATCCTTACAAACTGTGTGGTCCGCTGTTCGAATCCCCGTCCGGCAAAAGGTAAAATTAAAATAAAAAAAATCATACAATTGAATAATTTCTTCTACAATGCACATTGGGCCAAATGACCGAAATCTCACGCATAAAATCAATTTTTGAACTTGTGAAAATTAAATATTTGTTGATACGAAAAAGTTGACAACACATTACGAAAAACAAATCCAAAATGGTAAAACAATATGGCAACCCGTTTGGCCGTCTCAGGCCGACGAAGTGGCAACTCTTTGCCATTGATTTTTTTCTTGAATTCATAGTTTAGCAAGGTGCTTTAGATATTTTGCTGGTAAAAAAAAGTTTTTAATGTTATAAACTTAATTTAAAATGTAAAATTTAAGTCAAAGTATTGCCTTTTAGTAAAAATTAACAGCGATGGTAAATATTGTTTGGTTGTTTAAGAAAAATGTGTGACAAAAAGCATATTTTTTTTTTGCTAAATATAATGTATGTCCCATGTTTTCTGGAGTAGAACTTACTATATTGGAACGTATTGGTTGAGTTTTATACTGCGTTAGAAAGGTTGAAATGTTGTCTTTCTTGCAAACATAAATTTGTCTGCTTATAAGTGCTAATGAAGCTATCCTGTTATAATTATGGTGTTACAATCAAAACGCAGAAATTATTAAATATTGGATAGAAAACAACTCCCAGTGCTGTAATAATAATGCAAAAACATTAAAAAGTGATAAGTCTACCGTCAAGAAAAAAGTAAAATAATTGTGCAGGGAAATAGAATGAAGTAGCGTTACTTTGTTTAGTAGAAACATCTGGACAAAACAATGGTAACGAATGAGAAATTTAGGTAAATCTGCAATATCTACCATATCATTAATAATAGGTATATAAAATAAAATATCGTCCTGGGTGTCTTACTGCAACTGATTCGTCGACACAAGTTCAGTTACAAAATATGCTTAATCATAAAGCTAATATTTACATATAGACTTACATATAGCAGAGAGTGAAGGTAGTGACACGTACAGAAATAATATGATCACTTCAAACATGTTTCAAGAACAAAATGTTATTTTTGGACTGGGAACGCAAAAACGGTATCTGAACATTTTTTAACGAATATGTTCCCATTTCAACATAGTGTTGCAGAAATAATGGTATTTGAAACTTTTAGCTAAAATGAGCGATTGGATTAAACTAAAATTGCTGAAATCATATACACTTTAAGGCAGTGATCAAGATGGAGTGACAGTGAGCATCAGTTCTAATCTAGATTTTCAGTTTCCAATGTTACTACATATTGAAATATTTGATTTGGTGTATGATAAATGTGGTTGAGATACATCCTTCATTAGAAAGTGGGCGTGGCAGTGGCCGGATCTGTCCGAAATGTTGATCATACATTATTCTCATCCCCAGTGGTACATGTACAAAAATTTAGAGCTCTAAGCGCTTCCTTTGGGTTGAAATACGCCCTTCATTTTAAAGTGGGCGTGGCAATGGGCGGATCGGTCCAAATTTTTTATCGTAATTTATTCTCATTCCCAGTGGTACATGTACAAAATTTCAGAGCTCTAGGCGCTTCCTTTGGGTTGAAATAGGCCTTCATTTTAAAGTGGGCGTGGCAGTGGGCGGATCGGTCCAAAATTTTAATCGTACTTTATTCTCATCCCCAGTGGTATATGTACAAAATTTCAGAGCTCTGGGTGCTTCCGTTGATTTAATGCGTCAAAAACCTGTCATTTGGCCCACTGTGCAATGTTTGTATTACAGAAAAAGGTGCTAAGAACTAAAAAATCTCGTGGAAGTGAGAAAGATGTGGGGGAATATACAATTGGGCAGAAACAAAATTTTGAGCATTCAGGTCGAAAACCTATGTTGTTAGCACCTATATTACCTGTTTATTTTCATAATTCATTATGATTGTAAATATATAAATAAATAAATAAAATTTTGAGCACAATATTGTTTGGGAGAATTTTTTTTAAGCATATAATATTTTTGGGTGCAAAATGCTTCCAAACATATTATATGTTCACATAATAACATATTGTTTTTTGGAAGACAACATTATTGAATTTGGATGCAAAAATACAAAATGTTTGGAACTTAGACTACCCAAACATATATTGTTTAGACCAATATGCTTTCAAACATATTATATATTGGAAGAGATCAAACATATAAATGTTTGGGCAATACCCAATAATGTATATGCTTGAAGCAAAATATGTTTGGGAGTATATGTTACAGAAGCGATTTTTTGTGAGCGTGCAGGTACACCCTCAAAAAAAAAATCACTTCTGTAACATATACCGCAAACACATTTTGCTCCAAGCATATATATTTTCAGGATTGGTCCACACAAAATATTGGTTGCATTGTTCAATCATATTATTTTTCACCTTACGGCATACACTGGTTGTAAAAAAATTTTTATGAAATGGTCTTTGTGTGGATATATTTTTAAGGCGCCAATTGGTTACTTCCATTCTTTTACTTGCAGCGTACTCTCTAGGTCTCTCTTTCTAAACACATATATGTTTATAGGATATTTCCAAATTAATATATGTTTGCATCTAAGCATATTATATTTACAAACATTTTATGTCCCAAACATAATATATTCTAACATATTAACATATATGTCCCAAAACATATTATGCTAGTTTATGAACATTATATGCTTGCACTTAAAAATATTGTGTTAAAAAATTTGAGTCCCAAACATATAATTTTTGCACCCAAACATATGAAAAACAATATTTTTCGTCCGTGTAGTTGACCGAACCATCTGGAAACCAATTGGATGCGACGATTGTGTGCGAGAAGGATTGATGAAGCTCAATAAATGATCACAAAGCCTAGATTGACGCCCCAAAAAATATTGCTGTGTTTTTGGTGGAATTGGAACAGAATCATCCAATAAAACCTGCTTCAGCCTGATCGAAAGATTTATTCTATACAATACTTTTACGAATCAAACAAGTAATGAAGAAAATAATAAATTCAACCAGAACTGATCATCAGTGAGGGCTTCGCTTTCCATTAGGACAACGCCAGATAGACTAGATATATCGTTGGTGACTCGAAAAAAAAATGGAATAGATTGGTCCCCATACCCTCAAAAGTCAAATATATTATAACACCCCAGCAAAAAAATTTGAAAGTACTTCTAAAGGCACAACTTTAAAAGCACTCCCAAAAATGTCCTCAAAAAGATCTTCTTTATTTTAATTATCCACACGGACGAAGAAGACTGTTTTTCATATGTTTGGGTGTAAAAATTATATGTGTGGAACTCAAATTTTTTAACACAATATTTTTAAGTGCAAGCATATAATGTTCATAAACTAGCATAACATGTTTGGGACATATATCGTAATATGTTAGAACATATGTTTGGGACATAAAATGTTTGTAAATATAATATGATTAGATGCAAACATATTTTAATTTGGAAATAGCCTACAAACATATATGTGTTTAGAAAGAGAGACCTAGAGAGTATGCTGCAAGTAAAATAATGGAAGTAACCAATTGGCGCCTTAAAAATATATCCACACAAAAAAAAGTTCATTAATTTTTTTTCCAACCAGTATATGCCCTAAAGTGAAACATAATATGTTTAAACAACACAAACAATATTTTGTTTGGCCCAATCCTGAAAATATATATGCTTGAAGCAAAATGTGTTCGGGGTATATGTTACAGAAGCGATTTTTTTAGGGTGCTGGAGGTTACACGTATTATAATTTAATTTTTTATAACTCGCTTATTTTACATATTTTACAAAGGTAATTTTAACTTTTTGTTTCAAATAGTTTAAAAATAGATTAAGGATGAGTAAAATCGTACAAATTATGTATACTTTTTCGGAAAAAATGCTAAACCCTTTCTAAAAAAATTGCGAATATTTTAAAATATTTGAGGTCCGGTGTTTCAGCCAAGCGTTAGAGGCATTAAAAATCATAAAATGATTAAAAATTATTTATTTCTCAAAATATCACGAACATTTTTTAATTCACATCCAAAACACTGAATTCGGATCATACCTTAAGAAGTGATGCATATTCAGTGCCACGGCTGTTGAAATGGTGGACATGCGTCCTACCACACGCCCATGTTAAATTCATCGCTTCTGCGCCAGGTTTGCACCACTTCAGTACTTTTTTTTCAGTACTTTTTTTGGCGACGCTTTTTTTTTTTTGCTGGGACAATATGTACCGATATGTGCCCAATTTGCATCTAAAATGGCTCCGATTTTTAAGACTGTAGCGTGATTACAACAGACAGACAATCTTAGAATTTCGTCTTAGAATTTCCACCTAATCAAGAAGAAATATACTTTATATAATATGGGAATGGAAAATATATTATCAGCGATCGTTTATATAGATATAAAATTTCGGCAAATTTTTCAAAAAAAAAGAAATGAAAATAAAATGAGATTTCGACAAAATTTTTTATAGAATTAACATTTGACAAAATTTTCTATAGAAATAAAGTTTTGACAAAATTTTCAATAAAAATAAAATTTTGACAAAATTTTCTATAGATATAAAATTTTCTATAGAAATAAAATTTTGACAAAATTTTCAATAGAAACAAAATTTTGACAACATTTTCTATATATATAAAATTTTTTATAGAAATAAAATTTTTACAAAATTTTTTGTAGAAATCATATTTCGACAAAATTTTCTATAGAAGTAAAATTTTGACAAAATTTTCTGTAGTAATAAAATTTCGACAAAATTTGCTATAGAATTAAAATTTTGACAAAATTTTCAGTAGTAATAAAATTTTGACAAAATTTTCTATGGAAATAAAATGTTGACAAAATTTTCCAGAGAAATAAAATTTTGAAAAAATTTCCTATACAAAAAAATTTTAGAAATAAAATGTTGACAAAATTTTTGTAGAAATAAAATGTTAACAAAATTTTCTATAGAAATAATTTTTTTAAAAAAGTTTCCTATAGAAATAAAATTTTTACAAAACATTCTATAGAAATAAAATTTTGACAAAATTTTCTATAGAAATAAAATTTTGACTACAGTTTTTATAGAAATAAAATTTTCACAAAATTTTCTATAGAAATTAAATTTTCACAAAATTTTTCTATAGAAATATTTTCAAAAAATTTTGTATAGAAATAAAACTTTGAAAAAATTTTCTACAGAAATTAAATTTTGAGACAGTTTCTTATAGAAATAAAATTTGGAAAAATTTTGTATAGAAATATCATTTTGACAAACTATAGAAATAAAATTGTAACAAAATTTTCTATACAAATAAAATTTTAGAAACAAAATGTTGAAAAAATTTTTATAGAAATAAAATGTTGATAAAATTTTCTATAGAAATAATTTTTTTAAACAAGTTTCCTATAGAAATAAAATTTTGACAACATTTTCTATAGAAATAACATTTTGACTATAGTTTTTATAGAAATAAAATTTTCACAAAATTTTCTATAGAAATAAAATTTTCACAAAATTTTCTATAGAAATAAAATTTTGAAAAAATTTTCTAAAGTAATAACATTTTGACAAAATTTTTCTATAGAAATAAAATTTTGAAAAAATTTACTATAGAAATAAAATATTGAAAAAATTTACTATAGAAATAAAATTTTGACAAAATTTTCTATAGAAATAAAATTTTGACAAAATTTTTCTATAGAAATAATTTTGAAAAAATTTTGTATAGAAATAAAATTTTGAAAAAATTTTCTATAGAAATAAAATTTTGAAAAAATTTACTATAGAAATAAAATTTTGAAAAAATTTTCTAGAGAAATAAAATTTTGACAAAATTTTTCGATAGAAATAATTTTGAAAAATTTTTCTATAGGAATAAAATTTTGACAAAATTTTCTATAATAATAAAATTTTGACAAAATTTTCTATAGAAATAAAATTTTGACTATAGTTTTTATAGAAATTATAGAAAGAAAAAATTTACTATAGAAATAAAATATTGAAAAAATTTACTATAGAAATTAAATTTTGACAAAATTTTCTATAGAAATGAAATTTTGACAAAATTTTTCTATAGAAATAATTTTGAAAACATTTTGTATAGAAATAAAATTTTTGAAAAAATTTTGTATAGAAATAAAATTTTGAAAAAATTCACTATAGAAATAAAATTTTCGCAAAATTTTCTAGAGAAATAAAATTTTGACAAAATTTTTCTATAGAAATAATTTTGAAAAGATTTTCTATAGAAATAAAATTTTGACTAAAGTTTTTATAGGAATAAAATTTTGACTAAAGTTTTTATAGGAATAAAATTTTGACAAAATTTTCTATAGAAATAAGATTTTGACAAAATTTTCTATAGAATTAGAATTTTGGCAAAATTTTCTATAGAAATAAAATTTTGACTAAAGTTTTTATAGAAATAAAATTTTCATACAATTTTCTATAGAAATAAAATTTTGACAAAATTTTCTGTATTATTATATTTTGACAAAATTTTCTATAGAGTTAAAATTTTGCCAAAATTTTCTATTAAAATAAACTTTTGATAAAATTTCCTATAGAAATAAAATTTTGACAAATTTTTCTACAGAAATTCATTTTTTTACAAAAGTTTCTACAGAAATTCATTTTTTACACAATTTTCTGTAGAAACAAAATTTTGACAAAATTTTCTATAGAAATAAAATTTTGATAAAATTTTTTGTAGATATAACATTTTGACAAAGTTTTCTATAGAAATAAAATTTTGACAAAATGTTCTATAGTAATAAAATTTTGACAAAATTTTCTATAGAAATAATTATGAGAAAACTTTCTATACAACTAAATTTCGACAAAATTTTCTATAGAAATAAAATTATGACAACATTTTTTATAGAAATAAAATTTTGACAAAATTTTCTATAGAAATAATTTTGAAAAAAAATGTCTATAGAATAGAGCAGTAAAATCAAGTTTTAGTTCTTAAAAATTTTGGTACCAACTTTCGAAATTATTATCACATGTAATTAAGAAGTCTATCACATACTGACTTAATGACAAATAGCGAATGCTACTCTTCAATTTCAAATAAATAACATAAACCACACACTTAAATCTATTTTTCCAACCACCCTTAACCATAGATTAACCATTCATTTTCCTATCAACACCAAACATACCAGATATGTCAACCTTATATCCTTACCTCATTATCAAAATGTTACCCCTTTTACTTGCTGAAAGCAGTTTCATCGAAAGCTCACTTATCCCCCAAAGGAAAATGACAGATAATAATTATTTACACATTCAAGAAATATGACAAAGAAGAAATAAAGAAAAGTGAAAATTCATCATTAATTTTTATAAACAATACCAACACACACGTTATTTCAAGAGTATCTTTGAGGAAAACTCCGTCTTTCTTAACCTTAGGCTAAGAAATATGTTGACTGTGCTGCGATGATGATGAAGATGATGGTATGATGACGGTTATGGTGATGTTGAGGATGACATGTGTTTCGTATTTAACTTTACTTCAACTCATTCCATGGGCCTTGTTACTGTCACTCACTCATTATTGTTTTGTTTCTACGTTTCAAGTGAAATTAATAATTACGGCATAAAAGCATAGGATATGTTCAAGGATCACGTGTATTATGCTTTCGAAGAAACATTACACATACATGAAATCCATACATAGACAGTTGCAGCCTTTAGCTTCTACATCTCTAAGGTAGGAATGAATTGAAGATTATAAGATGACGATAAACAGGAATCAACCAAAAATTCATTAAACAATACTTATGACAAAAGATATTAAACAAATACGAAATATGCGACAAATACACTCATCACCCCCCAGAAGAATATACATTGAATATTGCGTTATGTCAGGGAAAGATATGTGGCAAAGTAAATAACGCGAATAGGTACTTGAGGCATATTTTCATTATTATTATCAGTTATTTCTCATAAAGTTTCCATATAATAAAACTATGTGAGGCCATATTATGGATTAAATCAAAGGTAGTATGAAAATATGTTTCACGTGTGCGACCCAGAATATATGTACTTTATTTGGTCTGAGACAAATATGGAAGCTGTAGAAACTAGGCAAAAAACTTCAACTGCAGTACCCTTTATATTCTTTCTCTAAAATTGAGAAAAACACGATTTTCAAGACTGTTTGTTGCTGAGAGAATCCAAGCCATAGTTTTGTTTATGATCTACAATATACTCTAAAAATAGATTCTAACGATTACATATAAGAGTATAAATCATTTTCACTCAGAATTTACCAACAGAAAATATATCGCTCATTCTTAATAAAACTTATAACCCATTTTCTCCTTCTTCATTTATCTTTTCATACTTTCTTCTAACATTTCTAAACCGCATAGTGGTCAGGGTATAATAACATTGATCTGTCAAAAAATGTGCCTACCAGAAATATTGATAAAATATATAACGATCGACACAGAATCACCTGAATCTAGTGCAACAAAATAAAGCACTGTATGTCTTATACTGTAAAATAGAAGTAACAAGTAAAGTCGGGCGGTGCCGACTATATTATACCCTGCACCACTTTGTAGATCTAAATTTTCGATACCATATCACATCCGTCAAATGTGTTGGGGACTATATATAAAGGTTTGTCCCAAATACATACATTTAAATATCACTCGATCTGGACAGAATTTAATAGACTTCTACAAAATCTATAGACTCAAAATTTAAGTCGGCTAATGCACTAGGGTGGAACAAAATGTTATTAAAAAAATATGGGAAACATTTAAATCTGAAGCAATTTTAAGGAAACTTCGCAAAAGTTTATTTATGATTTATCGCTCGATATATATGTTTTAGAAGTTTAGGAAAATTAGAGTCATTTTTACAACTTTTCGACTAAGCAGTGGCGATTCTAACATACAAGGAAAATTTTGGTATTTTGACTATTTTTGTCGAAATCAGAAAAACATATATTTGGGAGCGATATCTAAATCTGAACCGATTTCAAACAAATTTGGCACGCATAGCTACAATGCTAATTCTACTCCCTGTGCAAAATTTCAACTAAATCGGAGCAAAAAATTTGCCTCTGTGGTCATATGAGTGTAAATCGGGCGAAAGCTATATATGGGAGCTATATCTAAATCTGAACCGATTTCAACAAAAGTTAGCACGCATAGCCACAATGCTAATTCTACTCCCTGTGCAAAAATTCAACTAAATCGGAGTTAAAAATTGGCCTCTGTGGTGATATGAGTGTAAATCGGGCGAAAGCTATATATGGGAGCTATATCTAAATCTGAACCGATTTCAGCAAAATTTGGCACGCATAGCTACAATGCTAATTCTACTCCCTGTGCAGAATTTCAACCAAATTGGGGTTAAACTCTGGCTTCTGGGACCGTATTAGTCCATATCGGGCGAAAGATATATATAGCAGCTATATCTAAATCTGAACCGATTTCAATAAAATTTGGCACACTTGACTATAGTACTAATTGTTCTTCTTGTGAAAAATTTTATGTAAATTAGGGTAAAAGTCTGGCTTCTGGGGCCATATAAGTCCATATCGGGCGAAATATATATATATATATATATATATATATATATATATATATATATATATTCGACGGTTGAACATTCCTATTCAACCGTCGAACGGAACGGACGTGTTTTTTTTTTTCAATAGCGGATAAACTCATAGTAATAGGTACCTACTACGAATTTCAAGTGTGGTGGGATATTAAGCCACCATGCAGCGAAATTCCAAGTCATCCACTGGGTTGCTAACTTCAGGGCCCAGTGGACGGGTATCGACTGGAGTTATAAATCTGGGCAATGACCAAGAGTTAGGCCCAATTAGTCGACCTGTAGACGGGTCGACAGGTGGCGACACACTGACAAGTCGAACTTTTTCTAAGGTAACGACATCAAAAGGAGGTAATCCCTCACGAAAGAGATTCAAGGAACGCAGAAATGCTTTGTTTATCCTAAAGAAGTTAGGATCAGTCGACCCAAGCACGTTGTCGGCTAAACAAAGCGATTCCTTAAAATGGGCTCAAGGAATTCTTGAGACTGGAAAAAGGGAACGATCGCCGGATGAGCTGCCATCCTCCAAAAGGGATCAAAGATCGTTTGCCTCAGTTGCTAAAGATAGCCTTGTGATGGCTATCATTAATAAAGGAGCATTGGACGGTATGGTTCCAAAGCAAAAATGGGGGGAAATTGAGAATGCTCTATCTGTCGTCTACTCACAGGTACTGGAAAAGTTTCCCGGCCCAGATCCTCGACACCAAGAGGCTGGTTGGTATCAAGGACGATTTAAGCTAGTCGCATTTGAGGACCAGAGGTCTATAGAATGTTTTAAAGCTGCTCTGATACTAATTGGTGAAGTTTGGGAAGGAGCTGCTCTAGAGTTAGTCGAGAAGAAAGACATACCGGCTAGACCTAGAGCACATGCCTGGATACCTGCAAACCCTTCTGACCCTGAATCTATTTTAAATAGACTGAAACGATGCAATCCAGATCTTCCAACAGCTGATTGGAAGGTTGGCCGTTTGGATGAAGTGGATGGACCAAGACGGCATGCAGTGTTTATATTGAACACTCAGTCTTTGCCACATCTGGCAAAGTCCCAGGGCCGTGTATGTTATGGCTTTCATTATATCCAAATGAAGGTGTATAAAAACGATCAGCTAAAGGATTCAGAAATGGACAAGCCTCTGTCTGAATCAGAAGTAAGCGGATCCTCTTGCGAAGTCGAGGGAGATACCAAAGTTGAAGACATGGATAGATACCGTATGCGTGAGGAGGCTTCTATTGCCTCAGAACTCACCAAAGTCGAACCTATGGTTATTGCGAGAGTCACCGATATCTCTGAAGAGGACATTCTTGATGACTCGATCGAAGCGGCTGATGTGACGGTTGTTGAAAATCTCGATGGTCCTACGGATCCTCCAGATAAATCTTCATCATTGTAAGGCTGCATGTGCTGCCTTAAAAGTTCTCCTGATGAAAGGGGACATAGATATAGTTCTTATTCAAGAACCATATGTTTACAAAAACAAAATATGTGAATTAAGTACTCCGGGGTTCAAACTATTGCAGTATACTGGTAATGATGTAAATCGAGCCTGTATAATTGCTAAAAACGAGCTCAATTTGTTTCTGCTTCCCTCAATGTGCAATACAGACACTGTCGTTGCAAGTTTAGAAATAGCCAAATGCAAATATTGGGTATCTTCGGTCTACATGGGACATGACAGGGAGATGCCTCCATATGCCGTTAAGACCTTAGTGGAGGAGTCACTGAAAACAAAGGCGAAACTCATTATGGGATGCGATGCGAATGCACATCATAGTATATGGGGAAGTAGTGATACTAATGCAAGGGGAGAGTCGCTAATAGAGTTTATTTTGCGTACTAATCTGGTAGTTTGCAACAAGGGAGATGTCCCAACCTTTGTCACTAAAAACAGGCAAGAGGTTTTGGACATCACCTTGGCCTCGCAAGAACTAAATGAAATGATATCTGAGTGGCAGGTTTTAAGTGAACACAGCTTCTCAGATCATCGCTACATCAGTTTCAAATTTGATGTTCATATCACCAAGATCATATTTCCGCCAAATGTTAGGAAAGCTGACTGGAATAGGTATAGGGAATCGTTCAATATGATGATACCGGAAATAACAGAGACAAATATGAGAAATGTGCAAGATATCGAACACGCAGTGGAGCGGATTACTAAGGCCTTCAACATCTCACTGAAAGCTGCATGCCCTAGAGGAAAGCCAAGGGGGAAACATCGACCACCATGGTGGTCTACGGAATTAAGTAATATGAGGAAATCCTGCAGGAAGCTCTTTAACAAGGCAAAGTCCACCAGAGCCCCTGAGGACTGGGACGCTTACAAGAAGAATCTGAGAGGATACAAGCGAGAACTGAGAAAGGCTCAGCATAACTCTTGGAATGCTTACTGCAGCAGTATTGAGAATACGTCCGAGGCTTCCAGACTACGGAAGGTTCTAGCATCCACCAACTCCGCTCCAGGTTTCATTAAAACATCGGAGGGCAATTGGACAACGTCCAGTAAGGAGACGCTGGAGGTACTATTGGACACACATTTTCCTGGAAATCAGACGGTTGAACCATGTACTGGCGGTGCCACAGTTGCTCAGCGGTCGTTTCCTGTCGAGGAAATTGTATCGGAGACTAGAATAAGATGGGCGCTAAATAGCTTTGGACCATTCAAATCCCCTGGACCTGATGGAATTACTCCGGCGGAGTTACAAGCTGTAACTGACAAAATTATCCCCTGGTTGTCGGTGATATATAAAGGATGTATCAACTTATCATATATCCCAGGAAAGTGGAGGGAAACAAAAGTCGTTTTCATACCTAAAGCGGGAAAAGCCTCTCACTCGAGGGCGAAGGATTTCCGACCAATCAGCTTATCCTCATTCCTACTTAAGACTCTGGAGAGGATGATAGATATTTATCTTAGAACTAGCATCGATTCAAGTTTGTTCTCGAAACGACAGCATGCATACTCGAAGGGCAGGTCTACTGAGACCGCACTACATGAACTAGTCAGCTTTATTGAAAGCTCACTATCTGTCAAAGAATACACAATCGTGGCGTTTCTAGACATCGAAGGGGCGTTCAATAATGTCCATCCGAGCTCGATATTAAATGGACTGATAACTCTGAATGTTGATCCATGTATACTCAGGCTGTTAGACGAACTGCTAATGAAGAGACGTATTTCAGCCACACTAGGACAAGCAAACATACAAAGGTATGTGAACAGAGGCACTCCCCAAGGAGGAGTCCTATCACCTCTTCTTTGGAATGTTGCTATAAATAGCCTTCTGGTTACTCTAGAAAAAGAAAGGATAAAAGTGGTGGCATACGCAGATGATGTGGCTCTGGCAGTCAGGGGAAAATTCCCATCCACAATCAGAGATATTATTCAGAGGGCCCTCCGGATGACTGAGAAATGGGCGAAAGACAATGGTCTTGGGGTAAATCCTGCAAAGACAGAATTAGTCATGTACTGCAACGATCGCAAAACTCCCACGGTTAGGCCTATTTCCTTAGGGGGTATTGAAATTCCCTTTGGTGAATGTGCAAAATACCTTGGCGTTATTTTGGACAGGAAGCTGAACTTTAAGCTTAATATTGAAGAAAGGGCGAGAAAGGCAACTGTAGCTTTGTACTCGTGCAAAAAGGCAATAGGAAAAAAGTGGGGACTGAAACCAAAAATTGTGCATTGGCTATACACGGCAGTGGTTAGACCTATAATGCTATATGGTGTTGTAGTCTGGTGGCCGGCACTTCAGAAACCGACTTGTTTAGATAAAGTTCAGCGTATGGCGTGTTTGTGTATTTCAGGCGCATTCAGCAAGACAGGAACAAATTCCCTTAATGTCGTGCTGCATCTATTGCCTTTAGACATTTTGGCCAAACAGTCAGCTGCAACAACGGCTGTGCGGTTGCGCGAACTATCGCTGTGGTCGGAAAAAGGTTACGGTCACAGTTCTGTCCTCAAAACAATGCCAGATGTGCCTAACGTAGTGGATTACACTTTGGCGAGTCCACTTTTCGACAAAAAGTTTGAGACTCTAATCCCCAACAGTGAGGCGTGGTGCACACAGACCCCGGGGAATAAAGAATATATAGATTTCTACACTGATGGCTCCAAATTGGATGGACAAGTGGGGTTCGGAGTATATTCTAATGATCTGGAACTTCGAATAGCGAAAAGATTACCTAATCACTGTAGTGTTTTTCAGGCTGAAATATTAGCAATAAGAGAGGTGGCGAATTGGCTGAGAAGTAATGTTCCAAAAAATGTGGGCATTAATATATACTCAGACAGTCAACCTGCAATAAAATCCTTGGACTCTGTGTTCCTCAACTCGAAAACGGCCATCGACTGCCGCAAATCTCTCAATGAGATGGCTGAGCAGTACAATATTCACCTAATATGGGTGCCTGGCCATAGGAACATACCGGGGAACTGCGAAGCGGATGAGTTGGCAAGGCTAGGGACTACCTTACATATTCCAGGGGAACTAGAATTTGTTGGTATGCCCCTAGCTACCTGCAAGCTCATGCTGCGTGAGAAGGCTGTTATGATGGCAAATGTTCGATGGGAGAATTGCAAGGGTTGTAACGACACCAAGCAAATATGGCCCCATTTCAACTTAAACCGCACACTAGATATGCTAATGTTCTCGAGACGTCAGATATCACTCCTGATATCTGCTATAACGGGTCGCTGCCTGATAGGCGATTTTGCAAAAACTATTGGCGCGAAGTATAATGACTATTGTATGAGCTGTCATGATGCGGAGGAAAAAGAATCAATTAAACACCTCTTGTGTGAGTGTCCTGCATTTTGTGTAAAGCGCAAGCAACTTTTAGGAGCATATAGCTTCAGATTACTGGCGGATCTGGAAAACGTTAACTTAAGCAGTCTGCTACTGTTTTTGGAACAATCTGGTTGGTTCAACAAAGAAAAATAATCAAGAAGGTTCAGCGGTTAAAACTAGAAGTGCCCATATGTAATAGGTACTTTTAGTTAATGTGGTATCACAATGGACTGAATAGTCTAAGTGAGCCTGAATCTTAATCGGGCTGCCACTTTAACCTAACCTAACCTAACCTATATATATATATATATATATATATATATATATATATATATATATATATATATATATATATATATATATATATATATATATATATATATATATATATATATATATATATATATATATATATATATATATATATATATATATATATATATATATATATATATATATACACGCAAAAAAATAATTCTTTCCTCCCAAACGAAATTTTAGACAAACAAAGTTCGTTTCTCATTTGCTTTTCGCTGTAAGGAAGTGTATTTGGAAGAAAAGTATATACTTTTTGTGATAAACGTTTATTCTTTTCCAGGATGTAAAAACCATTTCATAAAGACTAACTCAAAAAATTTTTTTTCTGGCTAATTGCATTTTCCCTCACATCTTTCTCACTTCCACGAAGATTTTTAGTTCTTAGCACCTTTTTCTGTAATACAAACAATGTAGAAGAAATTATACGATTTTATAAATTTTTAAAATTTTTTTACCTTTCGCCTGGACGGAGAATCGAACCGCGGACCATGCACTTTGTAAGCCAACACACTAACCACTGAGCTATGTACCTGTTATGGTCATCAATAGATAAATATCCATATAAGTTATATTTATATAGCATAGCTTGCGGCGCCCACGAACCGAATAAACAAAGTTTATTTAACAGAAATAAACATTTAGTTTGGCACCGTGGAGCAGTGGTTGCTACGTCTGACTCTCATGCCAAGGGTCGTGGGTTCGATCCCTGCTTCGACCAAAGTTTTTTTTTTTTTTTTTTTACATACATTCTACATATGTTCGGAAGATTCCGAAAAAAATGTTCAACATTACATTTTACTATATTAAATTTTGAACTGTAAAATGTGTTTTATTAAAGACCAAAAGTCAGAAAAGAACAGTGTTTGATATAAACGAAATGGACTCTGTTGTTGTTTCAAAAATAACTTTTTTTATTGAAAAAATAAAAACTTTGTAACAAACGAATTTTTTTGGTGATAAAAGTTTAAATTTTTCGAAGCAATTCAAAAAACTCTAACAAAAGAAAAACGTTTTCGGTACACGTTTTCCAAACGTTTTTTTTCTTTGCGTGTATATATATATAATATATATATATATATATATAATATATAATCGACCAAGTGAGCAAACAATTAATGCGATTGTGACCAAGTTTCGCACTCAGTTTACTTTATTGGATATTAAACCAACCACACGAATGCGTACAGTGCGTACAGAAGAGAATATTGCGTCTGTTTCTGAGAGTGTTGCTGAAGACCGTGAAATGTCGATTCGTCGCCATTCGCAGCAATTGGGTTTGTGTTATTCGACCACATGGAAGATTTTACGCAAAGATCTTGGTGTAAAACCGTATAAAATACAGCTCGTGCAAGAACTGAAGCCGAACGATCTGCCACAACGTCGAATTTTCAGTGAATGGGCCCTAGAAAAGTTGGCAGAAAATCCGCTTTTTTATCGACAAATTTTGTTCAGCGATGAGGCTCATTTCTGGTTGAATGGCTACGTAAATAAGCAAAATTGCCGCATTTGGAGTGAAGAGCAACCAGAAGCCGTTCAAGAACTGCCCATGCATCCCGAAAAATGCACTGTTTGGTGTGGTTTGTACGCTGGTGGAATCATTGGACCGTATTTTTTCAAAGATGCTGTTGGACGCAACGTTACGGTGAATGGCGATCGCTATCGTTCGATGCTAACAAACTTTTTGTTGCCAAAAATGGAAGAACTGAACTTGGTTGACATGTGGTTTCAACAAGATGGCGCTACATGCCACACAGCTCGCGATTCTATGGCCATTTTGAGGGAAAACTTCGGAGAACAATTCATCTCAAGAAATGGACCGGTAAGTTGGCCACCAAGATCATGCGATTTGACGCCTTTAAACTATTTTTTGTGGGGCTACGTCAAGTCTAAAGTCTACAGAAATAAGCCAGCAACTATTCCAGCTTTGGAAGACAACATTTCCGAAGAAATTCGGGCTATTCCGACCGAAATGCTCGAAAAAGTTGCCCAAAATTGGACTTTCCGAATGGACCACCTAAGACGCAGCCGCTGTGAACATTTAAATGAAATTATCTTCAAAAAGTAAATGTCATAGACCAATCTAACTTTTCAAATAAAGAACCGATGAGATTTTGCAAATTTTATGAGTTTTTTTTTTAAAAGTTATCAAGCTCTTAACAAATCACCCTTTATATATATATATATATATATATATATATATATATATATATATATATATATATATATATATATATATATATATATATATATATATATATATATATATATATATATATATATATATATATATATATATATATATATATATATATATATATATATATATATATATATATATATATATATATATATATATATATATATATATATATATCGACTCAGGAGCCCACCCTGAGCATTTTTGCCAAAGACACCATGTGTCTATCTCGTCTCCTTCTGGGTGTTGCAAACATATGCACTAACTTATAATACCCTGTTCCACAGTGTGGAGCAGGGTATAAAAATGTTGTTATTCCATTTGTAACACATCGAAATATCGATTTCCGACTATATAAAGTATATATTCTTGATCAGGGAGCAATTCGAGAGACGATGTACCCCTGTCCGTGTTTCCGTCTATCTGTTGTAATCACGTTACAGCTTTCAATAATGGCGCTATCGTCCTGAAATTGGGCACAGGTCCGTTTTTGGTTTGCAGACAGGTCATGTTCGAAGATGGGCTATATCGGTCCAGGTTTTGATAAAGTACCCATATAAACCGAGCCCCCGATTTGGGGTCTTGGGCTTATAGAAACCGTAGTTTTTATCCAATTTATCTGAAATTCGAAACTTGCAGGTACTATATGACCATAAAGAGGTGTACTAAAAATGGTGGGTAACGGTCTATGTTTTGGTACAGCCCCCACATAGACCGATCTCCCGATTTGGGGTCTTGGGCTTATAGAAACCGTAGTTTTTATCCAATTTACCGGAAATGCAAAACCTGGAGGTATTATGGGACCAGGAAGATGTGTACTAAAAATGGTAAGTATTGGTCCATGTTTTGGTATAGCCCCCTTATAGACCGATCTCCCGATTTTACTTTTTGGGCTTCAAGAATCCATAGTTTTTATCCAATTCGCCTGAAATCAGAAATCTAAAGGTACTTTAGGACCGTAAAGAGGTGTGCCGAAAATGGTGAGTATCGGTCCTTGTCTTGATATGAGGGCTATATCAAGACAAGGACCGATACTCACCATCTCCCAATTTTACTTCTTGGGCTTGTAGAAACCGTGGAAATCTAGAAGTTTTTAGGAGCACAAATAGGTGTGCCGAATATATTGTGTATCGGTACAGGTTTTGATATAGCCCCCTTATAAACCGGTCCTCCTATTTGGCGTCTAGATTCGGTAGGGTTTTCAGAACCACAACGTTTTTTTTTTTGATCCGGAATTTGTGCAAATTTGGCGCAGAAGCGATGAATTTAACATGGGCTGGTCATAGGAGGAATGTCCACTAGATAGGGTCACGAAAAAAAAGTTAATGCGGTCACCCCCCAGTTGTGTAGCATATTCGAAGACAAATTCAGAACACCAAAACTTTTTTTTCAGAGCACCCTACGACCCTCGAAATACAATTTGTTGTACTGTGTCGTCATTTGAAGTCCGATCGAAAAGAAACGCATATGGTTGTTCGTGGTTGATCAGGGCTATATTCAGGGCATTGGTCATTTTTACTCCGACGTCAAATTTGATTTTTAATTTTTTTTTTTATTTCGCTTCGTATACACCTATGATGCCCATTTCTGATAACCATTATAAAGATCTTAACAAAATATGAAACTTTTGCTTTTGCTTTCATTTTTTCGTCAAAATTTAAATAATTTGTACAATTTTATTAATTCTTAATCTGTTTTTAACCTTTAACAAGTATATACAGTAGTAAGTTCGTCCGGGCCGAATCTTATATACCCACCACCATGAATCAAATATAATAGTTTTTTTTTTAACTCTTCGTCGGTGCGGGTATCTTGCTAATAAATGTAGGATTTAAGGGGGCTTGATGACAGATATTCTCCCAAGCAGATCAATTCAACCAGCACACTTCCCGAAGATAAATTTAAAGATTCTACCTATGAATACCAGATCAGATTCTGGATTTATAAGAACCAATTTTGTTTGAATTTTAGAGAAATCATAAACATATCGTTTAAATTATGAAAAAAGCCTTGATTTTAAATCTTAAATCCGTAGATTTTTACTGCCATTATTTAAATGATAACGAGGAGTAAAATCTGGAATTTTTACTTATAGTTTCAAGCAATTGATATGATCCTGCTAGTTAGCTATGTAGTCAAGCTAAAAAATGTCCATAAATTCTTAAGACTCGAGGTGTAAGCTTTCCAAATAGATTAATGGGTACTTAGTCACCTTCGTTCATAAGATAGTAACGTAAGTGACAGAATGTCTGTAAAAGACAGACAATTGTCACGTATGTGAGTTCTTTCTTTCACCATACTCATATATTACCCCAAGGTATAGAAGTCAGAATACATATTTAGCGTATTTTGATTAATGACCTAACTTATAGCAGATGACATGTTCTTCTCTTATGGCTACAAGAAGGCCTCAGGCATAGCAACACTTTAAGATAAACCCAAGAACTTTATCTTAAACTTTAATCAAAACAAACAAATTCCTTATGTTTCCTTAATAGTACTTTAGTGTCCTGATAAAGGACATTTCAGTCCAATATATGTGAAACAAAATGAGGTATAGCGTTACGTGTCCTGTGGGTAGTTTTAAATTTTAATTTATATCTTTTGTAATTTTTTGCCTTACAAACAAAATAAATCAAATAATTAGTCATAGTTTTCTTTAATTTCTTGGCTAGTGACCACAAAGATTATAAAAGCCACAGAGCATTTGATTAAGGCAAATGTTACCCAAAGGTCTCATAATCTTGTGATAACCTTAGCTTCTTACCTCACTAGGACATCTTTGGAAAACCTAAAGTGGGGGAGACTACACTGGAAAAATGTCACACTTAAAAGTGAATATTATGTGGCTTAAGTAAAAGCTATATCTTTTATCTTTAATTGTCATTTGATTCAATAAAAAACGAGTCAAATCTACTTTTAGTTAGAAATGTCAAAAAGTCGTATTTTTTTCTTCTCACTACTACATTGATTAAAGACACATTTAGTCTTTCAAGTTACTTCATTTCTTTTAACTTCCAAGAAATATCTTCTAAAGTATCCGAAAACGTAGTACTGCCGTTTTATTAAAAGCTCATTGAAAATTCATGGGAGATGATCGAAATTTGCACTATTTCAGGATCACAAACACGGTTTCCACACTTGGTAGAATTCTACCAAAAATTGTAATTTTTTTACTGTTTGGTAGACTGGTAGAATTCTTGATGTTTTGGTAGATTTTGCCAATTATTCCATTCCAACTAAGAGGAACTTCACAAATTTTCTATAGAAATAAAATTTTCTATAGAAACAAAATGTTGACAAAATTTTCTAGAATAATAAAATTTTGACAAAATTTTCTGTAGAAATAAAGATTTGCCAAATTTTCCAGATTAATAAATTTTTGACAAAATTTTCCAGAGAAATATATAATATATAGAAATAAAACTTTGAAAGGCTTTACCATACGAAAAAAAAATTTTGAAAAAAATTTCTAGAGAAATAAAATTTTGAAAAAAATTTTCTATAGAAATAAAATTTTGACAAAATTTTCTATAAAAATAAATTTTGAAAGATTTTTCTATAGAAATAAAATTTTGGCAAAACTTTCTATGGAAATAAAATATTTACAAAATTTTCTGTAGAAATAAAAATGTTAGAAAAGTTTCTATAAAAATAAAATTTTGACAAAATTTTCTTCACAAATAACATTTTGACAAAATTTTCTATAGAAATATAATTTTGAAAAAATTATCTATAGAAATAAAGTTTTTCAAAATTTTCAATAGAAATAAAATTTTGATAAAATTTTCTATAGAAACATAATTTTGACAAAATTTTCTATAGAAATAAAATGTTGACGAAATTTTCCATAGAAATAAAATGTTGACAAAATTTTCCAGAGAAATAAAATGTTGACAAAATTTTCCAGAGAAATAAAATTTTGACAATAATATTTTGACAAAAGTTTCTACAGGAAACACATTTTTGATAAAATTTTCTATATAAATAAATTTTTGACAAAATTTTTTATAGAAATAAAATTTTGTTGTTTCGATCTCAGCTTTAAAAATATTTTGTTGCCGTAGTTTAGGCAAGAGTAGCTTAACCAACAGAAGACAAGAATGTTTGTCAAAATTATTTGGGCAAAGCCCTATAGATTGCAAGATGCTTGGTTGGACGCACGTTTCGGAATTACCACATTCCTCATCAGCATCCTCTACTTGCAGCAAAACTATCAACCAATTATCAGAATAAATTCAGGAAGTTCGATAAACCCAAATTGGACCACACTTGAACCTTTGAACAAATTTTCTATAAAAATAAAATTTTTAAAAATTTTCAATAGAAATAAAATTTTGAAAAAATTTTCTATAGAAATAAAATTTTGACATAATTATCTATAAAAATAAAACTTTGACAAAATTTTCTATAGAAATAAAATTTTGACATAATTTTCTATAAAAATAAATTTTTGACAAAATTTTCTATACAAATAAAATTTTGACAAAATTATCTATAGAAATAAAATTTTGACAAAATTTTCAATAGAAATAAAATTTTGATAAAATTTTCTATAGAAATAAAATTTTGACAAGATTTTCTATAAAAATAAATTTTTGACAAATTTTTCTATATAAATAAAATTTTGAAAAAAAAATTTTATAAAAATAAAATTTTGACAAATTTTCAATAGAAATAAAATTTTGATAAAATTTTCTATAGAAATAAAATTGTGACAAAATTTTCTATAGAAATAAAATTTTGAAAAAATTTTATACACAAATAAAATTTTGACATATTTTTCTATAGAAATAAAATTTCTACAAAATTCTTTACAAATTTCTATAGAAATAAAATTTTGACAAAATTTTCCTGAGATATGTAATTTCAAAATTTTCCAGATAAATACAATTTTGTTAAAATTTTCCAGAGAAATAAAATTTTGAATAAGTTTTTTGTATAAGTAAAATGTTGACAAAATTTTGCATACAAATAAAATTGTGACAAAAATTTTAATAGAAATAAAATTTTGAAAAAAAAAATCTATAGAAGTAAAAATTTTATATAGAAATAAAATTGTGAAAAAAATGTTATTGTGAAAAAAATGTTTGACAACATTTTCTAGAGGAATAAAATTTTGACTAAATTTTCCAGAGATATAAAATTTTGTCAAAATTTTCCATAGAAATAAAATTTTGTCAAAATTTTCCAGAGAAATAAAACTTTGAATAAATTTTCTGTAGAAAAAACATTTTGACAAAACTTTCTATAAAAAAAAATTTACAAAATTTTCTATAGAAATAAAATTTTGACAATCTTTTCTATAGAAATAAAATTTTGACAAATTTTTCTGTAGAAATAAAATTTTGACAAAATTTTCTACAGAAATAAAATTTTGACAAAATTTTCTATAGAAATCAAATTTCGATAAAAATTTCTATAGAAATAAAATTTTGACAAAATTTTCTATAGAAATAAAATTTTAACAAAGTTTTCCTAATGAAATAAAATTGTAAAAAAATTTTCCTAATGAAATAAAATTTTGACAAAATATTATAAAGAAATCAAATTTTGACTAAATTTTTCAGAGATATAAAATTTTGTCAAAATTTTCCAGATAAATAAAATTTTGACATAATTTCCTATAGAAATAAAAGTTTGACAAAATATAATATAGAAATAGAACTTTGACAACATTTTCCAGAGGAATAAAATTTTGACAAAATTTTCCAGAGATATAAAATTTTGTCTACATTTTCCATAGAAATAAAACTTTGTCAAAATTTTCCAGAGAAATAAAATTGTGAATAAATTTTCTGTAGAAATAACATTTTGACAAAATTTTCTATAGAAAAAAATTGACAACATTTTCTAGGGAAATAAAATTTTGACAATTTTTTGTATAGAAATAAAATTTTGACAAAATTTTCTAATGAAATAAAATTTTAACAAAATTTTCTATAGAAATAAAGTTTTAACAAAATTTTCTATAGAAATAAAATTTTAACAAAGTTTTCTATAGAAATAAAGTTTTGACAAAATTTTCTATGGAAAAATAAGAGTTTTTTGTTTGGTAAGTTTTTGGTAAAATTGTGATCAAATTTTAGTAGAATATTGTTGGCTCGAGTGGCTACCGTGGTGTGGATGCAAATCTGTTTTAAAAATTTCTGTCAGTGTAAGGATGACCTTAAATATTTCCCCGAAATTTAAATACAAGTTTTTGTCACATTGTCCCACCAAGACTCTACTCACAAAAATCGATGTCCTTTAACAACTTCCCCATACCGGCCTCCTTCTTTTACATCACCACCATTTATCACTCTCCGTTAGATGTCTGCTTGTTTTTGTAATAAAATATCAAGAAAATATAAACTATAATTTATAGTTTTTCACAGTGAGTTTGTTGAAATGTCACAGGATACCGAATTTTGTCGTCTGATAATAATGTAAAATTATTTCTTTTTAGTTAAGTTGCACCACTACTCGAATATCCATGGTGTGAATGTGTAAGGGCTGTAGTAGTGGTAGTGGACCAGCCTCTCGATTCGGATGTTCATAATTCTTAAGGGGCTATTTTGCTTTAATTTACGTGTGTCTTAAGAGTTATTTCCGAAATATTCTTCCTTATGGTGTATTTCTTACAAAAGGATATCTGAGTAGAGTATTTTGTGTGAATGTGTGTGTGCGTGTGACTACATTTGTATCCTTTCACTAGATAATTTATATATTTAGGCAAAATATTTTGTAATCAACCCCATAGTATGAAATGGAAGGTTTCTGCGAGAGGAATATATTTGTGATAGTTCCGTTGTTGTCCTTACATTGGATTCGCTTCTTGTTTTTTTTCTTTGCCATTTCGACATGGAAAAACTTTTTGTGAAAAGTTTGGCAGAAAGTTTTGCCACTGCTCTTCTTGGAAAACTATGTTGAGAGCAAAAATACCTTAATAGTGTATAATGTCTCCCCAGAGGTAAGGGATTTACAAGTTTTTGTCGAAGTTTTCAATGTGAAGAATGTAAGTGAAAGGAATTTTCTAATAAAGTTTTAATGAAGAAAAGATTTAAATCTCTAAATCTTTTAACTAAGTCTACGATAGGAAATTCCTCTATATGTTTTGATAAAAAATAAACTTTATATTTTTTTTATTCACAAAGGAGAATTTTTAATCACAAAATAGTAGATTGAATCCTACACTGAAAAAAAACATACCCGGTTCCAAAGATTTCGTCTTTACTTTAAAAATGTTGTATTGATTCCGAGCCAAAGAAGCGGAGAATACAAGTAAGGATACACAATTCTCTTTTAAATTTGGGTTTTGTGTACTTGCTTCTAGGAAACAAATTTTAATTTTTCGTTTTTCCAGCTATTTTCCTTCATATGCTATCAAAGTCCTTTAAAAACAAGTAAGGAAAGTCTAAAGTCGGGCGGGGCCGACTATATTATACCCTGCACCACTTTGTAGATCTAAATTTTCGATACCATATCACATCCGTCAAATGTGTTGGGTGCTATATATAAAGGTTTGTCCCAAATACATACATTTAAATATCACTCGATCTGGAAGAATTTGATAGACTTCTACAAAATCTATAGACTCAAAATTTAAGTCGGCTAATGCACTAGGGTGGAACACAATGTTAGTAAAAAACAAGTAAGGAAAGTCTAAAGTCGGGCGGGGCCGACTATATTATACCCTGCACCACTTTGTAGATCTAAATTTTCGATACCATATCACATCAGTCAAATGTGTTTGGGGCTATATATAAAGGTTTGTCCCAAATACATACATTTAAATATCACTCGATCTGGAAGAATTTGATAGACTTTTACAAAATCTATAGGCTCAAAATTTAAGTTGGCTAATGCACTAGGGTGGAACACAATTTTAGTAAAACAACAAGTAAGGAAAGTCTAAAGTCGGGCGGGGCCGTCTATATTATACCCTGCACCACTTTGCAGATCTAAATTTTCGATACCATATCACATCTGACAAATGTGTTGGGGGCTATATATAAAGGTTTGTCCCAAATATATTCATTTAAATATCACTCGATTTGGACAGAATTTGATAGACTTTTACAAAATCCATAGACTCAAAATTTATGTTGGCTAATGCACTACAGTGGAACACAATTTTAGTAAAAAAATATGGCAAACATTTAAATCCGAAGCAATTTTAAGGAAACTTCGCCAAAGTTTATTTATGTTTATATTTATCGCTCGATATATATGTATTAGAAGTTTAGGAAAATTAGAGTCATTTTTACAACTCTTCGAGTAAGCAGAGGCGATTTAACAAGGAAAATGTTGGTATTTTGACCATTTTTGTCGAAATGAGAAAAACATATATATGGGAGCTATATCTAAATCTGAACCGATTTCAACCAAATTTGGCACGCATAGCTACAATGCTAATTCTACTCCCTGTGCAAAATTTCAACTAAATCGGACCAAAAAATTGGCCTCTGTGGTCATATGAGTGTAAATCGGGCGAAAGCTATATATGGGAGCTATATCTAAATCTGAACCGATTTCAACCAAGTTTGGCACGTATAGCTACAATGATAATTCTACTCCCTGTGCAAAATTTCAACTAAATCGGAGTTAAAAATTGACCTCTGTGGTCATATGAGTGTAAATCGGGCGAAAACTATATATGGGAGCTATATCTAAATCTGAACCGATTTCAACCAAATTTGGCACGCATAGCTACAATGCTAATTATACTCCCTGTGCAAAATTTCAACTAAATCGGAGCAAAAAATTGGTTTCTGTGGTCATTTGAGTGTAAATCTTGCGAAAGCTATATATGGGAGCTATATCTAAATCTGAACCGATTTCAACCAAATTTGACACGCATAGCTATAATGCTAATTCTACTCCCTGTGCAAAACTTCAATTAAATCGGAGCAAAAAATTGGCCTCTGTGGGCAAATGAGTGTAAATCGGGCGAAAGTTATATATGGGAGCGATATCTAAATCTGAACCGATGTGGCTGATATTTTGCAAGTTTTTCGAGACTCATAAAATATTCGGATGTTCGGAATTTTTGGAAGATCGGTTGATATACACGCCAATTATGACCAGATCGGTGAAAAATATATATGGCAGCTATATCTAAATCTGAACCGATTTTTTCCAAAATCAATAGGGATCGTCTTTGAGCCGAAACAGGACCCTGTACCAAATTTTAGGACAATCGGACTAAAACTGCGAGCTATACTTTGCACACAAAAATACATCAACAGACAGACAGACGGACAGACAGACAGACAGACAGACGGACATCGCTAAATCGACTCAGATTTTAATTCTAAGACGATCGGTATACTAAACGATGGGTCTCAGACTTTTCCTTCTTGGCGTTACATACAAATGCACAAACTTATTATACCCTGTACCACAGTAGTGGTGAAGGGTATAAATATGTGAAACATTTAAATCTGTAGCAATTTTAAGGAAACTTCGCAAAAGTTTATTTATGATTTATCGCTCGATATATATGTATTAGAAGTTTAGGAAAATTAGAGTCTTTTTTACAACTTTTCGACTAAGCAGTGGCGATTTAACAAGGAAAATGTTGGTATTTTGACCATTTTTGTCGAAATCAGAAAAACATATATATGGGAGCTATATCTAACTCTGAACCGATTTCAATCAAATTTGGCACATATGACTATATTACTAATTATATTCCTAGTGCAAAATTTCAACCAAATTGGGCCAAAACTCTGGCTTCTGGGGCCATATAAGTCCATATTGGGCGATAAATATATATGGAAGCTATATCTAAATCTGAACCGATTGCAATCAAATTTGGCACACATGACTATACTACCAATTGTACTCCTTGTGCAAAATTTCAAGCTAATCGGGATAAAACTCTGGCTTCTGGGTCCATATAAGTGCAAATCGGGCGAAAGATATATATGGGAGCTATATCTAAATCTTAATCGATTTCAACCAAATTTGGCACGCATAGCTACATTGCTAAATCTACTCTCTTTGCAAAATTTCAAGCAAATTGGGCCAAAACTCTGCCTTTTAGGACCATATTAGTCCATATCGGGCGAAAGATATATATGGGAGCTATATCTAAATCTGAACCGATTTTAATCAAATTTTGCACACTTAACTATACGGCTAAGTGTTAAGTTTGTACAAAATTTCAAGCAAATCGGTATAAAACTCTGGCTGCTGGGTCCATATTAGTGCAAATCGGTATAAAACTCTGGCTGCTGGGTCCATATTAGTGCATATCGGGCGAAAGATATATATGGGAGCTATATCTAAATCTGAACCGATTTCCTCCAAAATCAATAGAGTTCTATTCTGACTCAAATAAGGAACATGTGCCAAATTTGAAGGCAATTGGACTTAAATTGCGACCTAGACTTTGATCACAAAAATGTGTTCACAGACAGACAGACGGACGGACGGACATGGTTATATCGACTCAGGGACCCACCCTGAGCATTATTGCCAAAGACACCATGTGTCTATCTCGTCTCCTTCTGGGTGTTACAAACATATGCACTAACTTATAATACCCTGTTCCACAGTGTGGCGCAGGGTATAATAAAAAATAATGCAGACAATCGTTGCATTACTAGTTGTAAATTCGGGTTTATGCTCTTAAATGAAATACTTTTCAACAAAGGTGAATTGCGTTTGTCTGAAATTTCGTTCCGGAGGAAAGTAATTTTTTGTTTATAGGTTAGGATAGATAGATCGGATATATCGATGTTAAGTTCACTGACAAGGATCCTCCATTTTATAGAGAAGCTTTAGAAGATACACTCAGAAATGTCACCAGCACACACAAGGCAAAAAAAGTTTTTCTTTTGTTAGAGTTTTATGAATTTCTTCGAAAGTTGCAAATTTGTATCACCAAAAAAATTCCTTTTAATACAAAATTTTTATAACATAGCCTTTGGTTTGGTTTTTATCAAGCACTGTTCTTTTCTGACTAAAGGCCATTTTCAAGTAGCTCCGTTGAGCTTTAACTGCCAGTTAACAGAAAGTAAATTGCAAATATCTTCTCTCCGGATAACTTTAACTGAAAAATTTTCGTCAGTTAACTTCCTAACTGGCATATGGAATATGTAGGCAAGATGACAGCTTCGTCGATAATACGGTTTAAAAGTTGGTTAGTTAACGGAACACTAGGGTTATAGTTTTTAATAGGACACATTTTGAAGTTTCATAGTAAAAATTTAATAGTGGTATGTAATGTCGTACATCTTTTCGGAATCTTCCGAATATTTTTGGAATATATGTAAAAAATTGTTTGTTGTTCGGTCGAAGCAGAGATTGAAACCACAACCCTTATTTATGCAAGGCAGGCATGCTAACCATTGCTCCAAGGTGGCCAAATAAATGTATGTTTCTATTAAGTAAAGCTCGTGGGCGTCCAAAAACTATGCTATATAAATATAACTGTTCGATTGTTTGGTGGGTCGGCACAACGACAACAACAGCTTTGTAGCCCAGTACACGCACAGAAAAACATGTTTGGTTGCCGCATCCATTTAATGCTTATCTAGAGCATGTAATTGCCGCGAAAACCATGTAATTTGTCTTTGTAAAAATAGTTTTCGAGCAGAGAAAAATGTATGGTGGCAATAAGCATTTGAATGGTTCTCAAATACAGCAAACATGTGCTATCATTTAAATGATAGAATTTGAGACCATTAAATGGTCGGGAAAATCATGTACCTGACCATTAATTTTTTTTACTTTCTTACAGGGAAAAAAGTATTTTTATAGGTTAAGTATAGACATGTCTAGTACCATTACTTGACCATAAAGACCATTTACATTTTTTTCGTGACCATTTAATTTTTTAATTTTTTTGCAGCGAAAAGAATTTTATAAAAACATTGAGCAGGTACACACGATTGTCATTTTGCGCGTCAGTCGTGTGTTGATTGTTTCTTGGAATGGACGGAGAATACGGATTTACTGTTTTCTGTTCATTTATTTATTCAGAAGTGGCACGTGGTTTTATGTGAACAAAAAGGGAAGTGTAATTGAAAAAATGTATCTGTTTTGTTCTGCATTTTGTTATGTGGTATCATTTATTTTTATTTGCAGTTACATGATGTCTGCGTTTGTACATTTGATGGGCACGATGTAAATATGGAATAATTACTTATTGCTGAAATTGAAATAAAATAGAGTGTGTAAAAATATATGATGTTTGCTTGAACGGCATTATAAATACAAATAAGCAATGAATTAGTTTATAAATAAATAAAAACAAATAAATAAAGTTATTTTGTGTTTTTTTTTCTCAAGTGGCGCCGACGATGAAAAAAGTTTTTTCATAAAGATCAAAACATTTTAGGTTGTGACCATGTTCTTTTAACTAGAAGAAAAACATTTTGAATGAATACCATAACATTTTAAATCGTGACCATTGTATTTTCATTCCAACAAAATTCTTTTTATCAATATAATAACATTTTAGATGAGGACAATTATATTTTTTTAGAACCATGTTCACTGAGCCAACATGGTTGCAGGTGAAAGTGTTACATGGTCGCCGCAAAAATAGCTCCTATCATATTATTTTGCTCTTTAAATATGATTGTGACAATCATGTTTCTTCTTTGCGTGTAGATAGTGTGTTGGCTTGGAAACTGTATGATCTGCGGTTCGAATCTCCTTCAAGGCGAAAAGTAAAATTTATAAAAAATATATAAAATCGAATAACTTCTTCTAAATTGTTTGTATTACAGAACAAGTATATACGGCCATAAGTTCGGCCAGGCCGAAGCTTATGTACCCTCCACCATGGATTGGGTAGAAACTTCTACTGACGACTGTCATCCACAATCGAATTACTTGACAACATTTTCTATAGAAGTAAAATTTGGACAACATTTTCTAAAGAAATAAGATTTTAACAAAATTTTCCATAGATATAAGATTTTAACAAAATTTTCTATAGAAATAAAATTTTGACAAACTTTTCTATAGAAATAACATTTTGACAAAATTTTCTATAGATATAACATTTTGACAAAATTTTCAATAGAATTAAATTTTTACAACATTCTCTATAGAATTAAAATTTTTACAACATTCTCTATAGAATTAATTTAATAGAATTTTGACAACATTTTCTAAAGAAATAAAATTTTGCCAAAATTTTCTATAGAAATAAAATTTTGCCAAATTTTTCTATAGAAATAAAATTTTGGAAGATTATTTTTGGTTCGAGTGGCAACCATGATTATGAACCGATATGGACCAATTTTTGTATGATTGGGGATCGGTTATATATAAGTATAGACCGATATGGGCCAATTTTGACATGGTTATTAGCGGCCATATACTAACACCACGTTGCAAATTTCAACCGGATTGGATGAATTTTGCTCCTCCAAGAGGCCCTGGAAATCAAATCTGGGGAACGGTTTATATGGGGGCTATATAATTATGGACCGATATGGACCAATTTTTGCATGGTTGTTAGATACCATATAACACCACGTACGAAATTTCAACCGAATCGGATGAATTTTGCTCCTCCAAGAGGTCCCGGAGGTCAAATCTGGGGATCGATTTATATGGGGCTATTTATAATTATGGACCGATATGGACCAATTGTTGCGTGTTTGTTAGAGACCAGATACTAACACCACGTTCCAAATTTGAACCGGATCGGAAGAATTTTGCTCCTCTAAGAGGCTCCGGAGGACAAATCTCGGGATCCGTTTATATGGAGCGATATGGACCAATTCTTGCATGGTTGTTAGATACCATATACTAACACCACGTACCAACTTTCAACCGAATCGGATGAATTTTTCTCCTGCTAGAGACTCCGGAGGTCAAATCTGGGGATCGGTTTATATGGGGGCTATATATAATTAAAGACCGATATGAACCAATTCTTGCATGGTTGTTAGATACCATATACTAACACCACGTACCAAATTTCAACCGAATCGGATGAATTTTTCTCCTGTTAGAGGCTCCGGAGGTCAAATATGGGGATCGGTTTATATGGGGGCTCTATATATTATTATTGACTGACATGGACCAATTTTCGCATGGTCATTAAAGACCATATACCAACATCATGTACCAAATTTCAGCCGGATCCGATGAAATTTTCTTCTCTTAGAGGCTCCGGAGGTCAAATTTGGGGATCGGTTTTTATGAGGTCTATATATAATTATGGACCGATATGGACCAATTTTTGCATGGTTGTTAGAGATCATATACTAATACCGTGTACCAAATTTCAGCCGGATCGGATGAAATTTTCTTCTCTTAGAGGATCCGCAAACCAAATCTGGGGATCGGTTTATATGGGGGATATATATAATTATGGATCAATATGGACCAATTTTTGCATGGTTGTTAGAGATCATATGCTAATACCATGTACCAAATTTCAGCCGGATCGGATGAAATTTGCTTCTCTTAGAGGATCCGCAAACCAAATCTGGGGGTCCGTTTTTATGGGGGCTATACGTAAAAGTGGACCGATATGGCCCATTTGCAATACCATCCGACCTACATCAACAACTGGGTCTTAGAACAATATTTCGATGTGTTACAAATGGAATGACAAAGTTAACATAGCCTCCATCCTATGGTGGAGGGTAAAAAAATGCCACATAAGAACTAAAAAACCTCGTGGAATTGAGAAATTGAGAAATAAAATGCAATTATCCAGAAAAGATTTTTTTAGATAGTCTTACGGCCATTTTCATATAGCTCCGTTAGGCTTTAACTCCCAGTTAACGGAAAGAAAAATGGTAATATCTTCTCTCCGGTGAACTTTAAATGAAAAATTTTCAGCGGTTAAGTTCCTAACCAACATATGGAATAAATACGCAAGATGACAGATATGTCTATAGCACGGTTTTAAAGTTCGTTAGCTAACGTAGCTAATCATCATTCATCACAAAAACTATACATTTCTTCCAAAGAAACTTCGTTACAGCGAAAAGCAAATGGGAAACGATATTTGCTTGTTCAAAATTTCATTGCTGAAAAACATTTTTGTCTTCATCGAAATTAAGATTGAACTCAATACCCTTTGTATGGAAGGCGAGCGCCATGATGACCCATCATAACCATGCAACTTGAGCTGAGGAAGGTTAGGATAGGTTAGGTTAGGTGGCAGCCCGATGTATCAGGCACACTATTCAGTCCATTGTGATACCACATTGGTGAACTTCTCTCTTATCACTGAGTGCTGCCCGATTCCATGTTAAGCTCAATGACAAGGGACTTCTATTTTATAGCCGAGTCCGAACGGCGTTCCACATTGGAGTGAAACCACTTAGAGAAGCTTTGAAACCCTCAGAAATGTCACCAGCAGTACTGAGGTGGGATAATCCACCGCTGGAAAACTTTTTGGTGTGTATGCAAGGCGGGCATGCTAACCATTGAACCACGTTGGAGCTGAGGAAAAATTTATGCCGAAAAGAAGAAGCGGATGAATGATTTGAGGAGTAAAAGGCTTTGGAATACTAGGTTAGGTAAGGTGAGCATATAGTGGCGGCCCGATATTTCAGGCTCACTTGGACTATTCAGTCAATTGTCATACCACAGTGGTCAATTTCTCTCTTATAACTTCTATTCTATGTTTTGCTCAGGAATACTATATATGGCAATGCTACGGCTTTAGAAGATTTAGAACCCACCATACTGGGAAGTAATAACCCAGCAAAAAAAGCGTCGCCAAAAAAGTAGTGATGTTCTTTTTGGATCCGGAAGTGGTGCCATATTGACGCAGAAGCGATGAATTTAACATGGGCTTGCCATAGGACGGTTGTCCACCATTTCAACAGACGCTGCAGTGAATTTTCATCATTTCTTAAGGTGTGAAGTGAATTCAGTGTTTTGGATGTGTATTAAGAGTTTTTGTGATATTGTGACAAATAAATAATTTTTAAAATTTTTTATGATTTTTAATGCATCATCAAATATTTTCAAAAGTTTGCAAATTTTCCAGAAAGGATTTAACATTTTTTTTTTTGCTAAATTTAAATAATTTGTACCATTTTATTAATTCTTAATATGTTTTTAACCTATTTTAAACAAATAAAAATAAATTTCCCATTAAAACTATGAAAAAAGCGGATTATAAAAAAATTGACACAAATGAACTTCTTGTGCCCTTAAAATAAAGAAATAAAGAAAGAATAAAGATCTTTAGGAGAGCATTTTTGGAATTTCTTTTAAAGTTGTGCCTTGAGAATTACTTCCAAATTTTTTTGCTGAGAAGTCTTAGCCTATATTTGGAATTCTTGGTTACCAAATCTAAAGTTAAATTTTTAATTTCGTCTACCCTTAAACAAATGCTCCCAAAGTAAAGCCATCTCATTACTTTCTTAAATTAGGTGGAAAATGTCTTTCGCATAAATCCATATCCATCACTCTGGTTTAAAGAAATCCTTAAAAAAAACCTAAGCCTTTTAATGAGAATTATTCTCGAAAACTAGAAAAACGCGACCAAATGCTGCCATTTGCAATTAAATTTAATTCGTTATGGTTATCTGTGAGACAGCAACCAAAAGCAAATGCTTTAGAATAGAAAATCACTGACGTTTATCATTAAAAATTCACCTTTTTCCAAGTGCAAAAAAAAAACGAAATAAATTGCTTTCGAAAACTTTTTTGTGATGTCCAAAATGGGCAAATGTTCAAAATGACGCGTCAAAATCTCTTGGCATAACAACCTGACAAAAATTAAACACCAACCCTTTTACGAGCACAATTCGAGTGTTATTCTCATTTCGAACAGATTTGAAACAATCTTCTCCCACTAACCCCACCAAAAAGAAAAGGATTAAAACTGATTTTTAAATTGACGTTTGCTGTTTAAAAAATGAACAAAAAAAGTTTTAGGAAAAAAATGAATCCAACAAAAATCAAAATGAAAATCTTGGGAAAATTTTGAAACAACGGAAAGAATTCGCTGTTATTACTTCCTTAAATGACTGGACGAAAACAATTCAACCCTTTCCACTACCACCACCACGACATGTATCCAGTAAGTATCATCCCCCTGCCCAACAATCTTATTAAAATTATCCTTTTTCTCAATGTAAAAAAAAATATATATTTAAAAAAATTAAAACCAAATAAAACTCTTAAGATGAGGCAAAAAATCGAAAAGATTCCATCCCACAGCAGACAAGGGCTTTGATGGGAGAGTGATTGTTACATACCTCCATTATGTTGATGGCTAATTTAACCTGACGGCAATTGGGTGTTATTTCCTTAAAATCATCTTTGGCAGAGGAAAAAAATAATCATTATATGAAAGAAACTTTTTTTAAAGGGTGTTACTTGCCCAAATGTTGCCACTATCAGCAATCGAGCCATTCCATTCCTCCGTCGAATCTAATCGTGGCAATTCTCCTGGCTCTCCTGATAGCATTGCAGTACCATTAATTGGCAGACAACACGTTGTTTTCATAGCTCATTAGTGAAATGATTTTTCACTTTTTTCCCACCCCCTTCCTCTACCCCTCCTTCAACGAAACCCTTTTATAAATATAAAGGAGGGTTTTTACCAAGAAAGTGCCATGCACTTACAAGAGTGATTGAACCCTTTTCAAAATCTTAATAATGCCTAGCTAAAGAGATGGCATATTTTTCCTTTATTAAGCCATGCACTGAAAATAGGCAAGTCCGGTTCCAAAGATTTTGTTTTTATATTAATGATTTTGGTATTTATTTCGAGCAAAAGAAGTGGAGAATTGAAGTAAGGATATATTTAAGATGCAATCCTCTTTAAAATTTAAGTATTGCGTACTTGATTTTAGGCAACTAATTTTAATTTATTCGTTTTTCCACATTTTTCTCATGTGCTATCTTTAAAATAAATTATTGAAAAACATCTTCTAGTTTTGAAATCTTTTTTGCTTTGTTTTCAAGATACAAAAAGTCAAAAAAGACGATTTCATTTTCAATTTTGAAGAATTGTTAATAATTATTAAAGCCAAGTTGACCTTAGTCAAACAACATTTTCTTTCCTAGAAAGATACCAAGATTGAAGTCGAATCAGTTTATCGACTTTTGGACAAGAAAACAATTTTTCTAGCAATGCGTTTTCTATGGTAAGCAAGGTTAGGTGGCAGCCCGATGTATCAGGCTCACTTAGACTATTCAGACCATTGTGGTAAGCAAAATTCACATTCTTATTTTAAGGACATGAAATCTTTGGCATCATGGGAATATTTTTTTCTGTGTGCAAGAATTGAATCATTAGGACTTCTTCAATAGATTCACTAATCTAAATATGATAGCGTAGAATATGATAAGTTGCTTACAAAGGGTAATTTTTATTCCCTCCATGGGGGTATATTAACTTTGTCATTCCGTTTGTAACACATCGAAATATTGCTCTAAGACCCCATAAAGTATATATATATTCTGGGTCGTGGTGAAATTCTGAGTCGATCTGAGCATGTCCGTTCGCCTGTTGAAATCACGCTAACTTCCGAACGAAACAAGCTATCGACTTGAAACTTGGCACAAGTAGTTGTCGGATGGCATTGCAAATGGGCCATATCGGTCCACTTTTACGTATAGCCCCCATATAAACGGACTCCCAAATTTGGCTTGCGGAGCCTCTAAGAGAAGCGAATTCCATCCGATCCGGCTGAAATTTGGTACATGGTGTTGGTATATGGTCTTTAACAACCATGACAAAATTGGTCCACATCGGTCCATAATTATATATAGTCCCCATATAAACGGACCCCCAAATTTGGCTTGCGGAGCCTCTAAGAGAAGCAAATTTAATCCAATTTGGTACATGGTGTCAGCATATGACCTCTAACAATCATGCAAAAATTGGTCCATAATTATATATAGCCCCCATATAAACCGATCCCCCGATTTGGTTTGCGGAGCCTCTAAGAGAAGCAAATTTCATCCGATTGATGTGAAAGTTGGTACATGGTGTTAGTATATAGCCCCTAATGACCATACATCGGTCCACATCGGTCCATAATTATATATAGCCCCCATATAAACCGATCACCAGATTTGACCTCCGGAGCCTCTTGGAAGAGCAAATTTTATCCGATTCGTATCCAACGTATCCAACGACCATGCCAAAAGTGGTCCACATCAGGCCATAATCATATATAGCCCCCATATAAACCGTTCCCGGGATTTGGTTTTGGAGCCTCTTGGAGGTGAAAATTTCATCCGAGTCAGTTGAAATTTGGTAAATTGTGCTAGAATATGGCCGTTAACAACCATGCCTAACTAGGTCCATATCGGTCTATAGTTATATATATCCCTCAGATGAATCGATCCCCAATCACACAAAAATTGGTCCATATCAAGTTCATAATTGTATATAGCCCACATATAAGCGATCACCATATTTCAAATCTGGGTCTCTACGTAATGTGCAAAAGTCCATATCGATTCGTAATTATTTGTAGACTTACATATACACACCTTTTTTGTTTAGTATACACACAATTTAGAAAACAATGTTAAGAAGTTTTAAGATACCACAGTCTTTCGTAGAAATTTCTACGCAATCCATGGTGGAGGGTACATAAGCTTCGGCCTGGCCGAACTTACGGACGTATATACTTGTTTTCCTTTTATTTTATTGGCAACACTGATTTAAGCAGATACGCAATTTTCGTGTTTTGTTTTAATGTCAAACATCTCTAGTCTCGTCTTATGAAAATGCGAAATGTTACAAAAGTTCATCTCGCGCTTTGTCCATTTTTTAAGATCTAGCCAATTTTTTGCTCAGGGGTACGTAAATAAACACAATTGTCGTGAAGATTAAGTTATTTTGCGGTTTATGGGCTGGTGGCATTATTGGACCGTACTTCTTCAAAGACACTGCGGATCGTAACCACGGTTGCCACAGTTGGTAGAATTCTAACATCAATTGTAGATTTTCACTATTTGGTAGATTGGTAGAATTCTTGACACTTTGGTAGGTTTTTGCAAAATATTCCTCTCCAACTAAGAGGTACTGCACAAATTTTTTATAGAAATAAAATTTTGACAAAATTGTTTATAGAAATAAAATTTTGACAAAATTGTTTATAGAAATAAAATTTTGATAACATTTTCTATAGAAATAAAATTTTGGCAAAATTTTGTACAGAAATAAAATTTTGACGGCATTTTCTATAGGAATAAAATATTGACAACATTTTCTATAGAAATAAAATATTGACAAAGTTTTCTATAGAAATAAAATTTCGACAAAATTTCCTATAGAAATAACAATATGAAAAAAAATTTTAACAGAAATAAAATTTTTACGAAATTTTCTATAAAAATAAAATTTTTACGAAATTTTCTATAAAAATAAAATTTTGACAAAATTTTCTATAGAAATAAAATTTTGACAAAATTTTCTATAGAAATAAAATTTTGATAAAAAATTTTCTAAAGAAATAAAATTTTGACAAAATTTTATATAGACATAAAATTTTGACAAAATTTTATATAGACATTAAATTTTGAAAAAATTTCTTTACAAATAAAATTTTGACAAAATTTTCTACAGAAATAAAGTGTTGAAAAAATTTTCTATAGAACTAACATTTTGACAAATTTTTCTACAGAAATAAAATGTTGACAAAATTTTCTATAGAACTAACATTTTGACAAAATTTTCTATGGAAATAAAATTTTAACAAAATTTTCTATCGAAATAATATTTTGAAAAAATTTTCTTTACAAATAAAATTTTGACAAAATTTTATATAGAAATAAAATTTTGACAAAATTTTCTATAGAAATAAAATTTTGAAAAAATTTTCTATAGAAATAAAATTTTGACAAAATTTTCTAAAGAAATAAAATTTTGACAAAATTTTCTATAGAAATAAAATTTTGACAAAATTTTCTATAGAAATAAAATTTTGACAAAATTTTCTATAGAAATAAAATTTTGCCAAAATTTTCTATAGAAATAAAATTTTGACAAAATTTTCTATAGAAATAAAATTTTGACAAAATTTTCTATAGAAATAAAATTTTGACAAAATTTTCTATAGAAATAAAATTTTGGCAAATTTTTCTATAGAAATAAAATTTTGACAAAATTTTCTATAGAAATAAAATTTTGACAAAATTTTCTATAAAACTAACATTTTGACAAAATTTTCTACAGAAATAAAATGTTGACAAAATTTTCTATAGAACTAACATTTTGACAATTTTTTTTATGGAAATAACATTTTAACAAAATTTTCTATAGAAATAAAATTTTTATTGTTGTTTTTTTGATCTCAGCTTAAAGCCATGCATTGACTAAACTACAAGTGTAGCTTAACCAACAGAGGAAAAGTATGCTTGTCAAATTTATTTGGGCAAAGCCCTATAGACTGCAAGATGGTTGGATGTACAGCTGTTTCGGAATTACCACATTCCTCATCAGCATCCTCTACTTGCAGCAAAACTATCAACCAATTATCAGAATAAATTCCGGTAATTCACTCAACCCAACGTGAACTACACTTGAACCTCCCGAAAAAGGGTTTGATAGTCGGCTACTGCCTAAACAAATTTGCCAGCATATCTCTTTTCCTTTGCCAAACTCAAATCATCGATTTGTATGTATTTGGCTGGGTTTGTTTTTGAGCGTGCTTCCTCTATCTTCATTCGTTTTGTTTGTTATTGTTGGCTTCTTTTTCGGGAGGTTCAAGTGTAGTTCACGTTGGGTTGAGTGAATTACCGGAATTTATTCTGATAATTGGTTGATAGTTTTGCTGCAAGTAGAGGATGCTGATGAGGAATGTGGTAATTCCGAAACAGCTGTACATCCAACCATCTTGCAGTCTATAGGGCTTTGCCCAAATAAATTTGACAAGCATACTTTTCCTCTGTTGGTTAAGCTACACTTGTAGTTTAGTCAATGCATGGCTTTAAGCTGAGATCAAAAAAACAACAATAACGATTGAAGAGAAGCCAACAATAACAAACAAAACGAATGAAGATAGAGGAAGCACGCTCAAAAACAAACCCAGCCAAATACATACAAATCGATGATTTGAGTTTGGCAAAGGAAAAGAGATATGCTGGCAAATTTGTTTAGGCAGTAGCCGACTATCAAACCCTTTTTCGGGAGGTTCAAGTGTAGTTCACGTTGGGTTGAGTGAATTACCGGAATTTATTCTGATAATTGGTTGATAGTTTTGCTGCAAGTAGAGGATGCTGATGAGGAATGTGGTAATTCCGAAACAGCTGTACATCCAACCATCTTGCAGTCTATAGGGCTTTGCCCAAATAAATTTGACAAGCATACTTTTCCTCTGTTGGTTAAGCTACACTTGTAGTTTAGTCAATGCATGGCTTTAAGCTGAGATCAAAAAAACAACAATAACGATTGAAGAGAAGCCAACAATAACAAACAAAACGAAATAAAATTTTGACAAAATTTTCTATAGAAATAACATTTTGACAAAATTTTCTATGGAAATAAAATTTTGACAAAATTTTCTATAGAAATAAAATTTTGACAAAATTTTCTATAGAAATAAAATTTTCTATAGAAATAAAATTTTGACAAAATTTTCTATAGAAATAAAATTTTCTATAGAAATAAAATTTTGACAAAATTTTCTATAGAAATAAAATTTTCTATAGAAATAAATTTTTGACAAAATTTTCTATAGAAATAAAATTTTGACAAAATTTTCTATAGAAATTAAATTTTGACAAAATTTTCTATAGAAATAAAATTTTGACAAAATTTTATATAGAAATAAAATATTTACAAAATTTTATATGGAAATAAAATTTTGAAAAACATTTCTTTAGAAATAAAATTTTGACAAAATTTTCTATAGAAATAAAATTTTGACAAAATTTTCTATAGAAATAAAATTTTCTATGAAAATAAAATTTTGACAAAATTTTCTATAGAAATAAAATTTTGACAAAATTTTCTAAAGAAATAAAATATTGACAAAATTTTATATGGAAATAAAATTTTGACAAAAATTTTTATGGAAATAAAATTTTGAAAAACATTTCTTTAGAAATAAAATTTTGACAAAATTTTCTATAGAAATAAAATTTTGACAAAATTTTCTATAGAAATAACATTTTGACAAAATTTTCTATAGAAATGAAATTTTGACAAAATTTTCTATAGAAATAAAATTTTGAAAAAATTTTCTGCAGAAAGAAAACTTTGACAAAATTTTCTATAGAAATAACATTTTTTCAAAAACTTTCTCTAGTTAGTAAAGTTTAGTGAAATATCCTATAAAAAAATTTCTATAGAAATGAAATTAAAAAATTTTTTTTTTTTTTAATCATTTCACAATTTCTTTTGAAGAAACATGTTTTTCATAATAACTTTTTCTAGAAAGTAAATTTTAATGAAATTTTCTTTAAATCATTTTTCCAAAGAAATGAAATTGTTAAAAGTTTTTCGATGAAAATAAAATTTTGTTTTTTGTTTTTACATCTTTTCATAATTTCTTTTGAAGAAACATGTGTAACTTCAAAAATTTTATAAGACATCTACATTTGTAACTTTTCTTTGCAGACGGGTTCACTGTTATTTGAGTGCATAATTATAATTATGCACCAATTTTTGGAGGGTTATTAGAGGACACATACCAACATAAAATTGTCTATTTTACGTGTTAAAATATTGATCGAAAAATTGAGCCTTATTTTGACACATTAATGATAAATTTCAAATTTGTGAAGACTACGATTTTTATACCCTCCACCATAGGATGGGGGGTATATTAACTTTGTCATTCCGTTTGTAACACATCGAAATATTGCTCTAAGACCCCATAAAGTATATACACAGTCTCACACAAGTTTACATACCCTTGAGTTTTTTACCTCTTAACTAAACCTGTTTCTTGTTGTTGTTTATAACCAACACCAAAAAAATCTACTTGAAAATTAACAAATACTTTGTTTTTCAAATTAATTTACTAAAACTAAAGGATATATATGTATATTTTTTAAAATATTATTATTTAAAGAAAATATAAATTTTTTAACCGTATGTAAACTTGTGTGAGACTGTGTATATTCTGGGTCGTGGTGAAATTCTGAGTCGATCTGAGCATTTCCGTCCGTCCGTCCGTCTGTTGAAATCACGCTAACTTCCGAACGAAACAAGCTATCGACTTGAAACTTGGCAAAAGTAGTTGTTATTGATGTAGGTCGGATGGTATTGAAAATGGGCCATATCGGTTCACTTTTACGTATAGCCCCATATAAACGGACCCCCAAATTTGGCTTGCGAGGCCTCTAAGAGAAGCAAATTTCATCCGATCCGGCTGAAATTTGGTACATGGTGTTAGTATATGGTCTCTAATAACCATGGAAAAATTGGTCCACATCGGTCCATAGTTATATATAGCCCCCATATAAACCGATCCCCCGATTTGGCTTGCGAGGCCTCTAAGAGAAGCAAATTTCATCCGATCCGGCTGAAATTTGGTACATGGTGTTAGTATATGCTCTCTAACATCCGTGCAAAAATTGGTCCACATCGGTCCATAATTATATATAGCACCCATATAAACCGATCACCAGATTTGGCTTGCGAGGCCTCTAAGAGAAGCAAATTTCATCCGATCCGGCTGAAATTTGATACATGATGTTAGTGTATGGTCTCTAACAACCATGCATAAATTGGTCCACATCGGTCCATAATTATATATAGCCCCCATATAAACCGATCCCCCGATTTGGCTTGCGAGGCCTCTAAGAGAAGCAAATTTCATCCGATCCGGCTGAAATTTGGTACATGGTGTTAGTATATGCTCTCTAACATCCATGCAAAAATTGGTCCACATCGGTCCATAATTATATATAGCACCCATATAAACCGATCACCAGATTTGACCTCCGGAGCCTCTTGGAAGACCAAAATTCATCTGATTCAGTTGAAATTTGGTGCGTGGTGTTAATATATGGCCTCAAACTCCCATTCAAAAATTGGTCCATATCGGTCCATAATTATATATAGGCCCCATATAAACCGATCCCCAGATTTGACCTCCAGAGCCCGTTGGAAGAGCAAAATTGGAATTGGTTCCTATCAGTCCATAATTATATATAGTTCCCATATAAACCGATCCCCAGATTTGACCTCCGGTGCCTTTTGGAGAAGCAAAATTCATCCGATCTGCTTGAAATTTGGTACGTGGTGATAGTATATGATACCACAACCCAAGTAATTCGATTGTGGATGACAGTCTTTCGTAGAAGTTTCTACGCAATCCACGGTGGAGGGTACATAAGATTCGGCCTGGCCGAACTTACGGCCGTATATACTTGTTTTTAATAAAAAACCATTTTGACCTTCACCCCTTTTTCTGTTATAATTCACATTCTGATAATTCCACGTTACAATTTCTTATTTTTTAAGAGCAAAAAATATAAATACAAATTAAATTTTTATTAAGAAAATTCGACAACAACTTCAAATCAATTTTGGTGTTATAATACAACATCCTAGAAAAACTTTCTTGCCTTTTGAGTAGAATTTTTCATACTCATACATCATCTTCAATGGGGAAAAAACTACATTAAGCTTTAGTTTTTCATTTACTCTGCTGAGTAGCTTGCTCCTTTGCACATCCTTAAGATGTGTACAAATAGAAACACGGCAACTTATCGACCATATGCTGCTGTTCACTGGTCAATATTATCTAATTGCCTTTTCGACATTCATTTAATCCCTATTAGTCGTCCTTTACCTTTTTTGTTTTTGTTTCGTTTGACTACTTTTGCAGTTTCGTTAAGTGATGGCACCTTGCCCTTGTAACACTATCACATTTGGTGATAGCTTGAATGGAAGGAGTAGAAAGCAATTCTACCATGTCATGGATAGTGGAGCTCGTGATTAAGTAACATATCGAAGGATCATTTCGTCTATGGTCAAACATGCACACAAACGTAAACAGCAGTCGTGCTTATCCTACTTCAGAGAAAACATTCCACTTACACTTGTTCATCGACATGATTTACCCTTATTAAGTTTGAATTCGATGAACTACAGTGGATGACGGTAAGTATGCATATTTTGCAGACATCAGAGAAGTCAGTGATAGAGTATGTTCACAAAAAAGTTTTTCAGTGGTGGATTATCCCTTCTCAACAATGCATTTCCGAGCGTTTCAAAACGTCCCTAAGTAGTTTCACCGAAATGTGAAACGCCGTTGGGACTCGGCCATAAAAAGTAGGTCCCTCGTCATTAAGCTAAATATAGAATTGGGCGGCACTCAATGATGAAAGATATATGTATAAAAGCTGAAAGATATAATATTTTTTTAATTATATTGTTCAAAAGCAAAAAATGGTGGAAATAAAATCTAATTTTGGTTAAGCACGAATTATGGTTTAGTGGTCAATGTGCGGTAGAAATGAAGCAAACCACTGGCTCTTCCCACCCTAACTGTTGTCATGCGTCGGTGAGCTACTGCATATTGCAGAAATTCAATGGGCTTTGGTCCCATTTAGCAATATGCATTGGATCCCTTCTAGCGATATGTTCAGTAATATCGAGCAAGTTTCTTATCTCTACGACGTGGATTTCGATCAAGTCTGATCTTCATTTTTGGCGTAATTCATGGTGTTGTTATGATTTTTTTTTCGTCAAATTTTTTGGACGATGGCAAGTTCTTGAGACAACATTCAATTGGATTGAATGTAATTTGCTCTTCAAAGAAACGCTGTTTTATAGGGGGCTAGATATAATTATGAACCGACATAGACAAATTTTGCATTCAACCGGATCAGATGAAATTTGAACTTCTCAATGGTTCAGGAGGTCAAATCTAAGTATCGGTTTATATGGACGCTGTGAATGTTAACGGACATAGCCACATCGACTCAGAATTTCACCACGAAACAGAATATTTATAATTTATGTGGTTTGGGACCATTATTTTGATATGACAAAGTTAGTTTACCCCCTATCCTATGGTGATAGCATGAAAATTTCCATCAAATCTACAATCTAATATTATAATTTCAAATTTAATTTGAAAATTGTAGCATTTGAACCGATCGTCTTGAGAGAGGGATATCCCTCTCAATCTCACTACAAATTATAATATTATAAAGAAAATTAAAAAATGTTAATGCCTTACATGATGTCTGTCTGTTGAAATCAGGCTAACTTCCGAACGAAACAAGCTATGGAGCTTGAAACTCGGCACAAGTAGTTGTTATTGATGTAGGTCGAATGGTGTTGCAAATGGACCATATCGGACAAGTTTTACGTATAGCCCCCATATAAACCGATCCCCAGATTTGGCTTGCGGAGTATCTAAGAGAAGCAAATTTCATCCGATCCGGTTGCAATTTGGTACATGCAAAAATTGGTCCACATAGGTTCAACCATGCAAAAATTGGTCCACATAGGTTCATAATTATATACAGCCCCCATATAAACCGATCCCCAGATTTGGCTTCCGGAGCATCTGAGAGCAGCAAATTTCATCCGATCCGGTTGCAATTTGGTACATGGTGTTAGTATAACAACCATGCAAAAATTGGTCCACATCGGTCCATAATTATATATAGCCCCCATATAAACCGATTCCCAGATTTGACCTCCGGAGCCTCATGGATGAGCAAAATTCATTCGATTCGGTTGAAATTTGGTACGTGGTGTCAGTATATGGTAACTAACAACCAAGCAAGAATGGGTCCATATCGGTCCATTATTATATGTAGCCTCCATATAAACCGATCCCCAGATTTTACCTCCAGAGCCCCTTGGAAGAGCAAAATCCGGTTGATATTTGGTACGTGGTGTTAGTATATGGTATCTAACAAGCATGCAAAAATTGGCCCATACCGATCTTAATTATATATAACACCAATTAAAACCGATCCCCAGATTTGACCTCAGAAGCTCATCCGATCCGGTTGAAATTTGGTACGTGGTGAAATATGGTACTTGCGCTAGTATATGGCCGCTAACAACCATGCCAAAATTGGTCCATATCGCCCTATTATTTCAAAATAAAAATTTTGTCAAAATTTTATTACTATAGAAAATTTTGTCAACATTTTATTAGTATAGAAAATTTTGTCAAGATTTTATTTCTATAGAAAATTTTGTAGAAATTTCATTTCTGTAGAAAATTTTGTCAAATTTTTATTTCTATAGAAAATTTTGTCAAAATTTTATTTCTATAGAAAATTTTGTCAAAATTTTATTTCTATAGAAAATTTTATTTTAATTTTGTCAAACTGAATTATATACGTATTTAATCGGCCTTTTTTGTTTAATATATACCCCGTATGGACTAACTTACAATTGAGAAGACGGTGTTAAGAAGTTTTAAGATACCTTGCCAAAGGCAAGTGTTATCGCAACCCAAGTAATTCGATTGTGGATGACAGTCTTTAGTACAAGTTTATATGCAATCCATGGTGGTGGGTACATAAGATTCGGCTTGGCCGAACTTACGGCCGCATATACTTGTATGAAAAACTTGTTCATTTCTGGTGTGATTCGGATAACCAAACTGAAACAGATTTCTAAGAGTTTGTCCGAGACTGGTTCATGAGGACCTGTCTATGGAGTGCTACTACTAAAATACCCCACACGCAGAGAAGTAAGATGATCACCTCAAATATGTTTCAAGAGCAAAATGTTATTTTTGTATTGTGACCATGTAACATGTTTGTCACAAAAATGTTATTTTCTCGTCAAATATAACCTGCTTGCCGAATACATGATTTCCGAGAAAATGAAGGGTGCGAAAAACATGTTACATGGTCACCACCCAAAGATAACATTTTGCTCTTAAAACATGTTTGAGTTGATCATATTCCTTCTCTGGAACGAGTCCAAGGCGTGTCCTAAAGTGTAAATTTACCCCGTCAATGACAAACCCATGTTAAAGTGACCGGTCCCTTCCATACGTCTTGACCAGAACTAGGACTGGTCCATGCACACCAGGGACTAGTCCTTTACCAGTCCTGTGTTTGATCCATTTCCCGTAGGGTATATACATACTTTTTACACATACTGTAATTTGGACTCCCATTTTCGCAACAAAGGTTTGGCTACACATTCGACCCTCATATCCTTGGCCTTGATGTTATTTTAACTTTTTCTGTGTTATTTGGTAAGAAAACATTGTTTTAGTAACACTTAATATTAGAAGAATTTTATTTCACCTTCTTCCATGCCATTCCCCCGACCATCATTCTCCTCACCCTTAGATATGTGCTAGCTAGCATTTTCAATGAAGATGAGAATGATGATGAAAAAGTCTCACGTGTGCTCTAAGAAAAATTTGTTTTCTTGGTCTTCCATATCTATCGCTTAAGGTGGGTGGTATGGTGTATCAATTGGTGTATAGATTGTGGAGCCAATATATAGAGCTGTGAAAGGGGCTATGGAAGGAGATGGTGAAACCAATTGGTCATCTGTTGTGTAACAGTTGTTGATGACCTTATAATTGTAGTTTTTCAAATATACTTTACACACACACACACACGTGCATCCTCCCCCGCAATATCCTTGTGCGAAGGATACACACATGCATTGCAGTATTCCATATCAGCTTTTATCCCCCACCATTTCAATGTTTAAGGATTTATCTTCACCAGTACATGTGTGTTTGTATGTATGCTCATCCAATCTATATGTTTGTATGGGGTCGAAGCTTTGTTGTATTTTGAAGGATATTTCTTGTATGTGATGTATTTTTAATCTTCGACAATTGTTGTTTGGGGAATTGGCTTCAATAGACTAAAAAAGAGTATCTTAAAGTTCAATTGGGGATTTATGTTTTCTTCTTTCTTCATAATAACGAATGTATTGCAAATAAATTGTATTCGTTATTATGCGAAAATTTGTCTTTTTGTGTTAATGACATTTGCAAATGATTTGAAATAAATTGTATTTTTTTTGCAAAAATCCTTTGATGTTGTTATTGAACGTGATAAATCAATATTAAGGAAGAAATTTCAATGTCCTTTTTTTATCTCATAGATACTTAAAAGCCTTAAATATTTTTAAAATATTTCAGTATTTTTATTTACTAAGAAAATATCACAGAACTGCAAGGTGCACAATAACCTAGCTAAATCTGTCATTATCACATAGTACAGGAGGTAACATAGTTCAAAATTTGAAATGAATTACAGTGAAACTTCCCAAACTTCCCAAAAAGACTCTGAAATGCGGACATCTCTCAAACATGGACAACTTTCGTGAGACTTTTGCTATATTATCACACGAAAAAGAATTTCTCATAAGAGGGAATCTGCCAAACGTGGACAAGGGGAAGGAGGCCGTGGATGTATTTCTGGGGAGCTTAATTGTCTACTTAGAACATCGCGTTAAGGTTAGTTTATGCTCTCAAAGACTACTTAAAGGGTGATACGGTCAAAATTTGGGCAATATAAACTTGAGCAATATAAATTAAAAAACGTGAACACCCCTCATTTTGAAGGTGTGTGTGTGTGTAGAATGTTGCTCCTATTTTGATTTTGGAATTCACTCTTCAGTTGTCAAAATGCCGTCCAAGCAAGAAGAGCAGCGTATCAAAATTTTGCTCGCGCATCGCGAAATTCCGAGCTACTCGCACGCAAAATCGCTAAAAGTTGCCAAATCAACCGTTACAAATGTAATTAAAGTGTTTGGGGAACGTTTGTCGACAGCCAGGAAGTCTGGATCGGAGGGAAATCGAAACCCGGAAGCCGCTGAGACGACAAAGAGAGTTGCCGGTAGTTTCTAGCGAAACCCTAACCTCTCTCTCCGAGATGCCGCAAATAAGCTGGGTGTATCGTCTACAACTGCGCATCGAGCCAAAAAACGAGCCGGACTATCGACTTACAAAAAGGTAGTGACTCCAAATCGCGATGATAAACAAAATACGACGGCCAAAGCGCGATCCCGGAGGCTGTACACGACGATGCTGACGAAGTTTGACTACGTGGTAATGGACGACGAAACCTACGTCAAAGCCGACTACAAGCAGCTTCCGGGACAGGAGTTTTATACGGCAAAAGGAAGGGGAAAGGTAGCAGATATTTTCAAGCACATGAAACTGTCAAAGTTCGCAAAGAAATATCTGGTTTGGCAAGCTATCTATACCTGTGGCTTTAAAAGCAGCATTTTCATAGCTTCCGGGACTGTCAACCAAGAAATTTACGTGAAAGAGTGTTTGAATAAACGTCTGCTGCCTTTCTAGAAGAAACACGGTTGTTCCGTACTGTTTTGGCCGGATTTGGCATCTTGCCATTACGGTAGAAAGGCCATGGAGTGGTACGCCGCCAACAACGTGCAGGTGGTTGCCAAGGACAAGAACCCTCCCAACACGCCAGAGCTCCGCCCAATTGATAAATACTGGGCTATTATCAAGCGGAACCTAAAGAAGACAAAAAAAAAACTGCTAAGGACGAGCAGCAGTTCAAGGCAAACTGGCTTTCTGCGGCGAAGAAGGTGGACAAGGTGGCTGTACAAAATCTGATGGCAGGTGTCAAGCGTGAGGCCCGGCAATTCGGATTTGGAAAAGCGAAAGCCAAACTGAATATTTTTCCTGAATTTTATACTAATTGAACTTGAAAAAGAAATTTAATTTGATTTTTTAAATAAACGATTTCACCGATTTACACGCGTTTTCCCTTGACCGTTTTTTTCACGTATCACCCTTTAGTCCCCGCGTTAACACTTGGGGTCTTCTATTCAAAGAATATTCAATTACGAGGTCGTAGTTCACTCCAAGACGAATTGCCTGAAGGTTGTCCAAAATCAGTTGTTGTCCCGGAAACCATTGATGCTTTGCCCGAAGGTTGTCCAAAATCAGTTGTTGTCCCGGAAACCATTGATGCTATGCGCCAACTGATATTTCAAGATTGTTATGTGACTTATCAGGAGATTTAGATAACTGTAGGCACTAGTTGGCCCACCACACGCAGAACGAAAAAAAAAATACGAAGATGCAAATGAAACTTTATTCAATTTTCCTGCTATAAACTTTTTCAAAGTCCATAGTTGTAGGTGTTTTATCGAAGATATTTTCTAATCTGAACTGATAAAAAAATCACTATTCAACGAAAATATCGTAGTCATTTTATCATTTACAAAACCGATAGAGAAATCCACTATTCAACAATTATGTCGTAGTTAGTTTGTAAGTTTAATATCGATAAAAATAAATCCATAATTTGATAAAAAAATATTTTTTTCATTCGTTTTGTTTTGTTATTGTTGTTTTTTTGTTTTTTAATCATTGTTGTTGTTTTTTTGATTTCAGCTTAAAACCATACATTGACTAAACTACAAGTGTAGCTTAACCAACAGAGGAAAAGAATGTTTGTCAAATTTATTTGGGCAAAGCCCTATAGACTGCAATATGGTTGGATGGACGCACGTTTCGCAATTACCACATTCCTCATCAGCATCCTCTACTTGCAGCAAAACTATCAACCAATTATCAGAAAAAATTATTTTTTATTACTTTGTGGATTTTTTTATCGACCAACTAATTGATAATATCATAACAATAGCTTTATCAAAAGAAGGATATTTTTTATCAGAAATATTTAAAAAGTTTATTAATTAAAACTTTATCAAATTTTTAATATTTTTGATAAATATAACAATGCGCATTTTTTTTTTGTGTACATTCAATATTGCATATACATTTGACATTTGAATCTCACTCAATTTGTCAATCGCTCAAAAAAGGCTCGTGTCGATGGACAATCGCGGTGCCTCGAAGCACGTCTATGATTTCGTGACTATTGATGCATCATGGTTTTGCGGAATGAACACGAAGTAAAACGCAGTCGACTGTACGGGATCCCTTCACCATGCCAATACGGTAACCAAAATCATTTGTTTGCTGTAGGTAATGGCACAAGAGCTTTGGGTAATGACCTAAACTTTTTACCAATCTGGGTATTCACCTCAACATTTTTGCATAGTTACTAGAGATCATATACTAACATTATGTACCAAATTTCAGCCGGATCGGATTAAATTTTCTTCTCTTAGATGCTCCGCAAGCCAAATCTGGGGATCGGTTTATATGGGGGCTATATATAATTATGGACCGATGTGGACCAATTTTTGCATGGTTGTTAAAGACCATATACTAACACTATGTACCAAATTTCAGCCGGATCGGATGAAATTTGCTTCTCTTAGAGGGTCTGCAAGCCATATTTGGGGGTCCGTTTATATGGGGGCTATACGTAAAAGTGCAATACCATCCGACCTACATCGATAACAACTACACGGTGGCTCCGTAATCGGTATCGAGAGCCACCGTGTAGTTGTTATCGATGTAGGTCAGATGGTATTACAAATTTGCCATATCGGTGGTCATTAGAGACCATATACTTACAACATGTACCAAATCGGATGAAATTTGCTTCTCTTAGAGGCTCCGCAAGCCAAATCGGGGGATCCTATGGTGGAAGGTATAAAGAAAGTAAAACAGTAATAAAAAATATAAACAAGTATATACGGCCGTAAGTTCGGCCAGGCCGAAGCGTATGTACCCTCCATCATGGATTGCGTAGAAACTTCATCTAAACACTGCCATCCACAATCGAATTACTTAAGTTGCGGTAACGCTTGCCGATGGCAAGGTATCTTAAAACCTCCTAACACCATCTTCTAAATTGTATGTAAGTCCATACGTGGTATATATTAAATCAAAAAAGATCGATCCAATACGTATATAATTAAGTTTGACAAAGTACACATACAATTTTGACAAAATTTTCTACAGAAATAAAATTTTAACAAAAGTTTCTATAGAAATAATATTTTCACAAAATTTTCTATAGAAATAAAAATTCTGACAAAATTTTCTATAGAAAGAAAATTTTGACAAAAATTTCTACAGAAATAAAATTTTAGCAAAATTTTCTATAGAAATAAAATCTTGGTAGATTATTTTTTGGCTCGAGTGGCAACCATGATTATGAACCGAATAAAATTTGAACAAAATTTTCTATAGAAATAAAATTTTGACAAAATTTTCTATAGAAATAAAATTTTGGTAGATTATTTTTGGCTCTAGTGGCAACCATGATTATGAACTGATATGGACCAATTTTGGTATGGTTGTTAGCGACCATATACTAACACCACGTGCCTTATTTGAACCGGATCGGATGAATTTTGCTCCTCCAAGAGGCTCCGGAGGTCAAATCTGGAGAATGTTTTATATGGCGGCTATATATAATTATGGACCGATATGGACCAATTCTGGAACGGTTGTTAAAGATCATATACTAACACCATGTTCCAAATTACAACCGGATTGGATGAAATTTGCTTCTCTTGGAGACTTCGCAAGCCAAATCTGGGGATCGGTTTATATGGGGGCTATATATAATTATGAACCGATGTGGACCAATTTGTGCATGGTTGTGAGATACCATATGCCAATATCATGTACCAAATTTCAGGCGGATCGGATGAAATTTGCTTCTCTTTGAGGCTCCGCAAGCCAAATCTGGGGATCGGTTTGTATGGGGGCTATATATAATTATGGACCGATGTGGACCAATTTTTGCATGATTGTTAGAGACCATATACCAACACCATGTACCAAATTTCAGCCGGATCGGATGAAATATGTTTCTGTTAGAGGCTCCACAAGCCAAATCTGAGAGTCCCTTTATATGGGGGCTATACGTAAAAGTGGACCGATATGGCCCATTTTCAATACCGTCCGACCTACATCGATAATAACTACTTGTGCCAAGTTTCAAGTGGATAGCTTGTTTCGTTCGGAAGTTAGCGTGATTTCAACAGACGGACGGACGGACGGACGGACGGACATGCTTAGATCGACTCAGAATTTCACCACGACCCAGAATATATATATATATATACTTTATGGGGTCTTAGAGCAATATTTCGATGTGTTACAAACGGAATGACAAAGTTAATATACCCCCATCCTATGATGGAGGGTATAAAAATCATCCCCGCTGGGATTCAAACCTGTTTGACTTTTTCACTGCCATGGAAGATCTTTTGAGAATATTTTGCAAATTACGATAATTTTTAATTTTTGTTGGTTTCCCAGCAAAAAAAGCGTCGCCAAAAATGTAATGAAAATGTTCTTCTTGGATCCGGAAGTGGTGCAAAATTGACGCAGAAGCGATGAATTTAACATGGGCTCTTCATAGGACGGAAGTCCTCCATTTCAACAGCCGTTGCACTGAATTTGCATCACTTCTTTAGGTGTGATCCGAATTCAATGTTTTGGATGTAAATTGAAAAAATTCTGTGATATTTTGTCAAATAAATAATTTTTATATTTTTTATAATTTTTAATGGATTCTAACGCTTGTCTGAAACGTTTGACCTCAAATATTTTCAAAAATTCACAATTTTTTTCAGATTGGATTTAGAATTTTTTTTCAACAAAATTTAAATGATTTGTGCCATTTTATGAATTCTTACTCTGTTTTTAACCTATTTGAACAAAAAAGTTAAAATTACCCATTAAAAGTATGCAAAAAGTTTGTTATAAAAAATTGAATGAAAATAACTTCCTGGGTAGTTAAAATATAGAAGATCATTGGGAGTACATCCTCTGGAAGTGCTTTTAAAGTTGTGCCTGTGGAAGAACTTCCAAATTTTTTTGCTGGGTTTTTAGTGGAAAAAATATATTTGTACCCAGCAAAAAAAAGAGCTTCCAAAAAAGTAGTTTGGATCCCCAATCTGTGATCGGGAAGTAGTGCAAACTTGGATCATCTCCAATGAATTTAACATGGGCTTGTCATAGGACGAAAGTACTCCCTTTTTGGACCCTTTGCATTGCTTTAGAAGTTGTGCCCTGGAAGTTAATTTGAATGAAGGAATTTAAAAAGCGAAAAAAAAAAACAATTTTTTTTCTACCAATTTCACTTTTTTTTCATCCATATGTCTTATTACACAATTATTTTCCTTTATCTAATTTTTACAATTTGAAAAACTTTTTCGCTCCGGCCAGGGGTTGAACCTGCGTTTGCTGGCACCATAACAAAACGCCTTAGCACACTCAGCCACAAACAACATTGAACATAAAGCGTCGAAAGGTCAATTCAAATGTTTGTGATATGATCGTAATACGACACCAAGGAATAACATTCTAATTGCTTCTCGAGATGTTCTTTATTAGTATGAACGAAAAACTAAGAAACGCAGGTTCAAATCTCACCAGCGGCAATTTTTTTATCAAATATTTTTCTAAAAAAATATTTTTATTTTTTTTTCGGCATAAATTTTCGTATAAATATATTTTTTCCATTAAAAATCGACAAAAAAATTAAAGATTCTGGTAATTTGCAAAACCTTCTCAAAAGAATTTCGATGGAAGCGAAAAAGTCAAACGGCACAGGTTCAAACCGCAGCGGGGATGAAATTAATTTTTTTTATTTTTTTTTTACTTTTTTATTAATTTTCTATTTTTTTGTTTAGTTTTTTATTAGTTTTCTATTTTTTTTTTTTTGTAAAATTTCATTGTCCAAAATTTGCACTTAAAATAGCCTGATTGCGTTCTTTCTAATACTTGTCCACAAGGACTGCATCGGAAGTAGAAAAAAATCATTGGGGGATCCCAAGATGCGCTTTAGAAGAAATGTTTGCGCACTTGTCCAAAAGGACTGCATCGGAAGTGGAAAAAAATAATTGGGGGATCCCTCGATGCGCTTTAGAAGAAATGTTTGTGGACTTGTCTAAAAGGACTGCATCTGAAGTTGAAAAAACTCGATGGGGGATTCTGGGATGGGCTTTAAAAGAAATGTTTGTAGAACAACTTCCAATTTTTTTTGCTGGGTACTAAAATATATACCGAAAAAAAAACTAAATAGAAGCGATATACTCGTATAACATAAAAAAATATTTTTTTACTAAAATATTTAACAAAAAATTGCCGCTGGTGAGATTTTATAAAGCGTTCTCTATTACCAAATATTTAATTTTGATAATGAATTTACGTTATTATACCCTCCACCATAGGATGGGGGTATATTAACTTTGTCATTCCGTTTGTAACACATCGAAATATTGCTCTAAGACCCCATAAAGTATATATATTCTGGGTCGTGGTGAAATTCTGAGTCGATCTAAGCATGTCCGTCCGTCCGTCCGTCCGTCTGTCCGTCTGTCCGTCTGTCCGTCCGTCCGTCTGTCCGTCTGTCCGGCTGTCCGTCCGTCTGTGGAAATCACGCTAACTTCCGAACGAAACAAGCTATCGACTTGAAACTTGGCACAAGTAGTTGTTATTGATATAGGTCGGATGGTATTGAAAATGGGCCATATCGGACCACGTTTACGTATAGCCCCCATATAAACCGATCCCCAAATTTGGCTTGGGGAGCCTCCCGGAGCAGCAAAATTCATCCGATCCGGTTGAAATTTTGTACGTGGTCTTAGTATACGGTCTCTAACAACCATGCAAAAATTGGTCCATATCGGTCCATAAATATATATAGCCCCCATATAAACCGATCCCCAGATTTGACCTCCGGAGACTTTTGGAGGGGCAAAATTCATCCGATCCGGTTGAAATTTGGTACCTGATGCTAGTATACGGCCTCTAACAACCATGCAAAAATTGGTCCATATCGGTCCATAATTATATATAGCTCCCATATCAACCGATTCCCAGATTTGACCACCGGAGCCTCTTGGAGGGGCAAAATTCATCCGATCCGGTTGAAATTTAGTACGTGATCTTAGTATACGGTTTTTAACAACCATGCAAAAATTGGTCCATATCGGTCCATAAATATATATAGCCCCCATATAAACCGATCCCCAGATTTGACCTCCGGAGACTTTTGGAGGGGCAAAATTCATCCGATCCGGTTGAAATTTGGTACCTGATGCTAGTATACGGCCTCTAACAACCATGCAAAAATTGGTCCATATCGGTCCATAATTATATATAGCTCCCATATCAACCGATTCCCAGATTTGACCACCGGAGCCTCTTGGAGGGGCAAAATTCATCCGATCCGGTTGAAATTTAGTACGTGATCTTAGTATACGGTTTTTAACAACCATGCAAAAATTGGTCCATATCGGTCCATAATTATATATAGCCCCCATATAAACCGATCCCCAGATTTGACCTCCGGAGCCTCTTGGAAGAGCAAAATTCATCCGATCCAGTTGAAATTTGGTACGTGGTGTTAGTATATGGTCTCTAACAACCATGCAAAAATTGGTCCATATCGGTCCATAATTATATATAGTTCCCATATAAACCGTCCCCAGATTTGACGTCCGGAACCTCTTGGAGGAGCAAAAGTCATCCGATACGGTTGAAATTTGGTACATTTTGTCAATATATGGCCTCTAACAGCCATGTAAAAATTGGTCCATATCGGTCTTTAGTTATATATAGCCTATGACTTATTACACAAAAATTGGTCCATATCGCCAAAAACAATCTACCAAAACTTTATTTCCATAGAAAATTTTGTCAAATTTTATTACTATAGAAAGTTTTGTTAAAATTTCATTTCTATAGAAAGTTTTGTCAAAAGTTTATTTCTATAGAAATGTTTGTCAAAATTTAATTTCTATAGAAAATTTTGTAAAAAATTTATTTCTGTAGAAAATTTTATCAACATTTTATTTCTATACAAAATTTTGTCAAAATTTCATTTCTATACAAAATTTTATCAACATTTTATTTCTATAGAAATTTTTGTCAAAATTGTATTGCTATTGAAAATTTTGTCAACATTTTACTTCCATAGAAAATTTTGTCAACATTTTATTTCTATAAAAAATTTTGTCAAGTTTTTATTTCTATAGAAAATTTTGTCAAATTTTTATTTCTATAGAAAATTTTGTCAAAATTTTATTTCTATAGAAAATTTTGTCAAGGTTTCATTTCTATAGAAAATTTTGTCAAAATTTTATTTCTATAGAAAATTTTGTCAAACTAGATTATATACGTATTTAATCGGCCTTTTTTTGTTTAATATATACCCCGTATGGGCTAACTTACTATTTAGAAGACAGTGTTAAAAAGTTTTACGATACCTTGCCATCGGCAAGTGTTATCGCAACCCAAGTAATTCGATTGTGGATGACAGCCTTTAGTAGAAGTTCCTACGCAATCCATGGTGGAGGGTACATAAGATTCGGCCTGGCCGAACTTACGGCCGTATATACTTGTTTTTCGATTGGAGCCTTCGTTTAGGTGATTTGGCCATTTTAGGTTTCCCACGCGAAATTTCGACTTTCGGGTTAACACGAATAAATGTTATTTTCTCGATTTATTTCCCATAACATTATAAATTCGTGCATCCTGATTGCATTATGTTTCTAGAAAGGACAGTTAGGTTTAGGTTGACTCAAGAAATGCTTCTGCTATGAAAAAGTAACTTAATGGTATAAATTATAGAGCTTTGACAAATAGGAACTATACCATTGCTAAATATAGAGCGATATATTTCAGTTCACTTTGAAATTATAAATATTTCCTACAAGAATACTTACCTGATTTCAATTGAAATCCTCTAGAATATTGAGACCTATTTCCAACTCAGTACATAAGTCAATTAGCAAAACGAGTATTTGTCGCAAAAATATACATATTTCATCTATTTATTTATTATTTATTTATATATTTACAATCATAATGAATTGTGAAAATAAACAGGAAATATAAGTGCTAACAACATAGGTTTTCGCCCTATATATATTTTATTCAATACATTTTATTACAAACACTTTACATATAGTACAGTACAAAATAAAAACTTACACAAATTTCCAAATGAACAAAATTCTACTAACATAGTCCTTCATCAAATATCCTTGAGTATCCCAGAAACCCTTATCTGCCTAGTAATTAAGATATATATGTTGACCTAATTTTTTCATATAAATTCTAATGACACATGTAATGACACATGTAATGACACCAAATTCGTAATGAATTCTCACATTTGTATAACAAATAATTATTATCTGTATTCACAAATGACAGTAGAATATATTCGCGAGCAAATTAATTAGGTGCCAACATAAATTTTCAGGCAATGTTTTATACTTAACTACAAAATAGTAAAAGAACTGCAAATACAGCTACACCACAAGTATTTTGTCGGCCTTAAAACAATCAAAAAGCAAAAATTACTACAACTACCCAGCAAAAAAAGCGTCGGCAAAAAAGTAATGAAAATGTTCTTTTTGGATCCGGAAGTGGTGCAAAATTGACGCAGAAGCGATGTGTTTAACATGGGCTTGTCATAGGACGGAAGTCCTCCATTTCACCAGCCGTTGCACTGAATTTGCATCACTTCTTTAGGTGTGATCCGAATTCAATATTTTGGATGTAAATTAAAAAATTCTATTTTGTCAAATAAATAATTTCTATAATTTTTAATGGATTCTAAAGCTTGTCGGAAACGTGCTTTAGACAAAATTTAAATGATTTGTACCATTTTCTGAATTCTTACTCCGTATTTGAAACAAAAAAGTTAAAATTACCCATTAAAAGTATGAAAACCCAAGTTATAAAAAATGGAACTTCCTGGGTAGTTGAAATAAAGAACTTCATTGGGAGTGCATCTTCTGGAAGTGCTTTTAAAGCTGTGCCTTTGGAAGAACTTCCAATTTTTTTTTGCTGGGTACTTCTATGCAAACATGCAATTAGCTTTCAAAAATTTTATATTATTTGCAGATTCTTTGTTTGGAATTAAGGATAATAAGGTACTGTTTTAATTATTTCATAAATATCTTAAGTTGATATACAGATTCCTGATTGTTCAAATTCGATATATATTAACAAGTGTATTCGGCCGTAAGTTTGGCCAGACGGAATCTTATGTACCCTCCACCATGGACTGCGTAGAAATTTCTACTAAAGACTGTCATCCACAATCGAATTACTAGGGTTGCGATAATACTTGCAGACGGCAAGGTATTTTAAAACTTCTTAACACCGTCTTCTAAATTCTAAGTAACTCTATACGGGGTATATATTAAACAAAACAAGCATATAAAGCAGTAAGTTCGGCCGGGCCGAATCTTAAATACCCACCACCATGAATCAAATATTATAGTTTCCTGTGAAAATTTCAGGGGAATTTGGTGACAAGCAGATCAGTTCAACCAGTACACTTCCCGAAGATAAATTCAAAGATTTTACCTATGAAGATCAGATTCTGGACAGGAATCATAAACATCGTGTGCAAGTGTTCAAGAAAATGAAATAACCCCTTGATTTAAAATCTAACATCTGTAGATTTTTACACCTATTATTTAAATGATTACCAGAAGTAAAATCTGGAAACTATAATTCAGTTTCAAGCAATTTTCATTATCAGTGCACATGGAACGATATTCACCATTTTCGGCACACCTCTTTATGTTCCTAAAATACTTCTAGGTTTAAAATTTCATGCAAATTTGATAAAAATTATGGTTTCTAAATGCCCAAGCAGTAAAATCGGGAAATCGGTGTATTTGGGAGATAAACCAAAACATGGACCAATACACCCCATTTTCGTCTCTCATATTTAAGGTCCTAAAATACTTGTAGATTACACATTTCAGGCAAATTGGATAGAAACTACGGATTCTATAAGCCCAAGAGCCAAAATCGGGAGATCGGTCTATATGGGAGATATACCAAAACCTGGACCGATACTCACCATTTGTGGCACACCTCTTTATGGTCATAAAATACCTCTAGATTTCCAATTTCAGGCAAATTGGATAATAACTACGGATTCTAGAAGCCCTAGAAATATAATCGGGAGATCGGTCTATATGGGGGCTATACCAAAACATCAACCGATAGTCACCATTTTTGGCACACCTCTTTATGGTGCTAAAATACCTCTAGATTTCCAATTTCAGGCGAATTGGATAGAAACTATCAATTCTAGAAGCCCTAGAAATATAATCGGGAGATCGGTCTATATGGGGCTATACCAAAAGATGGACCGATACTCACCATTTTTGGCACACCTCTTTGTGGTCCTAAAATACCTCTAGATTTCCAATTTCAGGCAAATTGGATAGAAACTAAGGTTTTTATAAGCCCAAGACCCCAAATCGGGAGGTCGGTTTATATGGGGACTATATCAAAACTTGGACCGATAAAGCCCATTTTCGAACTTGACCTGCCTGCAGACAAAAGACGAGTTTGTGCGAAATTTCAGCACGATTGCTTTATTATTGAAGACTGTAGCGTGATTACAACAGACAGACAGACAGACAGACGGACATACGGACAGACGGACATCGTTATATCGTCTTAGAATTTCTCCCTGATCAAGAATATACATACTTTATATAGTCGGAAATCGATATTTCGATGTGTTACAAACGGAATGACAAACTTATTATACCCCCGTTACCATTCTATGACGGTGGGTATAAAAAGGACGATTAAATACGTATATAATTCAGTTTGACAAAATTTTCTATAGAAATAAAATTATGCCAAATTTTTTTATAGAAATAAAATTATGCCAAATTTTTTTATAGAAATAAAACGTTGACAAAATAGAAATGAAATGTTGACAAAATTTTCAATTGAAATCAAATGTTGACAAAATTTTCTATAGAAATAAAATGTTGACAAAATTTTCTATAGAAATAAAATTTTGACAAAATTTTCTATAGAAATAAAATCTTGACAAAATATTCTACAGAAATAAAATTTTGATGAAACTTTCTATAGTAATAAAATTTTGACAAAATTTTCTATAGAAATAATGTTTTGGTAGATTATTTTTGGCGATATGGACCAATTTTTGTGTGATTGGCCATCGTCTATATATAACTAAAGACCGATATGTTCCAATTTTTGCATGGCTGTTAGTGGCGATATACTAACGCAAATTTCAAACGAATAGGATGAATTTTGCTGCTCCAAGAGGTCAAATCTGGGGATCGATTTGTACGGGGACTATATGTAATTATGGACCAATATGTCCCAATTTTTGCATGCTTGTTAGAGACCATATACTAACACCACGTACTAAATTTCAATTGGATCGAATGAATTTGGCTCTTTCTAGAGGCTCCGGAGATCATATCTGAAGATCGGTTTATATGGGGCCTATATATAATTATGGACCAATATCTCCCAATTTTTGCATGCTTTTTAGACACCATATACTAGCACCACGTACCAAATTTCAACCGAATCGGAATTTTGCTCCTCTAAGAGACTCCGGCGGTCAAATCTGGGAATCGGTTTATATGGGAGCTATATATAATTTTGGATCGATTTGGACCAATTTTTGCATGGTTGTTAGAAAACATATAGTAACACAACGTAACAAATTTCAGCCGGATCGGATGAAATTTGCTTCTCTTAGAGGCTCCGCAAGACAAATCTGGGGATCGGTTTATATGGGCGCTATATATAATTATGGACCGATGTGGACCAATTTTTGCATGGTTGTTAGAGACCATATACTAACACCATGTACCAAATTTCAGCCGGATCGGATGAAATTTGCTTCTTTTAGAGCAATCGCAAGCCAAATTTAGGGGTCCGTTTATATGGGGGCTATACGTGAAAGTGGTCCGATATGCCCCATTTTCAAAACCATCCGAACTACATCATTAACAACTATTTGTGCCAAGTTTCAAGTCAAAGTAACAGCAGCCATAGGGTTGGCTCGAATTTTAGAAAATTCTAATATTTTTTCATAAATTTCAAAGCTAATTTTCATTTGCAGACATTTATTCATGTATTTCCTTTCGACTTCAATCAGCATATAGTGCTATTAGCATAATTTCAAAACTTTGAAATGTTTCCTCATAGATAGAATTCGATTTAAATAAACCCCTATCTTGCAATTCTTCTATAATTTTATATCTCTTTCAACACAAATCTTTGATTTAAGGTACTTGGCACTCTAGGTGCCACATAAATAAAGAGAAATTGCTTTAAAACACTCAAAGTGTAAATTTTTTCATTGTTATAGAAAAAAGTATCACTATAGTACAATGACAATATATCTTGACTTGGCAATTGCACCATGGATATCACATTTTTGTTATTTTTTTTTTTTTTTTTTTTAAGAAATCCAACCTTTTTTCCATCGTCTAACGTCCTCGTTTATATGTTACGTGAACACGTTTTGGGAATATGTCGAGTATAAAGCAAATGTCAGTGAACATTGGAAGGCTTTTACCGCTTGACTTTGAAATGTTTCTCTGTAGTGTAAGTCAATTATTTTCCTTCCATTGAATGCGTTTTTCTTGCATGTGGAGCGTATACGCAATGTCTCAACAATGTTGCCCATACCTCCGAGTTGGCCCAAATGTGCAACGGAAATTGCATATGTATGTGTTTCATGAATTGTTATCATATCCTCATATAAACACACACACATCTATATATACTCTGTTGTCGCCTCGTACTCGTAAGGAATGAAATCCATTGCAATTTCCATTGCTTTATGGCCTAAACACAAGGTATGGCTTATGCAGTTTATAGGGCCTGGGTACTGGATACTATGTAGGAACATCTAACAGTTTTTTTCCGTTCTTGAAGGTGAAATATTTTTCACAATTTCCCAGCCAAAAAATTATTATTATTGCAAAATTATTATGAATGTATAGCACAAGTAAGTACACACACAATTGCCTTGACATGTATATGATAATGTAGGGAATTTTGAATGCGAAGAGGCCTCCAGTGAACGTGGTGAACTTGTAAGAGCATGATTAAAATCGAGAACGGTATTAAATTCTTAACATCACAACAGGTTGGCTGATAAGTCCCCGGTCTAACAAAGAAAAACACATTTTTTTGTCAAAATTAGTTTTTATTATTCAACATAGTTCCCTTCACGAGCGATACAGCGATTATAACGACCTTCCAATTTTTTGATACTATTTTGAGGTTTTGCCTCAAAATAGACCTCAGTTTCGGCGATCACATCTTCATTGCAGCTAAATTTTTTCCCTGCGAGCATCCTTTTTAGGTCTTAGAACAAGAAAAAGTCGCTGGGGGCCAGATCTGGAGAATACGGTGGGTGGGGAAGCAATTCGAAGCCCAATTCATGAATTTTTGCCATAGTTCTCAATGTCTTGTGGCACGGTGCGTTGTCTTGGTGGAACAACACTTTTTTCTTCTTCATATGGGGCCGTTTTGCCGCGATTTCGACCTTCAAACGCACCAATAACGCCATATAATAGTCACTGTTGGAGGTTTTTCCCTTCTCAAGATAATCTATAAAAATTATTCCATGCGCATCCCAAAAAAAGAGGCCATTACTTTGCCAGCGGACTTTTGAGTCTTTCCACGCTTCGGAGACGGTTTACGGGTCGCTGTACACTCAGCACACTGTCGATTGGACTCAGGAGTGTAGTGATGGAGCCATGTTTTATCCATTGTCACATATCGACGGAAAAACTCGGGTGTATTACGAGTTAGTGAGCTCGCGCGGCATCCATTTTGCACAGAGCTTCCGCATATCCAAATATTGATGAATGATATGACCAACACGTTCCTTTGATATCTTTAAGGCCTCTGCTATCTCGATCAACTTCATTTTATGGTCATTCAAAATCATTTTGTGTATTTTTTTGATGTTTTCGTCGGTAACCACCTATTTCTGGCATCCACTGCGTTCACCGTCCTCCGTGCTCATTTCACCACGCTTGAATTTTGCATACCAATAAATTATTGTTGATTTCCCTGGGGCAGAGTCCGGAAACTCATTATCAAGCCAAGTTTTTGCTTCCACAGTATTTTTCCCTTCAGAAAACAGTATTTTATCAAAACGCGAAATTCCTTTTTTTCCATTTTTTTTCTTAATAACAAAAGTTGCTTCCCAAAAGACGCTCTATCTCACAAACTAATTGACTTACAGACGTCAAATTGACAAGAATCATTTAAAGGTTGGTACTATATCAAAACAAGTATATACGGCCGTAAGTTCGGCCTGGCCGAATCTTATGTACCCTCCACCATGGATTGCGTAGAAACTTCTACGAAAGACTGTCATGCACAAACGTCAACTCACTCGGATGAAATTTGCTCCTCCAAGAGGCCCCAAAACCAAATCTCGGGATCGGTTTATATGGGGGCTATAAATGACTATGGACTGATATGGACCACTTTTGGCATGGTTGTTAAACATCATATACGACCACCACGTAGCAAATTTCAACCAGATCGGATGAATTTTGGTTCTCGAAAAGGCACCGGAGGTCAAATCTGGTGATCGGATTATATTAGAGCTATATATAATTATGGACTGATAGGAACCAATTCCTGCATGGGTGTTGGATACCATATACTAACATCACGTACCAAATTTCAACCGAATGGGAAGAATTTTGCTCTTCCAAGATGCTCCGGAAGTCAAATCTGGAGGTCCGTTTATATGGGGCCTATAGATAATTATGGCCCGATATCGACCAATTTTTGCATGGATGTTTGAGGCCATATATTAACATCACGTACCAAATTTCAACTGAATCGGATGAATTTTGGTCTTCCAAGAGGCTCCGGAGGTCAAATCTGGTGATCGGTTTATATGGGGGCTATATATAATTATGGACCGATGTGGACCAATTTTTGCATGGTTGTTAGATACCATATACTAACATTTCAGCCGGATCGGATGAAATTTGCTTCTCTTAGAGGCTCCGCAAGCCAAATCGGGGGATCGGTTTATATGGGCGCTATACGCAAAAGTGGACCGATATGGCCCATTTGCAATACCATCCGACCTACATCAATAACAACTACTTGTGCCAAGTTTCAAGTCGATAGCTTGTTTCGTTCGGAAGTTAGCGTGATTTCAACAGACGGACGGATGGACGGACATGCTCAGATCGACTCAGAATTTCACTACGACCCAGAATATATATAATTTATGGGGTCTTAGATCAACATTTCGATGTGTTACAAACGGAATGACAAAGTTAATATACCCCCCATCCTATGGTGGAGGGTATAATAATATGCATTTAATACTAGCGACGCCATCTATGTGTCAGACCGGGGACTTATCAGCCAAGTATTGATTAATAAAACATTTAATTGCTGTTATTTCATTGAAATTTAGAAGGAACGACAAAAAGATAACATGCCATACACGTAATTGTGTGAAATTGGGTTTATCAAATACCCAAACTTCTCATACCCAATCTTATCACACCGACCTCTTTACCGAAATGCCATAACTTTATGACTGTCGCACGGATGTCGGATGTAGCCCAACAGTGTTTATTACCATTACCAAAAATACACAAAAAATGGCAACGGTGCTACAACGACAAAGTGTTAAGAATATCCTCATAGATGCGACGATTTATTTCAATTTCATTTCCATTCTAAAAAAACTAACAGCCCTTACAATTCACATCCAAACATAAAGATATTGCGCGTAAATGGTAAAGATAGGCATTCCCAGAATGGGTATTAAATTTTCTAACTTTTTCAATTCATGTATCTTTGACTTTTCTTTTATTTTATCCTTCACCAATTGTTGTAGGTAACTACAATAATTTGGGAGGGGATTGTGTCCCCATTCACGCTCAATAGTTGTGTCATAGTGGTGCACAGTGTGAGATTGTGCCGTATAGCCAAGAATTTATGGTGGCGATGAATTGTAGATTTCTTTCCGTGTCGTTGAGCACTGAATTCATTATACTTTACTCATAATGCAGATGTTTATTTTAATATGGAATGACACTCTAAGGTCGTTACTTATAGACTGAACTAATATAAATAACGACCTTAAAGAAAATTTCCAGAATAAGATCATATATGCTTGGAACTATGCTGGGCCTGGGGCCTAAAGCCAAATATATCACCTTGGATCTTTAAACTTTTCGATATACATTTCGTAGTGTCCTGTGGACATCTATGAAGAAGAAGTGAGTCCTTAAGGATATTCTAGCCGACATGATGGTTGATCATTAACTGTGCAATAGAGGACTAAGCGTCAAATAGGATACATGACGATTCTAAAAAATAGACCTATAAGTAAATAAAAAAACGACAGTTCTTCGTATTCCTAAAACTAGACGAACCACTCCGTATGTATGTTATATTGTATGACATTTGTTATGTATGTTATATTTGTTTGTATGTTATATTGTATGACATTTTGGTTTTCTGTTCTATAGTAAAGACTGCAATCTGCAATTAAATCGTTGAAACTTCGGTTTGGTGAATAATTTCGTCGGTCCGCAGTTCAATCACTAAAATTGTGCCCTGTATTTTATTTTCGGAGACTTTTGAAGTACAATTACAGAGACTTCGACATGCAATTATGGGGTTTGTAGTCTTCAGTATAAGCAAACTAATGCTTAACTTCTGAAATTTCGGTATATGAAGCAATCTCAAAGATTTCGGTTGGTAGTTCAATATTCGATGATTTCATCTGCAGTTTAATCGCTGACACTTCAGTCTGCAGTTCATGTTCAGAGACTGCGAGATGCAGATCAATAATGACAGAGACTATGGTCTCATGGTTTGCTGTTTAAACTACACAGTTCCATTATCAGGATGTCTGTCTGCAGTTTAATGTCTGAGACAGTTTTCAATGTAAACATTGCGACTTCAGTCTATAATCGCTGAGACTTCGATGTGCTGTTCGATCATTTAGAGTTTTGTCTTCAGCGTTCAGAGCTTTGTCCCTGATACTTCGGTCTAATTTTTATACCCTTCACCATAGGATGGTATATTAACTTTGTCATTCCGTGTGTAACACATCGAAATATTGCTCTAAGACCCCATAAAGTGTATATACTATGGGTCGTGGTGAAATTCTGAGTCGATCTAAGCATGTCCGTCCGTCTGTTGAAATCACGCTAATTTCCGAACGAAACAAGCTATCGACCTGAAACTTGGCACAAGTAGTTGTTATATAAACGGACCCTCAGATTTGGCTTGCGGAGCCTCTAAGAGAAGCCTATTTCATCCGGCTGAAATTTGGCACATGGTGTAAGTATATGGTCTCTAACAACTATAAAAAAATTGGTCCACATCGGTCCATAATTATATATAGCCCCCATATAAACCGATCCCCCGATTTGGTTTGCGGAGCCTCTAAGAGAAGCAAATTTCATCCGATCCGGCTGAAATTTGGTTCATAGTATTAGTATATGGTCTTTAACAAACATGCAAAAATTGGTCCACATCGACCCATAATCATATATAGCCCCCATATAAACCGATCCCCAGATTTGGCTTGCGGAGCCTCTAAGAGAAGCAAATTTCATTCGATCCGGCTGAAATTTGAGACATGGTGTTAGTATATGGTCTCTAACAACCATGCAATCTTTGGTTCATACGGTTAGATAATTATATATAGCCCTCATATAAACCAATCTCCAGATTTGACCTCCGGAGCCTCATAGATGAGCAAAATTTATCCGATTCGGTTGAAATTTGGTACGTGGTGTTAGTATATGGTCTCTGACAACCATGCAGGAATTGGTCCATATCGGTCCATAATTATATGTAGCCCCCATACATGACACGTGGTGAAATTTGGTACATTGCGCTGGTATATTGCCGCTAACAACCATGCCAAAAGTGGTCCATATCGGTCTATAGTTGTATATAGCCGATCCCCAAAAATAATGTACCAAAATTTTATTTCTTTAGAAAATTTTGTCAAAATTTTATTTCTATAGAAAATTTTGTCAAAATTTTATTACTGTAGAAAATTTTGTCAAAATTGTATTAGTATACAAAATTTTGTTAATATTTTATTTCTATAGAAAATTTTGTCAAAATTTTATTTCTATAAAAAATTTGGTCAAAATTTTATTTCTATACAAAATTTTGTCAATATTTTATTTCTATAGAAAATTTTTGTCAAAATTTTATTTCTATAAAAAATTTTATCAAACTGAATTATTTACGTATTTAATCGGCCTTTTTTGTTTAATGTATACCCCGTATGGACTAACTTACAATTGAGAACACGGTGTTAAGAAGTTTTAAGATACCTTGCCATCGGCAAGTGTTACTGCAACCCAAGTAATTCGATTGTGGATGACAGTCTGTAGTACAAGTTTCTATGCAATCCATGGGGGAGGGTACATAAAATTCGGCCTGGCAGTAGTAGTAGTAGTAGTAGTAGTAGTAGTAGTAGTAGTATCTCTTTTATTTAATTCATTTGTTTTTGCTTATTATTACATGAATTTGCATACAAGTTACTAATTTATGAAAACAAAATTACATTAATTGGTAATGCTCTTATATAAATTCATTAAATTAAAGATTACAGCTATGACATTTTGTCGTCAGCCGGTATTAATTTTATCTAATTAAGTTTAATTTTAGTTAAGGGAAATATAAATCAGATTGAATTAAAAGTTAATTAAGCATACTCGCTTATAATCAGTTTGCGATATCGTAGAGAAATTGTGATATATTTAATCAGATTTCTCCAATCATAGACTTCGGTTCCATTTAGTATTCTTATTAGCTCAATCTTGGTTAAAATTGGTTTACAAAAGCATTGCAGTCGATAACCTCTTAACACTGGACATACTGCCACAAAATGGTATATTGTTTCTCTTTCGGCTAAGTTACACAACGTACATTGCTCGGTGTTTCCTACGCTGGTACTTCTGCTGTTAGCATTAAGAAATATTAAATCCAAACGAGCTTTAAAAATCCATGTTATCTCCCAGGCATTGTATTCACCATTAAAATAGAGTCTTCCTCGTGACAAGTCCAGATTTTTATAAAACCTGGATCTACTCTGCAGAGCCATTTGGGTTGATTTTTCCCTATTAGCAAGGGTCATTTTATTAATTAGTATCTGGGCATTGCGACTCCATTCTCTAGCTGTCATATTGTCTACAAATTGTTGAGCTCCGAACTTGCTTGTTAAATCTAAGAGATTCTTCATCCAAAATATTTTCTTGGCAACGATTATTTTACTCAGTTTATGCGGCAATCGCTCTGAGTGGTATTGAAATAACGTTCTGTAAATATATTTCGTGTGCAGCTGTAAAGAATACAGATGACCCTCTTCCAATTCGGCTTCAATATAAAGCGCATAATTTGGAGTAGATTCCGGGAGCCTTAACACCAATTTCAAAAAGAATCGCTGCAATTGGTCGACATCCTCAAAGTTACCATATCCCCAAACTTGAGCAGCGTATGTTTGTACTGATCTGCATACCGCCATGTAAAGGCTCCATTTTTGTTGCAATGATATATCATCTTTTTTCAAAAAATTCTTCCAAGTGCTATTGATAGCGCTTTTTGCTTGCGAATTTCGGTTCTGAATATGTTTTTTATACTTCATTTGCGGGGTTAGTATGACTCCCAAGTATTTGTATTCTGATACAACTTCTAGATCCTCGCCCTGAAATTTCCATTTTTCCTGTAAAGATAGTCTGCCGCCATTTCGGAATACCATAACTTTGGACTTTGAGGTGTTGACTACCAAGCTCCATTTTTTGCAATATTCTTCCAAGTTATTTATCATGAATTGGAACGTCGCTGGGTCTTCAGCCAAAACGACGATGTCATCAGCATATAGCAATATTCTTATATTGAGCTCCTCTATATTTATCCCCCCTTCCAATGATTCATTCAGATCGTTTATATATAACGCGAATAATAAAGGTGATAGTAGACAACCCTGTTTTAGGCCTGATTCCGTCTCAAAGAACTCTGACAACTCTTCTCCATTCCAAACTGCCGATTGTGTACTCCTGTATAATGTTTCAATCATGCTAACAAATTTGTATGAGATTCCGAGATGGTGCAGTTTGTAAATCAATAGATTTCGTGATATTTTATCGAACGCTGCTTTGAAATCCACAAAGAATGCGTATACCTTCCTTTTTTCGGCCAGTTTTGCAGATATAATGGCTGATAGATTGTAAATATTGTCCACCGTCGAGTAATTTTTTCGAAAACCGGCTTGATGTTCCACTAATATGCTATGCTCGTCAACCCAATTTACAAGTCTTTGATTAAGCACCCCCATAAATATTTTTGCCACCGTGTTCATGAAAGATATTCCTCTGTAGTTTTCCGGATTTTCTAAACTTCCTTTTTTATGAATTGGAAATATTACAGACCTCTGGAATTCGGAATCTATTCTATTCTCCTTATATATTTTCGAATAAATCTTGGCAAGCTGAGTGAGAAATTCGTCCGTAGCATTTACGGCCGTATATACTTATTACTTATTGGGACTTGAGTCTGCAGTTCCGTTTCAGATACCATTGAGAGTTCGGTTCAAAGTCGCTGAGACTTCGACCTGTTGTTCGATCATTATGAGTTTTGTGGGCAGTGCAGTCACTGAGACATCGGTCTGATGCTTATTTATTGACAATTCTGTGTACAGTTCCCGATCACAAACTTAGCTTTGTAGTCCAAAACTTATTGGGCCAAGTCCAGTCCAGTGATCGTTGCGACTTCAACCTGCTGTTCAATCATTGCGAGATTCATCTGCAGCGCAGTCACTGAGACTTCGGTCTGATTTGTATACCCTTCACCACTACTGTGGTACAGGGTATAATAAGTTTGTGCATTTGTATGTAACGCCAAGAAGGAGTAATCATAGACCAACCTTTTAGTATACGGATCGGCTTAGAATTAAATTCTGAGTCGATTTAGCGATGTCCGTCTGTCTGTCTGTCCGTCTGTCTGTCCGTCTGTACGTCTGTCTGTCTGTCTGTTGATGTATTTTTGTGTGCAAAGTACAGCTCGCAGTTTTAGTCCGATTGTCCTAAAATTCGGTATAGGGTCCTGTTTCGGCTCAAAGACGATCCCTATTGATTTTGGAAAAAATCGGTTCAGATTTAGATATAGCTGCCATATATATTTTTCACCGATCTGGTCATAATTGGCGTGTATATCAACCGATCTTCCTCAAATTCCGTACATCCGAATATTTTATGAGTCTCGAAAAACTTGCAAAATATCAGCAAAATCGGTTCAGATTTGGATATAGCTCCCATATATAGCTTTCGCCCGATTTACACTCATTTGCCCACAGAGGCCAATTTTTTGCTCCGATTTAGTTGAAATTTTGCATAGGGAGTAGAATTAACGTTGTGTGCCAAATTTGCTTGAAATCGGTTCAGATTTGGATATATCTCCCATATAAAGCTTTCGCCCGATTTACACTCATATGACCACAGAGGCCAATTTTTAACTCAGATTTAGTTGAAATTTTGCACAGGGAGTAGAATTAGCATTGTAGCTATGCGTGCCAAATTTGGTTGAAATCGGTTCAGATTTAGATATAGCTCCCATATATATGTTTTTCTGATTTCGACAAAAATGGTCAAAATACCAATATTTTCCTTGTAAAATCGCCACTGCTTAGTCCAAAAGTTGTAAAAATGACTCTAATTTTCCTAAACTTCTAATACATATATATCGAGCTATAAATCACATAAATAAACTTTTTCGAAGTTTCCTATATTTCCCATATTTATACCCTTCACCACTACTGTGGTACAGGATATAATAAGTTTTTATACTCTCCATCATAGGATGGGGGTATATTAACTTTGTCATTCCGTTTGTAACACATAGAAATATTGCTCTAAGACCCCATAAAGTATATATATTCTGGGTCGTGGTGAAATTCTGAGTCGATCTAAGCATGTCCGTCCGTCCGTCCGTCCGTCCGTCCGTCCGTCCGTCCGTCCGTCCGTCCGTCCGTCCGTCCGTCTGTTGAAATCACGCTAACTTCCGAACGAAACAAGCTATCGACTTGAAACTTGGCACAAGTAGTTGTTATCGATGTAGGTCGGATGGTATTGAAAATGGGCCATATCGGTCCACTTTTACGTATAGCCCCCATATAAAGGGACCCTCAGATTTGGCTTGTGGAGCTTCTAACAGAAGCATATTTCATCCGATCCGGCTGAAATTTGGTATATGGTGTTGGTATATGGTCTCTAACAACCATGCAAAAATTGGTCCACATCGGTTCATAATTATATATAGCCCCCATATAAACCGATCCCCAGATTTGGCTTGTGGAGCCTCTAAAAGAAGCATATTTCATCCGATCCGGCTGAAATTTGGTACATGGTGTTGGTAGATGGTCTCTAACAATCATGCCAAAATTGGTCCACATCGGTCCATAATTATATATAGCCCCCATATAAACCGATCCCCAGATTTGGCTTGTGGAGCCTCTAACAGAAGCGTATTTCATCCGATCCGGCTGAAATTTGGTACATGGTGTTGGTAGATGGTCTCTAACAATCGTGCAAAAATTGGTCCACATCGGTCCATAATTATATAGCCCCCATATAAACCGATCCCCAGATTTGGCTTGTGGAGCCTCTAAGAGAAGCATATTTCATCCGATCCGGCTGAAATTTGGTACATGGTGTTGGTAGATGGTCTCTAACAATCATGCAAAAATTGGTGCACATCGGTCCATAATTATATATGGACCCCATATAAACCGATCTCCAGATTTGGCTTGCGAAGCCCCAAAGAGAAGCAAATTGCATCCGATCCGGCTGAAATTTGGTACTTGGTATTGTTATATGGTCTCTAATAACCATGCAAAAATTGGTCCACATCGGTTCATAATTATATATAGCCCCCATATAAGCCGATCCCCTGATTTGGCTTGCGAAGTCTCCAAGAGAAGCAAATTTCACCCAATCCGGTTGTAATTTTGAACATGGTGTTGGTATATGATCTTTAACAACCGTGCCAGAATTGGTCCATATCGGTCCATAATTATATATAGCCCCCATATAAAACGTTCTCCAGATTTGACCTCCGGAGCCTCTTGGAGGAGCAAAATTCATCCGATACGGTTCAAATTAGGAACGTGGTGTTAGTATATGGTCGCTAACAACCATACAACAATTGGTCCAATCACTCAAAAATTGGTCCATATCGGTTCATAACCATGGTTGCCACTAGAGCCAAAATTAATCTACCAAAATTTTATTTATATAGAAAATTTTGTCAAAATTTTATTTCTATAGAAAATTTTGTCAAAATTTTATTTCTAGAGAAAATTTTGTTAAAATTTTATTCGGTTCACAATAAAATTTTCGTCATTGTCAAAATTTTATTTCTATAGAAAATTTTGTTCAAATTTTATTCGGTTCATAATCATGGTTGCCACTCGAGCCAAAAATAATCTACCAAGATTTTATTTCTATAGAATATTTTGTCAAAAGTCTATTTCTATAGAAAATTTTGTTAAAATTTTATTTCTGTAGAAATTTTTATCAAAATTTTCTTTCTATAGAAAATTTTGTCAAAATTTTTATTTCTATACAAAATTTTATTTCTATAGAAAATTTTGTTAAAATTTTATTTCTGTAGAAAATTTTGTCAAAATTTTATGTCTACTTTCTCAAACTGAATTATATACGTATTGGATCGATCTTTTTTGATTTAATATATACCACCTATGGACTTACATACAATTTAGAAGATGGTGTTAGGAGGTTTTAAGATACCTTGCCATCGGCAAGCGTTACCGCAACTTAAGTAATTCGATTGTGGATGGCAGTGTTTAGAAAAAGTTTCTACGCAATCCATGATGGAGGGTACATAAGCTTCGGCCTGGCCGAACTTACGGCCGTATATACTTGTTTTTTACTAACATTGTGTTCCACCCTAGTGCATTAGCCGACTTAAACTTTGAGTCTATAGATTTTGTAGATGTTTATCAAATTCTTCCAGATCGAGTGATATTTAAATGTATGTATTTGGGACAAACCTTTACATATAGCCCCCAACACATTTGACGGATGTAATATGGTATCGAAAATTTAGATCTACAAAGTGGTGCAGGGTATAATATAGTCGGCCCCGCCCGACTTTAGACTTTCCTTACTGGTTACTTATTGGGACTTGAATCTGCAGTTCCGTTTCAGAGACCTTTGCGACTTCGGTCTGAAGTCACTGTTCGATCAATGAGAGTTTTGCCTGCAGTACAGTCACCGAGACTTCGGTCTGATGTTTATGTACTGAGATTCAGTGTGCAGTTCCATTTCGAAGTCTTAGTTATGCAGTTCAAACTCCGAGTCCTTGCAGCCTGTAGCGCTATAAAATAGACTTTGGGTAGGAATTTAATAAATGAGAGTCTGATTTAAGTCCTTATATCATTCATTGCGATTGTGATCAGTGGTTTTTATACCCTCCACCATAGGATGGAGGGTATATTAACTTTGTCATTCCGTTTGTAACACATCGAAATATTGATCTAAGACCCCATAAAGTATATATATTCTGGGTCGTGGTGAAATTCTGAGTCGATCTGAGCATGTCCGTCCGTCGGTCCGTCTGTTGAAATCACGCTAACTTCCGAACGAAACAAGCTATCAACTTGAAACTTGGCACAAGTAGTTGTTATTGATGTAGGACGGATGGTATTGCAAATGGGCCATATCGGTCCACTTTTACGTATAGCCCCCATATAAACGGACCCACAAATTTGGCTTGAGAGCCTCTAAGAGAAGCAAATTTCATCCGATCCGGCTGAAATTTGGTACATGGTGTTAGTATATGGTCTTTAACAACCATGCAAAAATTGGTCCACATCGGTCCATAATTATATATAGCCCCCATATAAACCAATTCCCCGATTTGGCTTGCAGAGCCTATATGAGAAACAAATTTCACCCGATCCGGCTGAAATTTGGTACATGATTTTAGTATATGGCCTCTAATAACCATGCAAAAATTGGTCCATATCGGTCCATAATTATATATAGCCCCCATATAAACCGATCTCCAGATTTGACTTCCGGAGCACCTTGGAAGAGCAAAATTCTTCCCATTCGGTGGAAATTTGGTACGTGATATAAGTACACCCATAGAAAAAATCATGAACGGCGTGGTCATTTTGAAACGATCCGTTCATGAAAGTGAATCAACACACATGTGTTGTCAAACTGAGAACAGATGGGGACAATCTGACAACGTAAAAATGACACCATAAGTTTTCAAAACAACAACCAGCGTTCATGATCTGAAAACGTAATAGTTACGAATTTATAAACAAAATTAAAAAAAAATTTCCCCTACCGTGACTCGAACCTGTGTTGCCTGCACGATACACGTTAACAGTCGCCTTAGCGATTATTTTAAGACATTTCATGACCAAAGAAAAACGAATGCCGTTCATGAAATCGTGAACGCCCGTGGACGAAATCGTGAACATTCCGTTTTGATTTTTTGTGAACGTTTCCGTTTCATTTTGACAACGTCCGTTCACGATTGTGAAACGCAATTTTTTCTATTAGTGTATATGGTATCCAACAACCATACAGGAATTGGTTCCTTTCAGTCCATAATTATATAAAGCTCCCATTTAAACCGATCGCCAGATTTGACCTCCGGTGCCTTTTGGAGAAGCAAAATTCATCCGATCTAGTTGGAATTTGGTACGTGGTGGTAGTATATAACATTCATTTATATCCCTCATATAAACCGATCCCGAGATTTGGTTTTGGAGCCTCTTGGAGGAGAAAATTTCATCCGAGTGAGTTGAAATTTGTGGATGACAGTCTTTCGTAGAAGTTTCTACACAATCAATGGTGGAGGGTACATAAGATTCGGCCTGGCCGAACTTACGGCCGTATATACTTGTTTAAGTCTGATTTTTAATTATTGGGACTTCAGTCTGCACTTCCGTTTTCGCGACAATTGCGACTTCACATTTCGAGTTTTGTGTTAAAGAGAAGATACTGAGACTTCGGTCTGATGTTTAATTACTGAAAATTCAGTCCGCAGTTCCATTTTAAAGACTTAGTTATGCAGTTCAAACTCCGAGTCAATGGTCTTCATCACCATTAAATAGATTGCGGAATTAACACTGTGATTTCAGGATACTTTACAATCACTGAGGATGAGGAGATTGCGTTTTGCAATTCATTCATGGAGTCTGCGGAATGCTGTTCAACCAGTTAGTTATGTGACTGACACCAATTTGTTTTGTGAGATGTTTGCTCACTTAGAGTTTATACAAATACCTTCAAATGGTTTCGCTCCAGCCCAAGTCTACACCGTTTTTACTAGTTTATCACCATTTGTTTCTGTAAAAATTGTTATGAAGGTCCCATTCTTCCAGTCTGTTGTTGACAGCGGAGATATTGCACATAATAATCTGCCTACCTTTCTAACGCATCAAAACAGTGTCATTGTCTGCAAGTGTCATGGAAAAATTAAAAAAAAAGAAAAAAACGTGCAAAATATTCATAGTAGAAAAAAAGAGAAATTAAAAACTGCAGTTAGCATTACAAACCTCTGCAATAAACAAACAAACAACGCAACCAATTCGAAGTTTGTTGATGGTGTTTTTTTCCACTTTGCTTATACTATGCAACTTTTTATGAATTTCTAATATACCAGGGCTTCATTCACTACATACCACGAATGCTATAACCATAAATCCAGAACAGTGATGATACGGCGGCTATTAAAGTTTCCCACTACAACTCATGGGGCATGTGGGTGCTTTTGTAATACTCAATGTTTGCAAAACTGGCGAGATGGGACTAGGAACTGGAAATTGTGCAATGTTTTATGTCTTACTTCAAATTTATGCCAGACACGTCCGATAGGTGAGACTATTGCTATGTCTGCGAGTGCAATAAGCCTGAGGTGCATTTTAGTTGATTTTCTCGGTAGCTTTTGCTTTCTGGTCTTTTTACTTTAGCTATGTATTCTTCGTTTATTATGAAGCTGATAGGGCTTCTGTTGGAGTTAGCATATTCTATTCACACCAAGCAATAATGTCAACCACCCCCTGAATTATCACAATGTTCTTAAAAACTCTGGTTCTCCCTTTGCCAATTGGTGATATGAAAATGAAGGTAAATGTCTGTTTGTCCTGGTATAAAAACCACAAAACGAAGACTTCCAGTGAAATATAATGAACAGCAAATGTAATGTACAGTGCGAACGGATAGTCTTGGGTCCGGAAATTATTACTTTAGGTGTGATAGATACATTCCGCTTTGTATCTAATTGTAATTGATATGGAAATGCAACAGTTGATGTAGAGAATATCAATCGATCGCAAAATGGTTCGCTAAGATTCTCTGTGAGTAGAATATTTGCTATATCGTGTGTTCGATATTTGAATGAACACATGTAGTGGTACTGAGGTTTCGTCTTGCAACTCAATTCTTGAGGTATCGTCTAGAATTTGAAATGCTGGGCTTTTAGTCAATAATTCAATCTCTAAAGTTCCAATCTACAATGCAATTACTGAGGTTTCGGTCTACAGTGTAATCACTGAGACTTAAATGTGCAAGTTTCGATTGAGGATTCAGCTTGTAGTTCAACCACTAAGGCATTCCATCCAAGTTGAAATACTGAAGTCTCGACCAGTAGTTTAATTGTTGAGGTTTTGGCGTACACTCTTTGATTTTCATTTCAACCACTGAGTTTTCGTCCTGAAGTTCAACCAACACAGTACAGGCACTTTCGGCCTTCACTTCGTTCACTTAGACATTGATCTCCACTATTATGGTTTAGTGCTACTACCTAATCACTTCGTTCTTACACTAATACAAAAAATTGTGTTCCGCAATCGTGAACGGACGCACAGTGGGGTTTCTGATGTCAAAAGTGGGAATAAATTCGAAGTAGCTTTCCCTGTTTATAGTTTTAACTTTTTTCGGCCAAATTCACTAAAAGATATAAAACCAATCAAATTTTAAATATTTTTTAGTCCACATTTTATTTGTTTTCCATTAGTTAATTTGCAATAAAAAAAAGAGAATGAATATCTGCTTTTTGATCTGATTCTTAACAATTATTATCATCATCGTCAGAAAATTACTATATGTATCATTATCATCAACACTGGCATTTTGATCACCATCAAGATTTGACTCAAATATCAACATTTGAATTGCTTCCATAGGCAAATTGTGGGGTTTCTTCTCTTTTAATTTCTCATTTCTGATATAACTGGATCCGAAGTATGTTAATTAACAATCTTTTAAATATCTCTTCATTTGACTTTGTCATAGAACATTTTCGCAAAAAAATGCTCTCTAAAATTTTTAAAATCTTTGTTTCTAGCTTCTTGCGCTTCTTCCGACAACTGTCCAATTGGAAGTAAAGCGTGGTTAATTATTTCTGCTCCAAGTAATAAATATTTGTGAACAGTTGGGGACATATAGTACCAGGGGTTGAAAAATGTATTTCCATTTAATTTCGAAATGTGCAAAAAAGTGCAGACAACTTTTTCATCTATGCTTTCAAAAGAGTTTATTGTTTTAGAAAAAATAAACTTTTTTACTTAATTTGGCTTTATTCGCAACTATTTGTCGAAATATTTCTCGAAATCCTGTAATTTAAAGACTTACGAGCGAAACTAAATTTCATATAATAATAATAATTTCATATAATAACTAAATTTCATATATAAACACAAAAATAATCTTATTAACCTGAGGATGAAGGTTCCATTATTATTTTTTTAATTATCGCTTTAGAAAACACTCAAAACTAATTTTTAAGACACCAATAATTTACATTTATATCGCACGCAAGGAAAACGTAAAATAACTCCAAACACATATAGTGACACAACGGTACTTGTCAAAGACACGATTTTTGCGCTAGTGATGTGGAATTTTGTGTACTTTTACCGACTATAAAAATTTTTCGGTTCTCCTAAATTTCATTTTTCAATTAATTCCCATTTTTGGTATCAAAAACCCCAATGTGGGACGGTGGCAAAACGAAACGGAAACTTTGACAAAAAATCAAAAGGGAACGTTCAAGATTTAACGTTGTCAGATTGAACCCATATGTTCTCAGTTTGACAACACATGTGTGTTGATTCACTTTCATGAACGGATCGTTTTGAAATGACAACGCCGTTCATGATTTTTGTCTATGGGTGTAAATTTAAAAATTAAGTATTCGCCCTGTAATTTAGATTTCGGCTTCAGTTCAATCACTAATGGCTCGTCTGAAATACTGGAGTCTCAGTCAATAGATTTCCGCATACAATCCAATCACTAATATTTCGATTTATATTTTAGCCACTGAGGTTTATACCTCAAATACAATCACTGCATTTTTCCCAGAGGCTTTGGCCTTGAAGTTAAACATTTCAGTTCTGGTCTGTCCTGACTGTCACTGACTCTTTGACCTCGAATCTAAACACCTATGTTTCGATCTCAACTATAGTTTCGGAGAGCAATTCAAGCTCTGAGGTATCTGCCTGAAGTTCAAGCAATCAGTTGATCTACACTATTGTGGTTTAGAGCTACTACCTAATCACTTCGTTCTTACACTAATAGAAAAAATTGCGTTCCACAATCGTGAACGGACGGTGACAAAACGAAAGGGAAACTTTGACAAAAAATCAAAACGGAATGTTCACGATTTAACGTTGTCAGATTGAACCCATATGTTCTCAGTTTGACAACACATGTGTGTTGATTCACTTTCACGAACGGATCGTTTTGAAATGACAACGCCGTTCATGATTTTTTCTATGGGTGTACATTTAAAAATTAAATATTCGCTCTGTAACTTAGATTTCGGCTTCAGTTCAATCACTAATGGCTCGTCTGAAATACTGGAGTCTCAGTCAACAGATTTCCGCATACAATCCAATCATTAAAATTTCGATTTATGTTTTAGCCACTGAGGTTTACGCCTCAAATACAATCACTGCATTTTTCCCAGAGGCTTTGGCCTTGAAGTTAAACATTTCAGTTCCGGTCTGTACTGACTGTCACTGACTCTTTGACCTCGAATCTAAACACCTATATTTCGATCTCAACTATAGTTTCGGACAGCAATTCAAGCTCTGAGGTATCTCCCTGAAGTTCAAACACTGAGTTCAAGCAATCAGTTCTATTACTGAGATTTCCACGTGTAGTTCAAACACTGAGATTTTGACCTCGGTGTTTGCGATCACAGGATTGATTCGTTTGATCTGGAATTTAAATAATGAGGTTTCGACTTGCGAAGATGAAGCGAGGCATCATCTGAAATTCTAAATACAGAAGTTTCAGCATAAATAGTGCATTAACTGGTTTCAACTTGCACTTGAACAACTGAGATTTCGGCCTCAAGCTCTATCACCGAGGCTTCGTTTTTAAATTCGACTAAAATTCAGTTTTGGGCTTGTAGTTCAAACAATAACAAGAGATTGAGTTTACAGCCAACGGTTCAATCATAGAGGTTTCAGCTAACGATCCAATGTATGAGGTTTCGACTTACATTTTCACCAATGAGGTTTCAGCCTCAAGCGCAATCACTAAGACTCCGATTTGAAATTTAAACATTGAAGATTCGGCCTGCAATAGAAGTTTCGGCTTGCAGTTTATTTACTGAGGCACCAACGTAGGTTAGGTTAGGTATAGTGTCACGATATTTCAAGCTCACTTAGACTATTCAGTCCATTGTGATACCACAGTGGTGAACTTTTCTCTTATCATTGAGTGCTGCTTGATTCTATGTTAAGCTCAATGACAAGGGACCTCCCTTTTATAGCCGAGTCCGAACGGCGTTCCACATTGCAGTGAAACCACTTAAAGAAGCTTTGAAACCATCAGAAATGAGAAATGAAACCAGCATTACTGGGGTGGAATAATCCACCGCTGAAAAAATGTTTGCTGTTTGGTCGAAACTGGGTTTGAACCCACGACCCTGTGTATGCAAGGCGGGCATGCTAACCATTGCACCACGGTGGCTCCCGAGGCACCAACGTACAATCACAATATAAGCCTACAGTCCAATCGCCTGTATTTAAACTTTCATGTCAGCCTCTAGTACACTTTCGACCTGCATTTATTCACTGATACATTGCTCTATAGTTTAAACACTGAGATTTGGAACTGCAGTTTAATCATTGAAAGTTCGGTTTTAAATTTAAATTTAGGATTGTACGAAAGCTGTTTAAGCCTTCAATCCAATCGCTGGGGTATCGACGTACATTTTCACCAGTGTGGCTACAGCCTCAAGTGCAAATACTACACTTTTCCCAGAGGCTTTGGAAGTTAAACATTGAAGTTCCGGTTGGAAGTTCGATCACTGACTCTTTATCCTGGAATCTAACACAGAGGTTTTGAACTGAAGTTTAAACAATCAGAATTCGGCCAGCAATTCAATCATTGAGGCATCGCCCTGAGGTTCAAACAGTGAGCTTTCCGTCAAGATACCATCACTGAGATTTCCGCTTCAAGTTCAACGATTGAGGTTTTGACCTGCATCCTGTGCGATCACAGAGGCTTTGCCCTGATAAACTGAAAAAAACATGCCCGGTTCCAAAGATTTTGTCTTTACTTTAAAAATGTTGGTATTGCTTCCGACCCAAAGAAGCGGAGAATAGAAGTAAGGATACTTTTAAGACACAATTCTCTTTTACATTTGGGTTTTGTGTACTTAGGTTAGGTTAGGTTATGTGGCAGCCCGATGTATCAGGCTCACTTAGACTATTCAGTCCATTGTGATACCACAGTGGTGAACTTCTCTCTTATGACTGAGTGCTGCCCGTTTCCATGTTAAGCTCAATGACAATGTGTACTTGCTTCTAGGAAGAAAATTTTAATTTTTCGTTTTTTAGCTTGTTTTATTCATATGCTATCAAAGTCCTTTAAAAACGAGTTAACGACAACTTTATTTTCCAAATTCTGGCTCGACTTCCAGTAGAAATTATGCTATGTTTCAAGTAAAATAAAGTGTTGAAAAACATGTGCTGTATTTGAACGATTTTTTGCTTGTAGTCAAGAAGTAAAAAGACAACAAATTTAAAGACAATTTTATTAATTTTAAAGATTTTTTCTGAATTATTAAAGTCAAGTTGACCTTAGCCCAAAAATTGTTTCTTTCATGTTATGATACAAATTTTTAAGTCAAATCACTTAATTATAATGACAATACGACTTCATTAAAAAGTTTATCAACTTTTGGACAAGGAAAAAACTTTATATTAGAGAAATAAGTCTTCTATGCTAAGCAAAATTTGCATTCGTATTTTAAAAACATGAAATCTTTGACCTCACGACAATATTTTTGCCAGTGTAATTAGACATTGAAGTTTCGGTCTGTAGGTAATCTACTGATTCTTTTGATTTGAAATTTTCAAATTTAAAAATTTAAGATTCACCCTGCAATGCAAGATTCAGCTTATTGCTCAATAACTGTATTATTATTCCCAAGTTTTAATACTGAGCTTTCAAGTCTCAAGCGGAATCGCTGAGACTTTGATATCACATTTACATATTGAGGATTCGGCCTACATTTGAGATTTCAGCTTGTAGTTCAATCAATGAGGCATCGTATCGTAGTGTTAATAGTGAGCTTTCAGCTAATGGTTCCATCACTGACGTTTCGATTTAAATTTTCACCACTAATGCTGCAGCCTCAAGCGCAATCACTGAGATGTCGATTTGAAATTTCAACAGTGTGGATTCAATCTGCACTTCAGGCTTCGGCTTGCAGTTCAATTACTGAGACATCATTTCTAAGCATAATTACTGATGTGTCAACCAATAGTTGATGCACTGAGGTTTCGATTTTAATTTTAACGTTTAAGGTTTTGGCTTCTAGTTCAATGAATGCACTGTTTGACATACACTTCATTCACTGCGACACTGGTCTATAGTTTAAGCACTGAGGTTTGGACGTGGTGTTTAATCACTGAAACTTCAATGTGAAAATTACAAAACATTGAGGGTTCGTCGTGAAATTTAAACATTGGGGATTGCTTCTGTAATACAAGCTTCGGCTTGCAGTTCATTCGCTGGGACATCTTCTCAAAGTTTAAGTACTGAGTTTTCAGCTTGTTTTTCGATTTTCGTTGTATCAAAATCCAGACCAAACATCAATGGTCTGCATATCAATCAATACACTTTCGTCCTGATCTTCATTCACTGCGCCATTGGTCTACAGTTTAAAGACTGAGGTATGGACCTGATTTTTTAATCACTTAAGTTTTAGCCTAAAGTGAAATCACTGAGTCTTTCGTTTGAAATTTAAACTTAGGGGATTCGGGCTGCAATTCACTTCGATCTGAAATTTAGATAATGAAATTTCGGTCTGTGGTGCAATGGTTAGCATGCCCGCCTTGCATACACAAGATCGTGGGTTCGATTCCTGCTTCGACCCAACACCAAAAAGTTGTTCAGCGGTGGATTATCCCACCTCAGTAATGCTGGTGACATTTCTGAGGGTTTCAAAGCTTCTCCAAGTGGTTTCACTGCAACGTGGAACGCCGTTCGGACTCGGCTATAAAAAGGAGGTCCCTTGTCATTGAGCCTAACATGGAATCGGGCAGCACTCAGTGATAAGAGAGAAGTTCACCAATGTGGTATCACAATGGACTGAATAGTCAAAGTGAGCCTGCCACCTAACCTAACCTAACCTTCGGTCTGTAGATCTTTTACTTAGTATTACTGACATGCGGGTTAATCATCGGTCTAACATTTAATTACTGAGACTTCAATATGAAAATTAAACTCAGAGGCTTTTGGCTCCATGGCTTTGGATTTCGGCTCAAATACTAAGACCTCGATTTGAGTTGAACTGTAGAAGAACACATAAAATAGTTTGGTGAGTAGTAGTTTGATAAAGCAAAGTTAAAGTCAATCAAATGTAAAGAAAAAAGTCAATTGTTAGGCTGATGCAAAAATTAACTTATTTTTATTGCAAAACGAAATATTTCAGCTTATTTTTTTAGATAGTTACCCACCTAAATGAAACTTTCTTTCTTTTGTTTCAGTTTTGATGATAATGATGGTCAAAAATCCAAAAATTTAAAGGTAAGTTATTTTTATTTAGTTTTTTTTTACTTATTTAATATATTCAATATTTTCATGCACAACAAGACAAAGACTAATAATTAAACTTCATTCCATATATCTATATATATATATATATATATATATATATATATATATATATATATATATATATATATATATATATATATATATATATATATATATATATATATATATATATATATATATATATATATATATATATATATATATATATATATATATATATATATATATACATATATATATATTCTGTGTAACATACAATTTTCGGGTTAATCGTTCTACTAATAGAGGTAGTTTGTTTGTAAATTAAAGCAACAGATTTTCATTAGAAATATCTTTCTACATACAACCCATGCGAATAAGCTCCTAAGAGAATTATAGAAAGATAAGTGCTCTCAGACGATGTACTCCTACAATCCAATATAAGCGAATAAAACCAAGGGGAGATTGAAGGAGAATGGCCAGATATAGGTATGATCCCAACAACAAGCTCAAAGACACTTGGTAGGAAAACCACTAGAGCAGGTCAGAACCTTTAATGACACATTATGAAAATCTCAAAAATAGAAATACAATCTAGTTCAATTTTCGAACGAGGTAGTTCAACTTTCCAACAAGGAGCAGCGTTAAGATGTTAAGATCTTAATACATTCACCACATGCCGTCCCATCGAATTGATATTCTTGTATTGTATGCACGAAGAGTTTTTCATCATCTTTACTCTCGCCAAAAAGCCTCGAGGTATGTTAGTTGTACAATTTACAAATTCAAGCAAGGAAACACTCCACACCTACAATGCGTTGTGTCAGTGTCAGAAGAAAATTAAAAGAGCAGAGTATACAGCAAAGTATGAGACACATCATACAAGGTGGCGAATGAATTCAACTTGAAAATATCCGTTGGGTAAAAGAACAGCAGAGGCTTTTCTGCTTACCACATTGTGATAAAATCCAACTTTAGACTTGATGGGGGCGTAGATGATGACAGGACACTTCAACTATTGTCCTGAAATTAAATTCAGCATGAAATTGGTTCGCGTTCACGTCATTTCCATGCATAACAATCGTAATCATAGCCACAAGATAATGGATCAGTTTTTTTTTTGTTTTCCATGGTTGGATTTTGATGATTCCAAAAGGTAATGGTGGTGAGAAAATGAAGAATATTACTTGTGATGATGGTTTTAATAATGATGTTGTTGATAGATTTTGATGAAGCATCTTTGTTATTGTTATAAGGTGTTTTTGTGGAAGTTTGTTTTACTAAAGCAATCGTAGTGTTGACGATGCTTTCAATTTCAATTTTATTTTTCGTGGGTACATTACAAGACATATACCAATTTTGTACTTCTATTAGCCAATTATGGATATATTGATGTCAAACAAGCTAAAAAAAAACAGCTTGTCCGGTTCCATTGATTTTTGTCTTTACACTTAGAATCTTGCTTCCGAGCCAAAGAAAAGAAGAATTGAACTAAGGACGAATTTAGGATGCTTTTATCTCATTAATTTGGGTTTTAAATACTACATTTGCTTTCATGTAGATACCCAGTTTTAAAACGGATCACTTAACTATAAGAATAAAACCTTCCTTTAATAGTTTATCGAGTTTTAGACAAGGAAAAAAACGTATCATACCAGAGAAATGCGTCTTCTATGTTAAGGAAAATTCGCATACATAGTTTAAGGACATGGCATCTTTGGCCTTACGATAATATTTGTTTCAGTGTGGATACCTTCCAAATGTAGTAAAAATATAGGCGACCGTCTGAGTTTTTTTTTTAAGAGGTTTCACTGCATTTTTTCCGACATTATGTATCTGATTCCGACAACCGTTTTATTTTTGACTAGACAACAACATGTTTGCGGTAAAATTGTTTGTGTTAAAATAGTTCTCCATCCAAAATTAACATTTTACTCTAGGCGTTGATCGTACTCCTTCTCTGCGCAGTAGCGTAGCTAGACAATTTTCCTAGGGGGGGGGGCTATAGCCCACTAGCTAAAAATTAATAGACTGAAGCTATAGATTCACTTAACCCTCTAATGCCCAATCCTGCCTTTAGGCAGGCTTCGTTATATGAGGAAGCCTTTAGTAAAACACACCTTAAGCCAACAAAACTAGGTAAAATAAAAAAAAAATTCGTTAAAACTGTTCAAGAGGCTTTGCAGCATATACTGAATTTTACCGTATAAATTTTTCTTGTGTCGTTTTCTTGAGTTTGTATCGTTAACATTGAGATTTAGTCCGCTGGCAAAAAAATTGGGGCATTAGAGAGTTAATATTTTATTCTACAAAAATGAATAAAAAGTCAGACTTCAACATAACTAGACAATTAATTTATAATAAAGCAACTAATAGTTCCATAATTTTTCCCAGCACAAAAAATTGGAAGTTGTTCTAAAGACACAATTTTAGGGTAAAAGCACTTCCAAAAATGTCCTCATTAAGATGCTAATTGTTTTAGCTATGCAGGAAGTTTTTAAATTCAATTTCTATAACTTTTTTAATGGGTATTTTTTTATATACATTGAAAAAGGTAAACATTAATAACATTTTGCCGCAAAAAAGCCAAATCTATTCTAGAAATATCGATAATTTTTGGAAATGTTCGAGGTCAAACGTTTCTGTGTAAGAATGCATTAAACAAATAAAAATTATTTATTTGGAAAAATATCACACAAACTTTTAATTCACATTCAAAACACTGAAAAAGTGATTCAAATTCAGTGCAACAGCTGTTGAAATGGTGGACATCCGTCCTAGTTAAATTCATAACTTCTGTGCCAATTTTCCACCACTTCCGGATCCAAATACAACATTTTCACTACTTTTCTGCTGGATATATAAAAACAATGGGAAATCGTAAATAGGTTTTCAAATTCTGGGGGGGGGGGCCTAAAATTTTTCTGGAGGGGTCTAAGCCCCCTCCCCACAGGCCTTCCTACGCTTATGTCTCTGCGTCCAAGTCCAACGGATTGCCGGCCGTACGAGGGCAGTTCGGAAACTTTTTAGCCTAGCAAAAAAAGCTCAGTATAAACAGAAAAAAGTTAAGTGTTTTGAAAACTTCCATCTCTGTTATGAACACATGTTAAATTTTGTTTTGATCTGGCAACACCTTCATATAGAAATAGGTGTTCAAACAAGACGCATCCGCAATTTTTTACAATGGAAAAATTAGAAATGCGTGCTGTCATTAAATATTTATGTAAAAAAGGTTTATCGGGACAAGAAATTCATAATGATAGGGTGAATGTGTTAGGTGAAAGTTCTGCTTCATATGCAACAGTAAAAAATTGGGTTGCTGAATTTAAACGGGGTCGTACAAGCATTGAAGATGAACCACGTAGTGGATGTCCAAAAACAGCAACAACAACAGAAATTGTAGCCAAAGTGAACGATATGGTATTAAATGATCGACGAATAAAAGTGCGTGAAATTGCTAATATCATGGGCATCTCAAATGATCGAGTCCATTTAATTTTGCATGAAGAACTACAGATGAAAAAGCTTTCTGCAAGATGGCTGCCGCATTTGTTAACAGTCGATCAAAAACGCATAAGAATGAACATTTTGGATCGTTTTAAGCGAAATAAAATGGATTTTAAGTGTCGTTTCATAAGATTCATAAAGACATGGATCCACCACTATACTCCAGAGACAAAAGAAAAATCCAAACAATGGACTGAAGCTGGAGGAAGTGCCCCAAAGAAGGCAAAAACAATTCAATCGGCTGGTAAGGTTATGGCAACGGTTTTTTGGGACTTCAAAGGTATTTTATTGATTGGCTATCTGCAAAAGGGTAAAACAATAAATTCAGAGTACTATTGCAACCTTTTCGATCAGTTAAATGTACAAATTCGAGAAAAACGTCCTGGCTTACAACACAAAAAAATAATTTTTCATCAAGACAACGCACCAGCACACAAGAGTGTTTTAAAACAATGGCTAAAATCAACGAATTAAAGTACGAGTTGCTTGACCACCACCCTTATTCTCCTGATTTAGCTTCCAGTGACTTTTACTTGTTCCCAAATCTAAAAAAAATCCTTGCTGGCAAGCTTTTTTTTACCTCAAATGAAGATGCAATTACAGTTGTAAACCACTATTTTGAAGACCTTGAGGAAAACTATTTTAATCAAGGGATAGAATTGCTAAAAAAAAAACGTTGGACTAAGTATATTGAAGTTTCAGTAGATTATATTGAAAGATAAAAATATTTTTGAAAAACTAACTATTCTCTTTCATTGATAGACTAAAGCTATGGTCACACTAGGCAAATATTTCACAAAACGAGTGTCAAATATTTTTCTAGAACCATTTTCCAAATATCTGAATACGGTTTTTGAAAAATAATCCCACCATGATGCTATATATCCATTATGAGCTAAATATGTTTTCTGGTTCGGCTGTGGCGATGGATTCTTTTTTTATTTCTGTCAAATATTTGCCCAGTGTTACCATAGCATAAGAAGTTTCCGAACCGCCCTCGTATTTGTCTGTCCAGGACTTTATCGATCTCGTAATGGCAGACACAGTAGTGTTGTCGGTCGAACAATACCATATCCTTCACAACATTTTGGGCTCGCACATAAGCGTAGGAAGGCCTCTGGGGAGGGGGCTTAGACCCCCCAGAAAAATTTTAGCCCCCCCCCAGAATTTGAAACTCTATTTATGATTTTCCATTTTTCAATAAATGTCAATAGTTTTTTTTTTTTAATTTTTATAAAAATTAAACAAGTATATACAATCGCACAAAGTTCCGCTAAAGACTTTCAATCGAATTACTTGGGTTGTGGTAGCAGTTGCCGATGGCAATGTTTGAAGTCAGATATTTATGAAATAAAGCTGTGGTTGAACTTATGATTGATTTAGTTTAGTCAATTTAATTAAAAAATAGTAATTGATATTAAAACTATTCTTTCATAAATTAATATCTTAATAATGCTGCGAAAAAGCGTTGTCAAAAATGTAGTGAAAATGTTCTTTTGGGTCTAGAAGTGGTGCAAAATTGGCGGAGAAGCAATGAATGTAATATGAGCTTGTCATAGGATAAATGTCCACCGTTTCAACAGCCGTTGCAATGAATTTGCATCACTTCTTAAGGTGAGATCCGAATTCAGTGTTTTGAATGTGAATTAAAAAATTTTGTGATATTTTACCAAATAAATAATTTTTATATTGTTTTTATGATTTTTAATGCATTCTGACGCTTGTTTGAAACGTTTTTCCTCGAATAATTTCCAAAATTATCGATTTTTCTATAATGGATTTAGCAGTTTTGTGGCAAAATTTTAATAATTTGTACCAATTTATTTATTCGTACTCTTTTTTTAAACTATTTAAAAAAAAGAAAACAAAAAATTACACATTAAAATACGAAAAAAATGAAGTAAAACAACTTCCTGTGTAGTTAAAATAATTGAGGACATTTTTGGAAGTACTTTTAAAGTTGTGCCTTTAGAACAACTCACAATTTTTTTGCAGGGAAAAGTGTGGAACTACTTTTAGTTGCTTTATTATAAATTAATTGTTGAGTTATTTTGATGTCTAATTTTTTATTCAATTTTATGAAATAAAACATTAATTGACACTATAAGTTCAGTCTATAAATTTTCAGCTAGGGGGGTTATAGCCCCCCCCCCCCCCCCATAGGAAAATTGTCTAGCTACGCTAATGGGCTTGCAAAAGCTTTTGGCACGAATAGTAATCATGATTCCAGGGAATTTTATCGTTAATTCGTGGCAGTTGAATAAAACATGGATCCACTGATTTACAGCGTACTGAAAAAAATTGTCCTAAGCACAAAGATTTCACGGCCTTAAAATACGAATGCCACAAGACAATGATTTTTATTTGATTTATCGTTTATAAATTTTTCGTTGAAGGCTGTTTGCCCTTAGAGATTCGATTTCAAAGTATTCTTATATAAAAGAAATGTTTTTTGGACTAAGATAATCTTGGCTTTAATAATTCTTAAAATTTCTTCAAAATTACCTAGAATCCTTGTGAATAGGCAAAACAATCAATTGCACCCAACAAACGAGCTCAAAAGTAACCAAAGACGGTCGTACAGGTACACTGTAAAAAATATTGACCTACTATGGAAGATTACGATGTTTGTAAAGGGTGGTTAAAATTTCAAGGGCCGATGTTGATTTTGAATAAAACACAAACTATTTAGGAAATTATTGTAATTTTATTTTATTATGATATATTGTTATTACCCAATTATGTATGGAACAAAATATCGGCCAAATGGGCGCCGCGACCTCGGTGGCACACCTTCATCCGATGGTCCAAATTGTCGATGACGCTGAGGCATAATGGAGGTTCTATGCCGTTAATGTGCCGAATTATATCATCCTTTAGCTCTTGAATTGTTGCTGGCTTATCGACGTACACCTTTTCTTTCAAATTACCCCAAAGAAAAAAGTCCAACGGTGTCAAATCACCTGATCTTGACGGCCAATTGACATCGCCATTACGTGAGATAACACGGCCATTGAATATGTTGCGCAAAAGAGCCATTGTTTCGTTAGCTGTGTGGCAAGTGGCACCGTCCTACTGAAATCACATATCGTCCACATCCATATCTTCCAATTCGGGCCATAAAAAATTCGTTATCATCTCACGATAGCGAACACCATTCACAGTAACTGCCTGACCGGCCTCATTTTGGACAAAATACGGCCCGATGATGCCGCCAGCCCATAAACCGTACCAAACAGTCACTCTTTGTTGGCGCATTGGTTTTTCGACAATCACTCTTGGATTCTAATTCGCTCAAATGCGGCAATTCTGTTTATTGACGAATCCACTGAGGTGAAAATGTGCCTCATCACTGAAGATGATTTTCTTCGAAAATTGATCATCCACTGTTGCCATTTCTTGGAACCATTTAACACGTTGTTGGATTGTGTATCTCTCCATGGTCCAAATTGAAAAAGTCTGAAATAGAGAAATGTCAAATAAAATTCGGAAAAAACTTGGCGTTTATGTGTGGTTCACATTCAACATCGGCCCTTACAATTTAACCACCCTTTATATGCGAATGAGAAATAATAACGATATTCATTTTAATTTTTTAAATATTCATTGAAATTTTAACGAAACGACTTTAACCAATACGATTGGGACTATCACCTCTATACCAGTTACGCTAAAGCTATTATTTACATAGCACAAGTGTCGCTAACGTCTATCGCTATCGGTGTAATTCAAACCACTAAATCAATAAATCTTCAACACCTGTTTTGTGTTGAAATGAAGCTAAATTCTCTTCTATAGCCAGAAGGTATTTTATTCTCTCATTTATAGCAATAACGTGTCTGCATCAGCCAATAACTATTTACGCGAATTCTGCGTTTTATCTTGATAATGAACATGGAATGAGTTTAGAAAATATTAATTGCTACGTGAGATATAAACAAATGACATTATACCTAACTGGATGCTACATGCTTAAAATAACATTAAAATGGGTATACGAGTATATACAATGCGTTAAAAATTTACAAATCAAGGGTTTAAAATTAATTATTATTCGAGCTTTATGAAAAAGAAGATTAAGGAACTTGATCAATAGAGTCATTGAATAGAAAACGTCGGATACGAATCTATACACTTCTAAACACAGAAAAAAATATTACCAAAATATTTCCAATTAAAAAGTTAATTGAAGTTGAAAAAAATTTCAATTAATAAATTAATTGATACAATTAACTTTTTAATCAAGATAGAAATATTAAGTCAATTAAGTCGATGATTGAAAATTTAAAAATTTTTAATTAAAACATTAATTGATACTATTAACTTTTTAGTCAAATTCGGAAGACTAAGTCAGTTAAAGAAAGTGATGAATATTTTTTAATTTTTAATTAAAAATGTATTTCAAACAATTAAAAACCAATTCAGAAAGTAATCGAAAATAGGTACATTTCTTAATTAAAAAATTAATTGAGTTTTGCAATCAACATCAATTAAATTTTTAATTGAATCAATGAAAAAATTAATTGAAATTTGCTAATGAAATCAATTAATATTTTAATCAAGAATTTTTTCTATGACTAATTAAAACTGTGATTGATACTATCATTTTCGTGATTGAAGACATTTCAATTAAAAAATTAATTGGATCAATTAATTTCATGATTGAATCAGAAAAATTTTTTTTTGTGTGAATGTACATGTTTCCATTCGGGCGAATGAACTTTTCTACAGCCTTTAGTATAGATCTGGCTGGGTTAGATAACTCTATTTTGGGTCCTATTTGCTAATTTCCAATCGAGAAAACATATAGGAATCAACCTCTTACAAATTGCATTATCTTTACTACCACTGTGCATTATCTCTTCATATAACTCCAAATCCCTGCATTTTATATTTGTTTCATTTTGTTACTGCAGTAATAAAAAAAAAACAAAATTAATTTTTAGAAGCTATTGCTGAATTCACCTGAGTGGTGAACAATCGAACAATGCGTAGGGGTTTTCCGATAAGATGTGTTGGTATTCAAAGAAAAATTTTATTTTTGAAATGAAAGATTTTATAATAAAGCAGAAGGCAATATAACTTAAACGATCTTTATGGCCTCGCTTCCTGACCTGGCTGCTGCTCTATGTCGTATGTAATATTCCATGACCCCGCCACTAAAGAAGATTTCCAACAAAATCTCTTGGGTTTACGAGACTAATTGTTATACCAATATTTATAGAATTTGCCATTCTATTTGTAACACATTGAAACATAGATATCCCACCACACATATAAACTCAATATATTCTTGATCAGGGAGCAATTCTAAGATGACCTTACCATGTCCGACCGTCTTCAATAATAAATCTATTGTGCTTAAATTGAGCTCGTTTCGGGGTATAATGGTTGAGGTTGTAATATAGCCCTCATGTAAACCGTCTCCTGATTTGACTTCGCCAGCGTCTACTGGTGTTGAATAAGCCACATATACCCATGTTAAACATCCTTCCGAAATCTTGTGAACATTTTCGGAATATATGTAAAATTCCCAAATACCAAAAGTGGTATTTGGTAATTTTCTTTTTTTTAAGAAAGAGACCGACTACAGTGATTTGTTTCCGTTAAATAAAGTTTGTTTACATCAGCTTATGTATGCCTTCCAGTGTGGTATATAAATAGGGCTGCTTGATTGTATGGGTAGATGTCAAAAGTGCAACACCCATAGAAAAAAAATCATGAACACGCCGGTCATTTCAAAACGATCCGTTCATGAAATTGAGTCAACATATGAACATATGTTGTCAAATTGAAAACAGACGGGAGTCAATCTGACAACGTTAAAATGACATGATGCGTTGTTAAAACGACAACTAGCGTTCATGATCTGAAAACGTAATGGTTACGAATTTATAAACAAAATTGATTGGTTGACTCGTGCTTATTGCGAAGGTGTTTAGTCCTGTGGGAATGTTCTAGGTCTGTGGCCGATATCTTTGTGTAGCCATGGCTTCAATTCTATCTTTAGGATATTTTCCCGACAGTGTTCATCCATTTACTTTAACTCCACGGTCGATGAATATGAGCGGTTAACAACTATCGGTCATTGCGGCGGGCCACTCTGACCAATCGAATGCGTAAATTTTCAGCTGACTTCTTTGGCAAGTAAACACCATAATTTAGGTTGTTCAAAAATATCTCAATTCTCTTCTCATTGGAGAAAATCAGATTTAGTAATTGGCCACATTCATACTCGCGAAATAACTACTTGGCTATTTCCATTGTAACGTTTTTTGTATCGTTGAGTTCATGTACTTTTTGCAACGTCTGTGGCCTTTTGCCATTGTCTCAGATCATTTTTCAAAATGTATTGCATCCATTCTGACGACATCTCAAGATTTTTAAATTTTGTTACTTTTTATACCAAATTCTGTCAAAATTTCATATATGACCGGTGTCTTAACAAATAATCGAGTTTTCCCTTTTTTACCATAATGTTTTCGATGAACACATGTGCCGCCTAAAAGCGGGCAACGAAATGTTTATATAGCAGATAAACCGATATTAATAGATTTTATACCCTTTTTACCAAAGCAAAAGACGTCATATTATATATGGTATATTCAATAAAAACTCTTTATGAGTTCCATGGTGGAGGATATTTAGATTCTTGCACGCTCAAGATTTCGTCCTTTTACATTTGTTTTGGTATTTAACGTATTTGGAAGGTGAAAATCTTGAATACAATTTTGTTAAAATTTTTAGGAAATGTTGATCAACTAAAAATTTACCCACTTTTATAGATCCCAAATGCACCTCCTTACCACAGTCATTATTCGAAATATGGTAATAACAAGAGCCATTACAACAAATTCCATTTTTACATGGACAATATTTCTCATTCTTCTAACAAAAAAGTTATGATGTAGTATTCATGCAGACTCATTTAAGAGTGGGCAATATATCCATTGGATAGCTTTATCCTTTTCCGCGAAATTATACTCCCCCTGAACAACAGTCTGACCAACGACTGAGTGTATTTTGCGCTCATACAAGTGTGGTTTTAATTTATTATGTTTCTTGGTTGCATTTCGCGGCTTTGATAATGTTTGCTACGTTTTCCGTAAATTTCAAATTACGTTTTTTTCCAAGGCCCCGGTTTTGCTACTTGGCGTGGGAGCACCTCTTTCCAAACGAATATCTTGTCGGTTGTAGCCATAAAAAAGAATTATGTTTGTTTTTGTTTTTTTTTTGTCCTTTGATTATGTTTACATCTTCTATACGAACTCCGAGTATGGTATACATCCGGTAACCTCAACCAGGAAGAAGAGAAAATGGGAACACGTTTCATCTCTAGCGGATAGTCTGACGACCCTGTTTTGTTTGTATCATAATTTTGTAACGGCTGCTGCACATAGACACCTTCCGTGGAAAGTTGGTGTCTTCCTTCGCTTGCGAAGATGGTCAACATTATTGTGGCCATCATTGCTTTATATGAAATGACAACAAGGAGGATGGTGAAATTATGGCCAGGAAGCATGAGCTAACCGCGAAACGTTCTAATTACACGTCCGCCACGTTTAAACCATAATTTTTTCTGCAGTCGTTTTCTGGGCATTCAAAGGATATTCCTTATTACGCGGATTTCATTATAATTATGTGATTATCCTAAAATTTATTTTGTGTGGGGTAAAGGTTTTTTATACAAAATGAAATGACATTAGTTGGGGAGAAAAAAGGGACGCCGCAGTAGCTCTCATTACTAAATCACTTTGATCAAAAATTTATTTCTATAGACAATTTTATCAAAATTGTATTTCTCTAGAAAATTTAATCAACATTTTATTTCTATAGAAAATTTTATCAAAATTTTATTTCTATTTCAAATTTTGTTAAATTTTTTATTTCTGTAGAAAATCTTGGCAAAATTTTATTTCTATAGAAATTGTTGTCAAAATTTTATTTCTATAGAAAATTTTGTCAAAATTTTATTTATATAGAAAATTTTGTCAAAATTTTATTTATATAGAAAATTTTGTCAACATTTTATTTCTACAGACAACTTTGTCAAAATTCTATTTGCCTAGAAAATTTTACCAAATTTTATTTCTATAGAAAATTTTGTAAAAATTGTCAAAATTTTATTTCAATATAAAATTTTGTGAAAATGTTATTTCTATAGACAATTTTTTCACAATTTTATTTCTGTAAAAGATTTTGTCATAATTTTATTTCTATTTCAAATTTTTATTTCTATAGAAATTCTTGTCAATATTTTATTTCTATAGAAAATTTTGTCAGAAATTTATTTCTATAGAAAATTTTGTCAAAATTTTATTTCTATAGAAAATTTTGTCAAAATTTTATTTCTCTAGAGAATTTTGTTAAAATTTTATTTCTATAGAAAATTTTGTTAAAATTTTATTTATAGAAAATTTTGTCAAAATTTTATTTCTATAGAAAATTTTGTTAAAATTGTATTTCTATAGAAAATTTTTTCAAAATTTTATTTCTATAGAAATTTTTTTCAAAATTTTATTTCTGTAGAAGATTTTGTCATAATTTTATTTCTATTTCAAATTTTGTAAAATTTTTGTTTCTGTGGAAAATCTTGTCAAAATTTTATTTCTATAGAAAATTTTGTCAACATTTTTGTTCTATAGAAATTGTGGTTAAAATTTTATTTTTATAGAAAATGTTGTCAAAATTTTATTTCTATAGAAAATTTTGTCAAAATTTTATTTTTATAGAAATGTGGTCAAAATTTTATTCCTATAGAAAATTTTGTCAAAATTTTATTCCTATAGAAAATTTTGTCAAAATTTTATTTCTATAGAAAATTTTGTCAAAATTTTATTTCTATACAAAATTTTGTCAAAATTTTATTTCTATAGAAAATTCTGTCAAAATTTAATTTATAGAAAATTAAGTTAAATTCTTTTTATATAGAAAATTTTGTTAAAAATTTTATTTCTATAGAAAATTTAGCCAAAGTTTTAATTCTATAGAAATTTTTGTCAAAATTTTATTTCTATAGAAAATTTTGTCAAAATTTTATTTCTATAGAAAATTTTGTCAAAATTTTATTTCTATAGAAAATTTTGTCAAAATTTTATTTCTATAAAAAATTTTGTCAAAATTTTGTTTCTATAGAAAGTTTTGTCAAAATTTTATTTCTATAGAAAAATTGTAAAAATTTTATTTCTATAGAAAATGTTGTCAAAATTTTATATCTATAGAAAATTTTGTCAAAATTTTATTTCTATAGAAAATGTTGTCAAAATTTGATTTCTATAGAAAATTTTGTCAAAGTGTGATTTCTATAGAAAAATTTGTCAAAATTGTATTTCTATAGAAAAATTTGTCCAAATTTTATTTCTATAGAAATATTTATCAAAACTTTATATATGTAGAAATTTTGTTTCTATAAAAAATTTTGAAAAAATTTTATTTGTATAGAAAATTTTTAAAATTTTTTTGGTATAGAAAATTTTGACAACATTTTAATTCTATAGCAAATTTTTACAAAATTTTATTTCTATAGTAAATGTTGATAAAAAAATCATTAAGCAAAGATGCAGATCCCCAAAATAAATCTTAGGTCTTATCTTAAATCTTAAGATTGAGTACACCAGTTAATTATAGGCGATTTCTTTAAATCAAAAATGTTTTTCCTTTCTACTCATTTATATGGCCTCATTTTCGCCCGATTTGCTTAAAATTGCTTGGCCCGATTTACTCTCTCATAAACACACCCAGCAAAAAAAATTGTAAGTTGTTCCACAAACAATTCTTTTAAAGCCCATCCCGGAATCCCTTATCGAGTTTTTTCAACTTCCAATGCAGTCATTTTGGACAAGTCCACAAACATTTCTTCCAAAGCGCATCGTGGGATCCCCCAATAATTTTTTTCCACTTCTGATGCAGTCTTTTTGGACAAGTGCACAAACATTTCTTCTAAAACGCATCTTGGGATCCCCCAATGATTTTTTTCTACTTCCAATGCAGTTCTTGTGGACAAGTATTAGAAAAAACGCAATCAGGCTATTTGAAGTGCAAATTTTTGACAATAAAAGTTTACAAAAAAATAGAAAACTAATAAAAAATAAAAAAGAATAGAAAACTAATAAAAAAGTAAAAAAAAAAATAATAATAAAATAAAATTTCATCCCCTCTGGGATTTGAACCTGCGCTGTTTGACTTTTTCGCTTCCATGGAAGTTTTTTTGAGAAGGTTTTGCAAATTACGAGAATTTTTAATTTTTTTTTTTTTGATTTTTAATGAAATATATTTATATGAAAATATATGCCGAAAATAAAAAATATAAACGATGCATAACATAGAAAAATAATTTTTTAGAAAAATATTTGATAAGAAGTTGCCGCTGGGGGATTTGAACCTGCGTTTCTTATTTTTTCGTTCATACTAATAAAGAACATCTCAAGAAGCAATTATAACGTTATTCCATGGTGTCGTTTTACGTTCATATCGCAAACATTTGAATTGACCTATCGACGCTTTATGTTCAATGGCGTTTATGGCTGAGTGTGCTAAGGCGTTCTGTTATGGTGCCTGCAAACCCAGGTTCAACCCCTGCTCGGAGCGAAAAAGTTTTTCAAATTCTAAAAATTATATAATAGGAACATATGGATGAAAAAAAGTGAAATTGGTTGAAAAAAAAAATTTTTTTTTTGCTTTTTAAATTTCTTCATTCAAATTAACTTCCATGGCACAACTTCTAAAGCAATGCAAAGGATCCAAAAAGGGAGTACTTCCATCCTATGACAAGCCCATGTAAAATTCATTGGAGACGATCCAAGTTTGCACTACTTCCGGATCACATATTGGGGATCCAAACTACTTTTTTGGAAGCTCTTTTTTTTTGCTGGGCAGAAGCCAACGTTTTATTTCGATTTATTTTACTAACATTGTATATCGTCCCAGAACATTAACCGCTTTAAATTTTAAATTTAGAGAATTAGTAGAAGTTTGAAAAAATGTTGCCCAAATCGGTTCAAATGCACGTAGAGCACCCAACAAGTGGAAAAATATGAGATGATGTCGAAAATGTAGATCTATAAAGTGGTACAGGGTATGATATAGTCAGCCCGCCCGACTTTAGGCTTTCCTTACCAGTTTTATGCTGAAAATTCATCAACATTAGAAAGTGACTAGACGAATTTTGTTACTAGAAATACAAAATTCGACGTTTTCATGCAATTGAAATTTTGCCAAAACAAAAATTTAAAAAAGTCGAAATCGAGTCTTTGTTGTCTTAAAAATCGACTTCTGATTTTTTTTTGAAAATTATGGCTAACAACACAAAATTTTTCTTTATAATAAATAACTTTTTTTACGTCTGGTCGTGGTTAAATTCTGATTTCTGGTATGAACCCAATCAAACATTTCAATTTCTATTTGTTTCCTTTTGATTTCTTAACAATTACTTACTATCCCCATCATCTAACCACTTTCGATTAAATTCTATTAAGAATTTTTGTCGAAACTACTTTGGTTTGCCATTAGTTGTATGTACCGTGGTGGTATCGAAGGATTTTAGCAAATTACATTAACAAAACCCTAAAAGATTTTGTGTTTAACCACACAACAAGTTGTTGTACAATTGCCAACAAATGTTGGGAGATGTAATTTCCTAGGATTTTCCTTAATGTTCAAGAAAACCCGAAATGAACAAAAATCTTTGCAACAAAACTTTTCATTGATGTAGCCTACGAGATGCAGCCACTTATAAGAAAAGCGGTAACTCGAAATTCAACCAGGAATTGTGTACTCAATGTTAAAATGAATTGAAAACCACATTGACATTGTTCGAACAGAACAAACTCAAACATGACCAAATTGATATTAAGGAAATTGTTAATAAGTTGATGGCTTAAATAAAAGGATATATTTGAAAATGTTTATTAAAAGATTAAGCTACTTCTGATAAAATGTAAAATTTTATAAAACTGCTTTAAGATTTTTCAATGTACCAAAAACCGGTTGAAACCGCAAATGTAAAAATCAATGAAAATGAGTTTTTTCTATTGTAAAAATAAAGAAAACAAACAATTCATTGTAATGTAATTAATATTTGAAAATAAACTAAGGAGGATATTTCTCCCTTCCACGTGATCAGGACTTTTTTGCTGTAACGCAAACAATTTAGAAGCAAATGTTCGAAGTTTTCAAATTTGACCTTTCGTCCAGACGGAGAATCGAACAGGGGACCTTGTAGTTTGTGAGCAAACATTCTATCCACTCACAATGGTCGTTATAACCATTAAAGCACAAGCAACGCAGGGTTATATTTATGGACCAGATTGTTGGGTACACACAAGCCGATTAAATTAAACTTTATTTAGACAAAACATAGCTCTTTAGATATTTTTTTTTTTTTTTCAAATGACGTACCAAATACTTTTTGAAAGGGAAACTCATCTATAAGAAACTCATTTCACAAAAAATAAAAATCGAGCATATTTTTTTAATCCAAGTCTAAGTCGCAATTTTAGTCAAATCGACTTCAAATTTGACCAAATTGATTTTGGAATAAATCGGTTCAGATTTAGATAAAACCCCGATATCCACTTATATGGCTCCAGAAGCCAGAGTTATAGCCTGATTTGCTTCAAATTTTGCACAAGGAGTAAAGTGTGCCAAATTTGATTGAAATCGGTTTATATTTACACTCATATAACGACAGAGGCCAAAGTTTTACTCCGATTTACTTGAGACTTTGCACTTTGCGACCCCAGATCCTCAGATTTGATTTGCGCTTCCTGCAGGTGCATACGATTCGGTTGAAATTCAGTGCCAGAAACCAGTTCTTTTTTTCTACGAAGAAAATTCTTTCGGTGTACTACTCGTGCAAAAATTGGTTCATATTGGTTCATAATTATATATATGTTAGCTCCATAAAATTAATTATGAACCAATTTGTGAAGTAGAAATCACAAACATACTTCAAATTTAATTTTTTGAGTCTCATGGAGGAAAAAATTTCATTCGATCCAGTTGAAAATATGGCCCTCTAATTACAGTGCGAAAATTGGTTTATATATTTTCATAATCATTTATAGACTCCTCTATATAAACCGATCAATAATTAAACGGCTTATATAGGAATCTATAGTGCAAACCAATTATCCAGTTTTCGACTCTTCGGTTATTGACTTTTAATCAAAAATCGATTTTCGACTACTTTTACCAACCAAAATTTGGGATTATTTTTAGGTTAATAATCGATTTCGATTGGTCTAGATTTTTAAGCCAAAATTCGATTAATCGAATTTCGATTTATAGACCCCTAACGCGTCCTAGACCCAAAAGGACATTAATTCGTGCCCACCACCAAAAATTAAAACTTTGATGAAAATCTTCAAAAAAATCAAATATTTATATGAAAAATTTATTTTGGCCATAACTCCTTAAATATGCGTCCTAGAGCAAAAAGGACTGTAATTCGTGACCACACCCAACAAATCAAAATTTCAATAGAAATCCTCAAAAAGTTCTAATTTTTATATGAAAAACTCATTTTGGCCATAACTCCTTAAAAATGCGTCCTAGAGCCAAAAGAACATTTATTCATGACCATCCTCAAAAATCAAAATTTCGATGAAAATCTTAAAAAAAAATTGAAATTTTTATATGAAAAACTTGTTTTGCTCATGTCTCCTAAACTATGCGTCCTAGAGCGAAAAGGATCTTAATTCATGACCACCCTCAAAAAATCGGAAATTCCATTTAAATCCTGAAAAATTGTAAATTTTTATATAAAAAGCTTGTTTTGCTCATATCTCCTAAACTATGCGTCCTAGAGAAATTTTTTCATATAAAAATTTCAATTTTTCCATGATTGGAAGGAATTTTCAATTTTTTGAGGGTGGCCATGAATTAAGCTCCTTTTCGCTCTAGGACGCATAGTTTAGGAGATATGAGCAAAACAAGTTTTTCATATAAAAATTTCAATTTTTCCATGATTGGATGGAATTTTCAATTTTTTGTGGGTGGTCATGAATTAAGCTCCTTTGCGCTCTAGGACGCATAGTTTAGGAGATATGAGCAAAACAAGTTTTTCATATAAAAATTTCAATTTTTCCATGATTTGGATGGAATTTTCAATTTTTTGAGGATGGTCATGAATTAAGCTCCTTTTCGCTCTAGGACGCATAGTTTAGGAGATATGAGCAAAACAAGTTATTCATATAAAAATTTCAATTTTTCCATGATTTGGATGGAATTTTCAATTTTTTGAGGATGGTCATGAATTAAGCTCTTTTTCGCTCTAGGACGCATAGTTTAGGAGATATGAGCAAAACAAGTTTTTCATATAAAAATTTCAATTTTTCCATGATTTGGATGGAATTTTCAATGTTTTGAGGATGGTCATGAATTAAGCTCTTTTTCGCTCTAGGACGCATAGTTTAGGAGATATGAGCAAAACAAGTTTTTCATATAAAAATTTCAATTTTTCCATGATTTGGATGGAATTTTCAATTTTTGGGGGGTGGTCATGAATTAAGCTCCTTTTCGCTCTAGGACGCATAGTTTAGGAGATATGAGCAAAAGAAGTTTTTCATATAAAAATTTCAATTTATCCATGATTTGGATGGAATTTCCTTAATTCATGACCACCCTCAATCCAAATCATGGAAACTATGCGTCCTAGAGCGCAAAGGAGCTTAATTCATGACCACCCTCAAAAAATTTAAAATTCCATCCAAATCATGGAAAAATTGAAATTTTTATATGAAAAACTTGTTTTGCTCATATCTCCTAAACTATGCGTCCTAGAGCGAAAATGAGCTTAATGCATGAACACCCTCAAAAAATTGAAAATTCCATCCAAATCATGGAAAAATTGAAATTTTTATATGAAAAACTTCTTTTGTTCATATCTCCTAAACTATGCGTCCTAGAGCGAAAAGGAGCTTAATTCATGACCACCCTCAAAAAACTGAAAATTCCAACCAAATCATGGAAAAATTGAAAATTTTATATGAAAAACTTGTTTTGCTCATATCTCCTAAACTATGCGTCCTAGAGCGAAAAGGAGCTTAATTCATGACCACCGTCAAAAATTTTAAAATTCCATCCAAATCATGGAAAAATTTACATTTTTATATGAAAAACTTCTTTTGCTCATATCTCCTAAACTATGCGTCCTAGAGCGAAAAGGAGCTTAATTCACGACCACCCTAAAAAAATTGAAAATTCCATCCAAATCATGGAAAAATTTAAATTTTTATATGAAAAACTTGTTTTGCTCATATCTCCTAAAATATGCGTCCTAGAGCGAAAAGGAGCTTAATTCATGACCACCCCCAAAAAATTGAAAATTCCATCCAAATCATGGAAAAATAGAAATTTTTGTATGAAAACCTTGTTTTGCTCATATCTCCTAAACTATGCGTCCTAGAGCGAAAAGGAGCTTAATTCATGACCACCCCCAAAAAATTGAAAATTCCATCCAAATCATGGAAAAATTGTAAATTTTTATATAAAAAACTTGTTTTGCTCATATCTCCTAAACTATGCGTCCTAGAGCGAAAAGGAGCTTAATTCATGACCACCCCCAAAAAATTGAAAATTCCATCCAAATCCTGAAAAAATTGAAATTTTTATATGAAAAACTTGTTTTGCTCATATCTCCTAAACTATGCGTCCTAGAGCGAAAAGGAGCTTAATTCATGACCACCCTCAAAAAATTTAAAATTCCATCCAAATCATGGAAAAATTAAAATTTTTATATGAAAAACTTGTTTTGCTCATATCTCCTAAAATATGCGTCCTAGAGCGAAAAGGAGCTTAATTCATGATCACCCTCAAAAAATTGAAAATTCCATCCAAATCATGGAAAAATAGAAATTTTTGTATGAAAACCTTGTTTTGCTCATATCTCCTAAACTATGCGTCCTAGAGCGAAAAGGAGCTTAATTCATGACCACCCCCAAAAAATTGAAAATTCCATCCAAATCATGGAAAAATTGAAATTTTTATATGAAAAACTTGTTTTGCTCATATCTCCTAAACTATGCGTCCTAGAGCGAAAAGGAGCTTAATTCATGACCACCGTCAAAAAATTGAAAATTCCATCTAAATCCTGAAAAAATTGAAATTTTGATATGAAAAACTTGTTTTGCTCATATCTCCGAAACTATGCGTCCTAGAGCGAAAAGGAGCTTAATTCATGACCACCCTCAAAAAATTTAAAATTCCATCCAAATCATGGAAAAATTGAAATTTTTATATGAAAAACTTGTTTTGCTCATATCTCCTAAACTATGCGTCCTAGAGCGAAAAGGAGCTTAATTCATGACCACCCTCAAAAAATTGAAAATTCCATCCAAATCATGGAAAAATAGAAATTTTTGTATGAAAACCTTGTTTTGCTCATATCTCCTAAACTATGCGTCCTAGAGCGAAAAGGAGCTTAATTCATGACCACACAAAAAATTGAAAATTCCATCCAAATCATGGAAAAATTGAAATTTTTATATGAAAAACTTGTTTTGCTCATATCTCCTAAACTATGCGTCCTAGAGCGAAAAGGAGCTTAATTCATGACCACCCTCAAAAAATTGAAAATTCCATCTAAATCCTGAAAAAATTGAAATTTTGATATGAAAAACTTGTTTTGCTCATATCTCCGAAACTATGCGTCCTAGAGCGAAAAGGAGCTTAATTCATGACCACCCTCAAAAAATTTAAAATTCCATCCAAATCATGGAAAAATTGAAATTTTTATATGAAAAACTTGTTTTGCTCATATCTCCTAAACTATGCGTCCTAGAGCGAAAAGGAGCTTAATTCATGACCACCCTCAAAAAATTGAAAATTCCATCCAAATCATGGAAAAATAGAAATTTTTGTATGAAAACCTTGTTTTGCTCATATCTCCTAAACTATGCGTCCTAGAGCGAAAAGGAGCTTAATTCATGACCACCCTCAAAAAATTGAAAATTCCATCCAAATCATGGAAAAATTGAAATTTTTATATGAAAAACTTGTTTTACTCATATCTCCTAAACTATGCGTCCTAGAGCGAAAAGGAGCTTAATTCATGACTACCCCTAATAAATTTAAAATTCCATCCAAATCATGGAAAATTTGAAATTTTTATATGAAAAACTTGTTTTGCTCATATCTCCTAAACTATGCGTCCTAGAGCGAAAAGGAGCTTAATTCATGACCACCCTCAAAAAATTGAAAATTCCATCCAAATCATGGAAAAATTGAAATTTTTATATGAAAAACTTGTTTTACTCATATCTCCTAAACTATGCGTCCTAGAGCGAAAAGGAGCTTAATTCATGACTACCCCTAATAAATTTAAAATTCCATCCAAATCATGGAAAATTTGAAATTTTTATATGAAAAACTTGTTTTGCTCATATCTCCTAAACTATGCGTCCTAGAGCGAAAAGGAGCTTAATTCATGACCACCCTCAAAAAATTGAAAATTCCATCCAAATCATGGAAAAATTGTAAATTTTTATATAAAAAACTTGTTTTGCTCATATCTCCTAAACTATGCGTCCTAGAGCGAAAAGGAGCTTAATTCATGACCACCCCCAAAAAATTGAAAATTCCATCCAAATCCTGAAAAAATTGAAATTTTTATATGAAAAACTTGTTTTGCTCATATCTCCTAAACTATGCGTCCTAGAGCGAAAAGGAGCTTAATTCATGACCACCCTCAAAAAATTTAAAATTCCATCCAAATCATGGAAAAATTAAAATTTTTATATGAAAAACTTGTTTTGCTCATATCTCCTAAACTATGCGTCCTAGAGCGAAAAGGAGCTTAATTCATGACCACCCTCAAAAAATTGAAAATTCCATCCAAATCATGGAAAAATAGAAATTTTTGTATGAAAACCTTGTTTTGCTCATATCTCCTAAACTATGCGTCCTAGAGCGAAAAGGAGCTTAATTCATGACCACCCCCAAAAAATTGAAAATTCCATCCAAATCATGGAAAAATTGAAATTTTTATATGAAAAACTTGTTTTGCTCATATCTCCGAAACTATGCGTCCTAGAGCGAAACGGAGCTTAATTCATGACCACCCTCAAAAAATTTAAAATTCCATCCAAATCATGGAAAAATTGAAATTTTTATATGAAAAACTTGTTTTGCTCATATCTCCTAAACTATGCGTCCTAGAGCGAAAAGGAGCTTAATTCATGACCACCCTCAAAAAATTTAAAATTCCATCCAAATCATGGAAAAATAGAAATTTTTGTATGAAAACCTTGTTTTGCTCATATCTCCTAAACTATGCGTCCTAGAGCGAAAAGGAGCTTAATTCATGACCACACAAAAAATTGAAAATTCCATCCAAATCATGGAAAAATTGAAATTTTTATATGAAAAACTTGTTTTGCTCATATCTCCTAAACTATGCGTCCTAGAGCGAAAAGGAGCTTAATTCATGACCACCGTCAAAAAATTTAAAATTCCATCTAAATCCTGAAAAAATTGAAATTTTGATATGAAAAACTTGTTTTGCTCATATCTCCGAAACTATGCGTCCTAGAGCGAAAAGGAGCTTAATTCATGACCACCCTCAAAAAATTTAAAATTCCATCCAAATCATGGAAAAATTGAAATTTTTATATGAAAAACTTGTTTTGCTCATATCTCCTAAACTATGCGTCCTAGAGCGAAAAGGAGCTTAATTCATGACCACCCTCAAAAAAATGAAAATTCCATCCAAATCATGGAAAAATAGAAATTTTTGTATGAAAACCTTGTTTTGCTCATATCTCCTAAACTATGCGTCCTAGAGCGAAAAGGAGCTTAATTCATGACCACCCCCAAAAAATTGAAAATTCCATCCAAATCCTGAAAAAATTGAAATTTTTATATGAAAAACTTGTTTTGCTCATATCTCCTAAACGAAAAGGAGCTTAATTCATGACCACCCTCAAAAAACTGAAAATTCCATCCAAATCATGGAAAAATTGAAATTTTTATATGAAAAACTTGTTTTGCTCATATCTCCTAAACTATGCGTCCTAGAGCGAAAAGGAGCTTAATTCATGACCACCCTCAAAAAATTGAAAATTCCATCCAAATCATGGAAAAATTGAAATTTTTATATGAAAAAATTGTTTTGCTCATATCTCCTAAACTATGCGTCCTAGAGCGAAAAGGAGCTTAATTCATGACCACCCCTAATAAATTTAAAATTCCATCCAAATCATGGAAAATTTGAAATTTTTATATGAAAAACTTGTTTTGCTCATATCTCCTAAACTATGCGTCCTAGAGCGAAAAGGAGCTTAATTCATGACCACCCCCAAAAAATTGAAAATTCCATCCAAATCCTGAAAAAATTGAAATTTTTATATGAAAAACTTGTTTTGCTCATATCTCCTAAACGAAAAGGAGCTTAATTCATGACCACCCTCAAAAAACTGAAAATTCCATCCAAATCATGGAAAAATTGAAATTTTTATATGAAAAACTTGTTTTGCTCATATCTCCTAAACTATGCGTCCTAGAGCGAAAAGGAGCTTAATTCATGACCACCCTAAAAAAATTGAAAATTCCATCCAAATCATGGAAAAATTGAAATTTTTATATGAAAAAATTGTTTTGCTCATATCTCCTAAACTATGCGTCCTAGAGCGAAAAGGAGCTTAATTCATGACCACCCCTAATAAATTTAAAATTCCATCCAAATCATGGAAAATTTGAAATTTTTATATGAAAAACTTGTTTTGCTCATATCTCCTAAACTATGCGTCCTAGAGCGAAAAGGAGCTTAATTCATGACCACCATCAAAAAATTGAAAATTCCATCCAAATCATGGAAAAATTGAAATTTTTATATGCAAAACTTGTTTTGCTCATATCTCCTAAACTATGCGTCCTAGAGCGAAAAGGAGCTTAATTCATGACTACCCCTAATAAATTTAAAATTCCATCCAAATCATGGAAAATTTGAAATTTTTATATGAAAAACTTGTTTTGCTCATATCTCCTAAACTATGCGTCCTAGAGCGAAAAGGAGCTTAATTCATGACCACCCTCAAAAAATTGAAAATTCCATCCAAATCATGGAAAAATTGTAAATTTTTATATAAAAAACTTGTTTTGCTCATATCTCCTAAACTATGCGTCCTAGAGCGAAAAGGAGCTTAATTCATGACCACCCCCAAAAAATTGAAAATTCCATCCAAATCCTGAAAAAATTGAAATTTTTATATGAAAAACTTGTTTTGCTCATATCTCCTAAACTATGCGTCCTAGAGCGAAAAGGAACTTAATTCATGACCACCCCCAAAAAATTGAAAATTCCATCCAAATCCTGAAAAAATTGAAATTTTTATATGAAAAACTTGTTTTGCTCATATCTCCTAAACTATGCGTCCTAGAGCGAAAAGGAGCTTAATTCGTGACCACCCTCAAAAAACTGAAAATTCCATCCAAATCATGGAAAAATTGAAATTTTTATATGAAAAACTTGTTTTGCTCATATCTCCTAAACTATGCGTCCTAGAGCGAAAAGGAGCTTAATTCATGACCACCCTCAAAAAATTGAAAATTCCATCCAAATCATGGAAAAATTGAAATTTTTATATGAAAAACTTGTTTTGCTCATATCTCCTAAACTATGCGTCCTAGAGCGAAAAGGAGCTTAATTCATGACCACCCTCAAAAAATTGAAAATTCCATCCAAATCATGGAAAAATTAAAATTTTTATATGAAAAACTTGTTTTGCTCATATCTCCTAAACTATGCGTCCTAGAGCGAAAAGGAGCTTAATTCATGACCACCCTCAAAAAATTGAAAATTCCATCCAAATCATGGAAAAATAGAAATTTTTGTATGAAAACCTTGTTTTGCTCATATCTCCTAAACTATGCGTCCTAGAGCGAAAAGGAGCTTAATTCATGACCACACAAAAAATTGAAAATTCCATCCAAATCATGGAAAAATTGAAATTTTTATATGAAAAACTTGTTTTGCTCATATCTCCGAAACTATGCGTCCTAGAGCGAAACGGAGCTTAATTCATGACCACCCTCAAAAAATTTAAAATTCCATCCAAATCATGGAAAAATTGAAATTTTTATATGAAAAACTTGTTTTGCTCATATCTCCTAAACTATGCGTCCTAGAGCGAAAAGGAGCTTAATTCATGACCACCCTCAAAAAATTTAAAATTCCATCCAAATCATGGAAAAATAGAAATTTTTGTATGAAAACCTTGTTTTGCTCATATCTCCTAAACTATGCGTCCTAGAGCGAAAAGGAGCTTAATTCATGACCACACAAAAAATTGAAAATTCCATCCAAATCATGGAAAAATTGAAATTTTTATATGAAAAACTTGTTTTGCTCATATCTCCTAAACTATGCGTCCTAGAGCGAAAAGGAGCTTAATTCATGACCACCGTCAAAAAATTTAAAATTCCATCTAAATCCTGAAAAAATTGAAATTTTGATATGAAAAACTTGTTTTGCTCATATCTCCGAAACTATGCGTCCTAGAGCGAAAAGGAGCTTAATTCATGACCACCCTCAAAAAATTTAAAATTCCATCCAAATCATGGAAAAATTGAAATTTTTATATGAAAAACTTGTTTTGCTCATATCTCCTAAACTATGCGTCCTAGAGCGAAAAGGAGCTTAATTCATGACCACCCTCAAAAAAATGAAAATTCCATCCAAATCATGGAAAAATAGAAATTTTTGTATGAAAACCTTGTTTTGCTCATATCTCCTAAACTATGCGTCCTAGAGCGAAAAGGAGCTTAATTCATGACCACCCCCAAAAAATTGAAAATTCCATCCAAATCCTGAAAAAATTGAAATTTTTATATGAAAAACTTGTTTTGCTCATATCTCCTAAACGAAAAGGAGCTTAATTCATGACCACCCTCAAAAAACTGAAAATTCCATCCAAATCATGGAAAAATTGAAATTTTTATATGAAAAACTTGTTTTGCTCATATCTCCTAAACTATGCGTCCTAGAGCGAAAAGGAGCTTAATTCATGACCACCCTCAAAAAATTGAAAATTCCATCCAAATCATGGAAAAATTGAAATTTTTATATGAAAAAATTGTTTTGCTCATATCTCCTAAACTATGCGTCCTAGAGCGAAAAGGAGCTTAATTCATGACCACCCCTAATAAATTTAAAATTCCATCCAAATCATGGAAAATTTGAAATTTTTATATGAAAAACTTGTTTTGCTCATATCTCCTAAACTATGCGTCCTAGAGCGAAAAGGAGCTTAATTCATGACCACCCCCAAAAAATTGAAAATTCCATCCAAATCCTGAAAAAATTGAAATTTTTATATGAAAAACTTGTTTTGCTCATATCTCCTAAACGAAAAGGAGCTTAATTCATGACCACCCTCAAAAAACTGAAAATTCCATCCAAATCATGGAAAAATTGAAATTTTTATATGAAAAACTTGTTTTGCTCATATCTCCTAAACTATGCGTCCTAGAGCGAAAAGGAGCTTAATTCATGACCACCCTAAAAAAATTGAAAATTCCATCCAAATCATGGAAAAATTGAAATTTTTATATGAAAAAATTGTTTTGCTCATATCTCCTAAACTATGCGTCCTAGAGCGAAAAGGAGCTTAATTCATGACCACCCCTAATAAATTTAAAATTCCATCCAAATCATGGAAAATTTGAAATTTTTATATGAAAAACTTGTTTTGCTCATATCTCCTAAACTATGCGTCCTAGAGCGAAAAGGAGCTTAATTCATGACCACCATCAAAAAATTGAAAATTCCATCCAAATCATGGAAAAATTGAAATTTTTATATGCAAAACTTGTTTTGCTCATATCTCCTAAACTATGCGTCCTAGAGCGAAAAGGAGCTTAATTCATGACTACCCCTAATAAATTTAAAATTCCATCCAAATCATGGAAAATTTGAAATTTTTATATGAAAAACTTGTTTTGCTCATATCTCCTAACCTATGCGTCCTAGAGCGAAAAGGAGCTTAATTCATGACCACCCTCAAAAAATTGAAAATTCCATCCAAATCATGGAAAAATTGTAAATTTTTATATAAAAAACTTGTTTTGCTCATATCTCCTAAACTATGCGTCCTAGAGCGAAAAGGAGCTTAATTCATGACCACCCCCAAAAAATTGAAAATTCCATCCAAATCCTGAAAAAATTGAAATTTTTATATGAAAAACTTGTTTTGCTCATATCTCCTAAACTATGCGTCCTAGAGCGAAAAGGAACTTAATTCATGACCACCCCCAAAAAATTGAAAATTCCATCCAAATCCTGAAAAAATTGAAATTTTTATATGAAAAACTTGTTTTGCTCATATCTCCTAAACTATGCGTCCTAGAGCGAAAAGGAGCTTAATTCGTGACCACCCTCAAAAAACTGAAAATTCCATCCAAATCATGGAAAAATTGAAATTTTTATATGAAAAACTTGTTTTGCTCATATCTCCTAAACTATGCGTCCTAGAGCGAAAAGGAGCTTAATTCATGACCACCCTCAAAAAATTGAAAATTCCATCCAAATCATGGAAAAATTGAAATTTTTATATGAAAAACTTGTTTTGCTCATATCTCCTAAACTATGCGTCCTAGAGCGAAAAGGAGCTTAATTCATGACCACCCTCAAAAAATTGAAAATTCCATCCAAATCATGGAAAAATTAAAATTTTTATATGAAAAACTTGTTTTGCTCATATCTCCTAAACTATGCGTCCTAGAGCGAAAAGGAGCTTAATTCATGACCACCCTCAAAAAATTGAAAATTCCATCCAAATCATGGAAAAATAGAAATTTTTGTATGAAAACCTTGTTTTGCTCATATCTCCTAAACTATGCGTCCTAGAGCGAAAAGGAGCTTAATTCATGACCACACAAAAAATTGAAAATTCCATCCAAATCATGGAAAAATTGAAATTTTTATATGAAAAACTTGTTTTGCTCATATCTCCTAAACTATGCGTCCTAGAGCGAAAAGGAGCTTAATTCATGACCACCGTCAAAAAATTTAAAATTCCATCTAAATCCTGAAAAAATTGAAATTTTGATATGAAAAACTTGTTTTGCTCATATCTCCGAAACTATGCGTCCTAGAGCGAAAAGGAGCTTAATTCATGACCACCCTCAAAAAATTTAAAATTCCATCCAAATCATGGAAAAATTGAAATTTTTATATGAAAAACTTGTTTTGCTCATATCTCCTAAACTATGCGTCCTAGAGCGAAAAGGAGCTTAATTCATGACCACCCTCAAAAAATTGAAAATTCCATCCAAATCATGGAAAAATAGAAATTTTTGTATGAAAACCTTGTTTTGCTCATATCTCCTAAACTATGCGTCCTAGAGCGAAAAGGAGCTTAATTCATGACCACCCCCAAAAAATTGAAAATTCCATCCAAATCCTGAAAAAATTGAAATTTTTATATGAAAAACTTGTTTTGCTCATATCTCCTAAACGAAAAGGAGCTTAATTCATGACCACCCTCAAAAAACTGAAAATTCCATCCAAATCATGGAAAAATTGAAATTTTTATATGAAAAACTTGTTTTGCTCATATCTCCTAAACTATGCGTCCTAGAGCGAAAAGGAGCTTCATTCATGACCACCCCCAAAAAATTGAAAATTCCATCCAAATCATGGAAAATTTGAAATTTTTATATGAAAAACTTGTTTTGCTCATATCTCCTAAACTATGCGTCCTAGAGCGAAAAGGAGATTAATTCATGACCACCCTCAAAAAATTGAAAATTCCATCCAAATCATGGAAAAATTGTAAATTTTTATATAAAAAACTTGTTTTGCTCATATCTCCTAAACTATGCGTCCTAGAGCGAAAAGGAGCTTAATTCATGACCACCCCCAAAAAATTGAAAATTCCATCCAAATCCTGAAAAAATTGAAATTTTTATATGAAAAACTTGTTTTGCTCATATGTCCTAAACTTAAAGGAGCTTAATTCATGACCACCCTCAAAAAACTGAAAATTCCATCCAAATCATGGAAAATTTGAAATTTTTATATGAAAAACTTGTTTTGCTCATATCTCCTAAACTATGCGTCCTAGAGCGAAAAGGAGCTTAATTCATGACCACCCTCAAAAAATTGAAAATTCCATCCAAATCATGGAAAAATTGAAATTTTTATATGAAAAACTTGTTTTACTCATATCTCCTAAACTATGCGTCCTAGAGCGAAAAGGAGCTTAATTCATGACTACCCCTAATAAATTTAAAATTCCATCCAAATCATGGAAAATTTGAAATTTTTATATGAAAAACTTGTTTTGCGCATATCTCCTAAACTATGCGTCCTAGAGCGAAAAGGAGCTTAATTCATGACCACCCTCAAAAAATTGAAAATTCCATCCAAATCATGGAAAAATTGTAAATTTTTATATAAAAAACTTGTTTTGCTCATATCTCCTAAACTATGCGTCCTAGAGCGAAAAGGAGCTTAATTCATGACCACCCTCAAAAAATTGAAAATTCCATCCAAATCATGGAAAAATTAAAATTTTTATATGAAAAACTTGTTTTGCTCATATCTCCTAAACTATGCGTCCTAGAGCGAAAAGGAGCTTAATTCATGACCACCCTCAAAAAATTGAAAATTCCATCCAAATCATGGAAAAATTGTAAATTTTTATATAAAAAACTTGTTTTGCTCATATCTCCTAAACTATGCGTCCTAGAGCGAAAAGGAGCTTAATTCATGACCACCCTCAAAAAATTGAAAATTCCATCCAAATCATGGAAAAATTAAAATTTTTATATGAAAAACTTGTTTTGCTCATATCTCCTAAACTATGCGTCCTAGAGCGAAAAGGAGCTTAATTCATGACCACCCCCAAAAAATTGAAAATTCCATCCAAATCCTGAAAAAATTGAAATTTTTATATGAAAAACTTGTTTTGCTCATATCTCCTAAACGAAAAGGAGCTTAATTCATGACCACCCTCAAAAAACTGAAAATTCCATCCAAATCATGGAAAAATTGAAATTTTTATATGAAAAACTTGTTTTGCTCATATCTCCTAAACTATGCGTCCTAGAGCGAAAAGGAGCTTAATTCATGACCACCCTCAAAAAATTGAAAATTCCATCCAAATCATGGAAAAATTGAAATTTTTATATGAAAAAATTGTTTTGCTCATATCTCCTAAACTATGCGTCCTAGAGCGAAAAGGAGCTTAATTCATGACCACCCTCAATTCAAAATTCCATCCAAATCATGGAAAAATTGTAAATTTTTATATAAAAAACTTGTTTTGCTCATATCTCCTAAACTATGCGTCCTAGAGCGAAAAGGAGCTTAATTCATGACCACCCCCAAAAAAATTGAAAATTCCATCCAAATCCTGAAAAAATTGAAATTTTTATATGAAAAACTTGTTTTGCTCATATCTCCTAAACTATGCGTCCTAGAGCGAAAAGGAGCTTAATTCATGACCACCCCCAAAAAATTGAAAATTCCATCCAAATCCTGAAAAAATTGAAATTTTTATATGAAAAACTTGTTTTGCTCATATCTCCTAAACTATGCGTCCTAGAGCGAAAAGGAGCTTAATTCATGACCACCCTCAAAAAATTGAAAATTCCATCCAAATCATGGAAAAATAGAAATTTTTGTATGAAAACCTTGTTTTGCTCATATCTCCTAAACTATGCGTCCTAGAGCGAAAAGGAGCTTAATTCATGACCACCCCCAAAAAATTGAAAATTCCATCCAAATCATGGAAAAATTGAAATTTTTATATGAAAAACTTGTTTTGCTCATATCTCCTAAACTATGCGTCCTAGAGCGAAAAGGAGCTTAATTCATGACCACCCTCAAAAAATTTAAAATTCCATCCAAATCATGGAAAAATTGAAATTTTTATATGAAAAACTTGTTTTGCTCATATCTCCTAAACTATGCGTCCTAGAGCGAAAAGGAGCTTAATTCATGACCACCCTCAAAAAATTGAAAATTCCATCCAAATCATGGAAAAATTGAAATTTTTATATGAAAAAATTGTTTTGCTCATATCTCCTAAACTATGCGTCCTAGAGCGAAAAGGAGCTTAATTCATGACCACCCTCAATTCAAAATTCCATCCAAATCATGGAAAAATTGTAAATTTTTATATAAAAAACTTGTTTTGCTCATATCTCCTAAACTATGCGTCCTAGAGCGAAAAGGAGCTTAATTCATGACCACCCCCAAAAAAATTGAAAATTCCATCCAAATCCTGAAAAAATTGAAATTTTTATATGAAAAACTTGTTTTGCTCATATCTCCTAAACTATGCGTCCTAGAGCGAAAAGGAGCTTAATTCATGACCACCCCCAAAAAATTGAAAATTCCATCCAAATCCTGAAAAAATTGAAATTTTTATATGAAAAACTTGTTTTGCTCATATCTCCTAAACTATGCGTCCTAGAGCGAAAAGGAGCTTAATTCATGACCACCCTCAAAAAATTGAAAATTCCATCCAAATCATGGAAAAATAGAAATTTTTGTATGAAAACCTTGTTTTGCTCATATCTCCTAAACTATGCGTCCTAGAGCGAAAAGGAGCTTAATTCATGACCACCCCCAAAAAATTGAAAATTCCATCCAAATCATGGAAAAATTGAAATTTTTATATGAAAAACTTGTTTTGCTCATATCTCCTAAACTATGCGTCCTAGAGCGAAAAGGAGCTTAATTCATGACCACCCCCAAAAAATTTAAAATTCCATCCAAATCTTGAAAAATTGTAAATTTTTATATAAAAAATTTGTTTTGCTCATATCTCCTAAACTATGCGTCCTAGAGCGAAAAGGAGCTTAATTCATGACCACCCCCAAAAAATTGAAAATTCCATCCAAATCCTGAAAAAATTGAAATTTTTATATGAAAAACTTGTTTTGCTCATATCTCCTAAACTATGCGTCCTAGAGCGAAAAGGAGCTTAATTCATGACCACCCTCAAAAAACTGAAAATTCCATCCAAATCATGGAAAAATTGAAATTTTTATATGAAAAACTTGTTTTGCTCATATCTCCTAAACTATGCGTCCTAGAGCGAAAAGGAGCTTAATTCATGACCACCCTCAAAAAATTGAGAATTCCATCCAAATCATGGAAAAATTGAAATTTTTATATGAAAAACTTGTTTTGCTCATATCTCCTAAACTATGCGTCCTAGAGCGAAAAGGAGCTTAATTCATGACTACCCTCAAAAAATTGAAAATTCCATCCAAATCATGGAAAAATAGAAATTTTTGTATGAAATTAAGCTCCTTTTCGCTCCTTGTTTTGCTCATATCTCCTAAACTATGCGTCCTAGAGCGAAAAGGAGCTTAATTCATGACCACCCCCAAAAAATTGAAAATTCCATCCAAATCCTGAAAAAATTGAAATTTTTATATGAAAAACTTGTTTTGCTCATATCTCCTAAACTATGCGTCCTAGAGCGAAAAGGAGCTTAATTCATGACCACCCTCAAAAAACTGAAAATTCCATCCAAATCATGGAAAAATTGAAATTTTTATATGAAAAACTTGTTTTGCTCATATCTCCTAAACTATGCGTCCTAGAGCGAAAAGGAGCTTAATTCATGACCACCCTCAAAAAATTGAGAATTCCATCCAAATCATGGAAAAATTGAAATTTTTATATGAAAAACTTGTTTTGCTCATATCTCCTAAACTATGCGTCCTAGAGCGAAAAGGAGCTTAATTCATGACCACCCCCAAAAAATTGAAAATTCCATCCAAATCCTGAAAAAATTGAAATTTTTATATGAAAAACTTGTTTTGCTCATATGTCCTAAACTTAAAGGAGCTTAATTCATGACCACCCTCAAAAAACTGAAAATTCCATCCAAATCATGGAAAAATTGAAATTTTTATATGAAAAACTTGTTTTGCTCATATCTCCTAAACTATGCGTCCTAGAGCGAAAAGGAGCTTAATTCATGACTACCCTCAAAAAATTGAAAATTCCATCCAAATCATGGAAAAATAGAAATTTTTGTATGAAATTAAGCTCCTTTTCGCTCCTTGTTTTGCTCATATCTCCTAAACTATGCGTCCTAGAGCGAAAAGGAGCTTAATTCATGACCACCCCCAAAAAATTGAAAATTCCATCCAAATCCTGAAAAAATTGAAATTTTTATATGAAAAACTTGTTTTGCTCATATGTCCTAAACTTAAAGGAGCTTAATTCATGACCACCCTCAAAAAACTGAAAATTCCATCCAAATCATGGAAAAATTGAAATTTTTATATGAAAAACTTGTTTTGCTCATATCTCCTAAACTATGCGTCCTAGAGCGAAAAGGAGCTTAATTCATGACCACCCTCAAAAAATTGAAAATTCCATCCAAATCATGGAAAAATTGAAATTTTTATATGAAAAACTTGTTTTACTCATATCTCCTAAACTATGCGTCCTAGAGCGAAAATGAGCTTAATTCATGACTACCCCTAATAAATTTAAAATTCCATCCAAATCATGGAAAATTTGAAATTTTTATATGAAAAACTTGTTTTGCTCATATCTCCTAAACTATGCGTCCTAGAGCGAAAAGGAGCTTAATTCATGACCACCCTCAAAAAATTGAAAATTCCTCCAAATCATGGAAAAATTGTAAATTTTTATATAAAAAACTTGTTTTGCTCATATCTCCTAAACTATGCGTCCTAGAGCGAAAAGGAGCTTAATTCATGACCACCCTCAAAAAATTGAAAATTCCATCCAAATCATGGAAAAATTAAAATTTTTATATGAAAAACTTGTTTTGCTCATATCTCCTAAACTATGCGTCCTAGAGCGAAAAGGAGCTAAATTCATGACCACCCTCAAAAAATTTAAAATTCCATCCAAATCATGGAAAAATTGTAAATTTTTATATAAAAAACTTGTTTTGCTCATATCTCCAAAACTATGCGTCCTAGAGCGAAAAGGAGCTTAATTCATGACCACCCTCAAAAAATTGAAAATTCCAAATCATGGAAAAATTAAAATTTTTATATGAAAAACTTGTTTTGCTCATATCTCCTAAACTATGCGTCCTAGAGCGAAAAGGAGCTTAATTCATGACCACCCCCAAAAAATTGAAAATTCCATCCAAATCATGGAAAAATTGAAATTTTTATATGAAAAACTTGTTTTGCTCATATCTCCTAAACTATGCGTCCTAGAGCGAAAAGGAGCTTAATTCATGACCACCCTCAAAAAATTGAAAATTCCATCCAAATCATGGAAAAATTGTAAATTTTTATATAAAAAACTTGTTTTGCTCATATCTCCTAAACTATGCGTCCTAGAGCGAAAAGGAGCTTAATTCATGACCACCCTCAAAAAATTGAAAATTCCATCCAAATCATGGAAAAATTAAAATTTTTATATGAAAAACTTGTTTTGCTCATATCTCCTAAACTATGCGTCCTAGAGCGAAAAGGAGCTTAATTCATGACCACCCTCAAAAAATTGAAAATTCCATCCAAATCATGGAAAAATAGAAATTTTTGTATGAAAACCTTGTTTTGCTCATATCTCCTAAACTATGCGTCCTAGAGCGAAAAGGAGCTTAATTCATGACCACCCCCAAAAAATTGAAAATTCCATCCAAATCATGGAAAAATTGAAATTTTTATATGAAAAACTTGTTTTGCTCATATCTCCTAAACTATGCGTCCTAGAGCGAAAAGGAGCTTAATTCATGACCACCCACAAATATAAAATTCCATCCAAATCATGGAAAAATTGAAATTTTTATATGAAAAACTTGTTTTGCTCATATCTCCTAAACTATGCGTCCTAGAGCGAAAAGGAGCTTAATTCATGACCACCCCCAAAAAATTGAAAATTCCATCCAAATCCTGAAAAAATTGAAATTTTTGTATGAAAAACTTGTTTTGCTCATATCTCCAAAACTATGCGTCCTAGAGCGAAAAGGAGCTTAATTCATGACTACCCCTAATAAATTTAAAATTCCATCCAAATCATGGAAAAATTGAAATTTTTATATGAAAAACTTGTTTTGCTCATATCTCCTAAACTATGCGTCCTAGAGCGAAAAGGAGCTTAATTCATGACCACCCTCAAAAAATTGAAAATTCCATCCAAATCATGGAAAAATTGTAAATTTTTATATAAAAAACTTGTTTTGCTCATATCTCCTAAACTATGCGTCCTAGAGCGAAAAGGAGCTTAATTCATGACCACCCTCAAAAAATTGAAAATTCCATCCAAATCATGGAAAAATTAAAATTTTTATATGAAAAACTTGTTTTGCTCATATCTCCTAAACTATGCGTCCTAGAGCGAAAAGGAGCTTAATTCATGACCACCCTCAAAAAATTGAAAATTCCATCCAAATCATGGAAAAATAGAAATTTTTGTATGAAAACCTTGTTTTGCTCATATCTCCTAAACTATGCGTCCTAGAGCGAAAAGGAGCTTAATTCATGACCACCCCCAAAAAATTGAAAATTCCATCCAAATCATGGAAAAATTGAAATTTTTATATGAAAAACTTGTTTTGCTCATATCTCCTAAACTATGCGTCCTAGAGCGAAAAGGAGCTTAATTCATGACCACCCACAAATATAAAATTCCATCCAAATCATGGAAAAATTGAAATTTTTATATGAAAAACTTGTTTTGCTCATATCTCCTAAACTATGCGTCCTAGAGCGAAAAGGAGCTTAATTCATGACCACCCTCAAAAAATTGAAAATTCCATCCAAATCATGGAAAAATTGAAATTTTTATATGAAAAACTTGTTTTACTCATATCTCCTAAACTATGCGTCCTAGAGCGAAAATGAGCTTAATTCATGACTACCCCTAATAAATTTAAAATTCCATCCAAATCATGGAAAATTTGAAATTTTTATATGAAAAACTTGTTTTGCTCATATCTCCTAAACTATGCGTCCTAGAGCGAAAAGGAGCTTAATTCATGACCACCCTCAAAAAATTGAAAATTCCTCCAAATCATGGAAAAATTGTAAATTTTTATATAAAAAACTTGTTTTGCTCATATCTCCTAAACTATGCGTCCTAGAGCGAAAAGGAGCTTAATTCATGACCACCCTCAAAAAATTGAAAATTCCATCCAAATCATGGAAAAATTAAAATTTTTATATGAAAAACTTGTTTTGCTCATATCTCCTAAACTATGCGTCCTAGAGCGAAAAGGAGCTAAATTCATGACCACCCTCAAAAAATTTAAAATTCCATCCAAATCATGGAAAAATTGTAAATTTTTATATAAAAAACTTGTTTTGCTCATATCTCCTAAACTATGCGTCCTAGAGCGAAAAGGAGCTTAATTCATGACCACCCTCAAAAAATTGAAAATTCCAAATCATGGAAAAATTAAAATTTTTATATGAAAAACTTGTTTTGCTCATATCTCCTAAACTATGCGTCCTAGAGCGAAAAGGAGCTTAATTCATGACCACCCCCAAAAAATTGAAAATTCCATCCAAATCATGGAAAAATTGAAATTTTTATATGAAAAACTTGTTTTGCTCATATCTCCTAAACTATGCGTCCTAGAGCGAAAAGGAGCTTAATTCATGACCACCCTCAAAAAATTGAAAATTCCATCCAAATCATGGAAAAATTGTAAATTTTTATATAAAAAACTTGTTTTGCTCATATCTCCTAAACTATGCGTCCTAGAGCGAAAAGGAGCTTAATTCATGACCACCCTCAAAAAATTGAAAATTCCATCCAAATCATGGAAAAATTAAAATTTTTATATGAAAAACTTGTTTTGCTCATATCTCCTAAACTATGCGTCCTAGAGCGAAAAGGAGCTTAATTCATGACCACCCTCAAAAAATTGAAAATTCCATCCAAATCATGGAAAAATAGAAATTTTTGTATGAAAACCTTGTTTTGCTCATATCTCCTAAACTATGCGTCCTAGAGCGAAAAGGAGCTTAATTCATGACCACCCCCAAAAAATTGAAAATTCCATCCAAATCATGGAAAAATTGAAATTTTTATATGAAAAACTTGTTTTGCTCATATCTCCTAAACTATGCGTCCTAGATCGAAAAGGAGCTTAATTCATGACCACCCACAAATATAAAATTCCATCCAAATCATGGAAAAATTGAAATTTTTATATGAAAAACTTGTTTTGCTCATATCTCCTAAACTATGCGTCCTAGAGCGAAAAGGAGCTTAATTCATGACCACCCCCAAAAAATTGAAAATTCCATCCAAATCCTGAAAAAATTGAAATTTTTGTATGAAAAACTTGTTTTGCTCATATCTCCAAAACTATGCGTCCTAGAGCGAAAAGGAGCTTAATTCATGACTACCCCTAATAAATTTAAAATTCCATCCAAATCATGGAAAAATTGAAATTTTTATATGAAAAACTTGTTTTGCTCATATCTCCTAAACTATGCGTCCTAGAGCGAAAAGGAGCTTAATTCATGACCACCCTCAAAAAATTGAAAATTCCATCCAAATCATGGAAAAATTGTAAATTTTTATATAAAAAACTTGTTTTGCTCATATCTCCTAAACTATGCGTCCTAGAGCGAAAAGGAGCTTAATTCATGACCACCCTCAAAAAATTGAAAATTCCATCCAAATCATGGAAAAATTAAAATTTTTATATGAAAAACTTGTTTTGCTCATATCTCCTAAACTATGCGTCCTAGAGCGAAAAGGAGCTTAATTCATGACCACCCTCAAAAAATTGAAAATTCCATCCAAATCATGGAAAAATAGAAATTTTTGTATGAAAACCTTGTTTTGCTCATATCTCCTAAACTATGCGTCCTAGAGCGAAAAGGAGCTTAATTCATGACCACCCCCAAAAAATTGAAAATTCCATCCAAATCATGGAAAAATTGAAATTTTTATATGAAAAACTTGTTTTGCTCATATCTCCTAAACTATGCGTCCTAGAGCGAAAAGGAGCTTAATTCATGACCACCCCTAAAAAATTTAAAATTCCATCCAAATCTTGAAAAATTGTAAATTTTTATATAAAAAACTTGTTTTGCTCATATCTCCTAAACTATGCGTCCTAGAGCGAAAAGGAGCTTAATTCATGACCACCCCCAAAAAATTGAAAATTCCATCCAAATCCTGAAAAAATTGAAATTTTTGTATGAAAAACTTGTTTTGCTCATATCTCCAAAACTATGCGTCCTAGAGCGAAAAGGAGCTTAATTCATGACTACCCCCAAAAAAAAGAAAATTCCATCCAAATCCTGAAAAAATTGAAATTTTTATATGAAAAACTTGTTTTGCTCATATCTCCTAAACTATGCGTCCTAGAGCGAAAAGGAGCTTAATTCATGACCACCCCCAAAAAATTGAAAATTCCATCCAAATCCTGAAAAAATTGAAATTTTTATATGAAAAACTTGTTTTGCTCATATCTCCTAAACTATGCGTCCTAGAGCGAAAAGGAGCTTAATTCGTGACCACCCTCAAAAAACTGAAAATTCCATCCAAATCATGGAAAAATTGAAATTTTTATACGAAAAACTTGTTTTGCTCATATCTCCTAAACTATGCGTCCTAGAGCGAAAAGGAGCTTAATTCATGACCACCCTCAAAAAATTGAAAATTCCATCCAAATCATGGAAAAATTTAAATTTTTATATGAAAAACTTGTTTTGCTCATATCTCCTAAACTATGCGTCCTAGAGCGAAACGGAGCTTAATTCATGACCACCCTCAAAAAATTGAAAATTCCATCCAAATCATGGAAAAATTAAAATTTTTATATGAAAAACTTGTTTTGCTCATATCTCCTAAACTATGCGTCCTAGAGCGAAAAGGAACTTAATTCATGACCACCCTCAAAAAATTGAAAATTCCATCCAAATCATGGAAAAATAGAAATTTTTGTATGAAAACCTTGTTTTGCTCATATCTCCTAAACTATGCGTCCTAGAGCGAAAAGGAGCTTAATTACTGACCACCCCCAAAAAATTTAAAATTCCATCCAAATCATGGAAAAATTGAAATTTTTATATGAAAAACTTGTTTTGCTCATATCTCCTAAACTATGCGTCCTAGAGCGAAAAGGAGCTTAATTCATGACCACCCACAAATATAAAATTCCATCCAAATCATGGAAAAATAGAAATTTTTATATGAAAACCTTGTTTTGCTCATATCTCCTAAACTATGCGTCCTAGAGCGAAAATGAGCTTAATTCATGACCACCCCCAAAAAAATTGAAAATTCCATCCAAATCATGGAAAAATTGAAACTTTTATATGAAAAACTTGTTTTGCTCATATCTCCTAAACTATGCGTCCTAGAGCGAAAAGGAGCTTAATTCATGACCACCCCCAAAAAATTTAAAATTCCATCCAAATCTTGAAAAATTGTAAATTTTTATATAAAAAACTTGTTTTGCTCATATCTCCTAAACTATGCGTCCTAGAGCGAAAAGGAGCTTAATTCATGACCACCCCCAAAAAATTGAAAATTCCATCCAAATCATGGAAAAATAGAAATTTTTGTATGAAAACCTTGTTTTGCTCATATCTCCGAAACTATGCGTCCTAGAGCGAAAAGGAGCTTAATTCATGACCACCCTCAAAAAATTTAAAATTCCATCCAAATCATGGAAAAATTTAAATTTTTATATGAAAAACTTGTTTTGCTCATATCTCCTAAACTATGCGTCCTAGAGCGAAAAGGAGCTTAATTCATGACCACCCTCAAAAAATTGAAAATTCCATCCAAATCATGGAAAAATAGAAATTTTTGTATGAAAACCTTGTTTTGCTCATATCTCCTAAACTATGCGTCCTAGAGCGAAAAGGAGCTTAATTCATGACCACCCCCAAAAAATTGAAAATTCCATCCAAATCATGGAAAAATTTAAATTTTTATATGAAAAACTTGTTTTGCTCATATCTCCTAAACTATGCGTCCTAGAGCGAAAAGGAGCTTAATTCATGACCACCCCCAAAAAATTTAAAATTCCATCCAAATCTTGAAAATTTGTAAATTTTTATATAAAAAACTTGTTTTGCTCATATCTCCTAAACTATGCGTCCTAGAGCGAAAAGGAGCTTAATTCATGACCACCCCCAAAAAATTGAAAATTCCATCCAAATCCTGAAAAAATTGAAATTTTTATATGAAAAACTTGTTTTGCTCATATCTCCTAAACTATGCGTCCTAGAGCGAAAAGGAGCTTAATTCATGACCACCCTCAAAAAATTGAAAATTCCATCCAAATCATGGAAAAATAGAAATTTTTGTATGAAAACCTTGTTTTGCTCATATCTCCTAAACTATGCGTCCTAGAGCGAAAATGAGCTTAATTCATGACCACCCCCAAAAAATTGAAAATTCCATCCAAATCATGGAAAAATTGAAATTTTTATATGAAAAACTTGTTTTGCTCATATCTCCTAAACTATGCGTCCTAGAGCGAAAAGGAGCTTAATTCATGACCACCCCCAAAAAATTGAAAATTCCATCCAAATCCTGAAAAAATTGAAATTTTTATATGAAAAATTTGTTTTGCTCATATCTCCTAAACTATGCGTCCTAGAGCGAAAAGGAGCTTAATTCATGACCACCCTCAAAAAACTGAAAATTCCATCCATATCATGGAAAAATTGAAATTTTTATATGAAAAACTTGTTTTGCTCATATCTCCTAAACTAAAAGGAGCTTAATTCATGACCACCCTCAAAAAACTGAAAATTCCATCCAAATCATGGAAAAATTGAAATTTTTATATGAAAAACTTGTTTTGCTCATATCTCCTAAACTATGCGTCCTAGAGCGAAAAGGAGCTTAATTCATGACCACCCTCAAAAAATTGAGAATTCCATCCAAATCATGGAAAAATTGAAATTTTTATATGAAAAACTTGTTTTGCTCATATCTCCTAAACTATGCGTCCTAGAGCGAAAAGGAGCTTAATTCATGACTACCCTCAAAAAATTGAAAATTCCATCCAAATCATGAAAATAGAAATTTTTGTATGAAAACCTTGTTTTGCTCATATCTCCTAAACTATGCGTCCTAGAGCGAAAAGGAGCTTAATTCATGACCACCCCCAAAAAATTGAAAATTCCATCCAAATCCTGAAAAAATTGAAATTTTTATATGAAAAACTTGTTTTGCTCATATCTCCTAAACTAAAAGGAGCTTAATTCATGACCACCCTCAAAAAACTGAAAATTCCATCCAAATCATGGAAAAATTGAAATTTTTATATGAAAAACTTGTTTTGCTCATATCTCCTAAACTATGCGTCCTAGAGCGAAAAGGAGCTTAATTCATGACCACCCTCAAAAAATTGAAAGTTCCATCCAAATCATGGAAAAATTGAAATTTTTATATGAAAAACTTGTTTTGCTCATATCTCCTAAACTATGCGTCCTAGAGCGAAAAGGAGCTTAATTCATGACCACCCCTAATAAATTTAAAATTCCATCCAAATCATGGAAAATTTGAAATTTTTATATGAAAAACTTGTTTTGCTCCTAGAGCGAAAAGGAGCTTAATTCATGACCACCCCCAAAAAATTGAAAATTCCATCCAAATCATGGAAAAATTGAAATTTTTATATGAAAAACTTGTTTTGCTCATATCTCCTAAACTATGCGTCCTAGAGCGAAAAGGAGCTTAATTCATGACCACCCCCATAAAATTGAAAATTCCATCGAAATCCTGAAAAAATTGAAATTTTTATATGAAAAATTTGTTTTGCTCATATCTCCTAAACTATGCGTCCTAGAGCGAAAATGAGCTTAATTCATGACCACCCTCAAAAAACTGAAAATTCCATCCAAATCATGGAAAAATTGAAATTTTTATATGAAAAACTTGTTTTGCTCATATCTCCTAAACTAAAAGGAGCTTAATTCATGACCACCCTCAAAAAACTGAAAATTCCATCCAAATCATGGAAAAATTGAAATTTTTATATGAAAAACTTGTTTTGCTCATATCTCCTAAACTATGCGTCCTAGAGCGAAAAGGAGCTTAATTCATGACCACCCTCAAAAAATTGAGAATTCCATCCAAATCATGGAAAAATTGAAATTTTTATATGAAAAACTTGTTTTGCTCATATCTCCTAAACTATGCGTCCTAGAGCGAAAAGGAGCTTAATTCATGACTACCCTCAAAAAATTGAAAATTCCATCCAAATCATGAAAATAGAAATTTTTGTATGAAAACCTTGTTTTGCTCATATCTCCTAAACTATGCGTCCTAGAGCGAAAAGGAGCTTAATTCATGACCACCCCCAAAAAATTGAAAATTCCATCCAAATCCTGAAAAAATTGAAATTTTTATATGAAAAACTTGTTTTGCTCATATCTCCTAAACTAAAAGGAGCTTAATTCATGACCACCCTCAAAAAACTGAAAATTCCATCCAAATCATGGAAAAATTGAAATTTTTATATGAAAAACTTGTTTTGCTCATATCTCCTAAACTATGCGTCCTAGAGCGAAAAGGAGCTTAATTCATGACCACCCTCAAAAAATTGAAAGTTCCATCCAAATCATGGAAAAATTGAAATTTTTATATGAAAAACTTGTTTTGCTCATATCTCCTAAACTATGCGTCCTAGAGCGAAAAGGAGCTTAATTCATGACCACCCCTAATAAATTTAAAATTCCATCCAAATCATGGAAAATTTGAAATTTTTATATGAAAAACTTGTTTTGCTCATATCTCGTAAACTATGCGTCCTAGAGCGAAAAGGAGCTTAATTCATGACCACCCCCAAAAAATTGAAAATTCCATCCAAATCATGGAAAAATTGAAATTTTTATATGAAAAACTTGTTTTGCTCATATCTCCTAAACTATGCGTCCTAGAGCGAAAAGGAGCTTAATTCATGACCACCCCCAAAAAATTGAAAATTCCATCCAAATCCTGAAAAAATTGAAATTTTTATATGAAAAACTTGTTTTGCTCATATCTCCTAAACTATGCGTCCTAGAGCGAAAAGGAGCTTAATTCATGACCACCCCCAAAAAATTGAAAATTCCATCCAAATCCTGAAAAAATTGAAATTTTTATATGAAAAACTTGTTTTGCTCATATCTCCTAAACTATGCGTCCTATAGCGAAAAGGAGCTTAATTCATGACCACCCTCAAAAAACTGAAAATTCCATCCAAATCATGGAAAAATTGAAATTTTTATATGAAAAACTTGTTTTGCTCATATCTCCGAAACTATGCGTCCTAGAGCGAAAAGGAGCTTAATTCATGACCACCCTCAAAAAATTGAAAATTCCATCCAAATCATGGAAAAATTGAAATTTTGATATGAAAAACTTGTTTTGCTCATATCTCCTAAACTATGCGTCCTAGAGCGAAAAGGAGCATAATTCATGACCACCCTCAAAAAATTGAAAATTCCATCCAAATCATGGAAAAATTAAAATTTTTATATGAAAAACTTGTTTTGCTCATATCTCCTAAACTATGCGTCCTAGAGCGAAAAGGAGCTTAATTCATGACCACCCTCAAAAAATTGAAAATTCCATCCAAATCATGGAAAAATAGAAATTTTTGTATGAAAACCTTGTTTTGCTCATATCTCCTAAACTATGCGTCCTAGAGCGAAAAGGAGCTTAATTCATGACCACCCCCAAAAAATTGAAAATTCCATCCAAATCATGGAAAAATTGAAATTTTTATATGAAAAACTTGTTTTGCTCATATCTCCTAAACTATGCGTCCTAGAGCGAAAAGGAGCTTAATTCATGACCACCCACATATATAAAATTCCATCCAAATCATGGAAAAATTGAAATTTTTATATGAAAAACTTGTTTTGCTCATATCTCCTAAACTATGCGTCCTAGAGCGAAAAGGAGCTTAATTCATGACCACCGTCAAAAAATTTAAAATTCCATCTAAATCCTGAAAAAATTGAAATTTTTATATGAAAAACTTGTTTTGCTCATATCTCCGAAACTATGCGTCCTAGAGCGAAAAGGAGCTTAATTCATGACCACCCTCAAAAAATTGAAAATTCCATCCAAATCATGGAAAAATTGAAATTTTTATATGAAAAACTTGTTTTACTCATATCTCCTAAACTATGCGTCCTAGAGCGAAAAGGAGCTTAATTCATGACCACCCTCAAAAAATTGAAAATTCCATCCAAATCATGGAAAAATAGAAATTTTTGTATGAAAACCTTGTTTTGCTCATATCTCCTAAACTATGCGTCCTAGAGCGAAAAGGAGCTTAATTCATGACCACCCCCAAAAAATTGAAAATTCCATCCAAATCATGGAAAAATTGAAATTTTTATATGAAAAACTTGTTTTGCTCATATCTCCTAAACTATGCGTCCTAGAGCGAAAAGGAGCTTAATTCATGACCACCCCCAAAAAATTTAAAATTCCATCCAAATCTTGAAAAATTGTAAATTTTTATATAAAAAACTTGTTTTGCTCATATCTCCTAAACTATGCGTCCTAGAGCGAAAAGGAGCTTAATTCATGACCACCCTCAAAAAATTGAAAATTCCATCCAAATCATGGAAAAATAGAAATTTTTGTATGAAAACCTTGTTTTGCTCATATCTCCTAAACTATGCGTCCTAGAGCGAAAAGGAGCTTAATTCATGACCACCCTCAAAAAATTGAGAATTCCATCCAAATCATGGAAAAATTGAAATTTTTATATGAAAAACTTGTTTTGCTCATATCTCCTAAACTATGCGTCCTAGAGCGAAAAGGAGCTTAATTCATGACTACCCCTAATAAATTTAAAATTCCATCCAAATCATGGAAAATTTGAAATTTTTATATGAAAAACTTGTTTTGCTCATATCTCCTAAACTATGCGTCCTAGAGCGAAAAGGAGCTTAATTCATGACCACCGTCAAAAAATTTAAAATTCCATCTAAATCCTGAAAAAATTGAAATTTTTATATGAAAAACTTGTTTTGCTCATATCTCCGAAACTATGCGTCCTAGAGCGAAAAGGAGCTTAATTCATGACCACCCTCAAAAAATTGAAAATTCCATCCAAATCATGGAAAAATTGAAATTTTTATATGAAAAACTTGTTTTACTCATATCTCCTAAACTATGCGTCCTAGAGCGAAAAGGAGCTTAATTCATGACCACCCTCAAAAAATTGAAAATTCCATCCAAATCATGGAAAAATAGAAATTTTTGTATGAAAACCTTGTTTTGCTCATATCTCCTAAACTATGCGTCCTAGAGCGAAAAGGAGCTTAATTCATGACCACCCCCAAAAAATTGAAAATTCCATCCAAATCATGGAAAAATTGAAATTTTTATATGAAAAACTTGTTTTGCTCATATCTCCTAAACTATGCGTCCTAGAGCGAAAAGGAGCTTAATTCATGACCACCCCCAAAAAATTTAAAATTCCATCCAAATCATGGAAAAATTGAAATTTTTATATGAAAAACTTGTTTTGCTCATATCTCCTAAACTATGCGTCCTAGAGCGAAAAGGAGCTTAATTCATGACCACCCTCAAAAAATTGAGAATTCCATCCAAATCATGGAAAAATTGAAATTTTTATATGAAAAACTTGTTTTGCTCATATCTCCTAAACTATGCGTCCTAGAGCGAAAAGGAGCTTAATTCATGACTACCCCTAATAAATTTAAAATTCCATCCAAATCATGGAAAATTTGAAATTTTTATATGAAAAACTTGTTTTGCTCATATCTCCTAAACTATGCGTCCTAGAGCGAAAAGGAGCTTAATTCATGACCACCCTCAAAAAATTGAAAATTCCATCTAAATCATGGAAAAATTTAAATTTTTATATGAAAAACTTGTTTTGCTCATATCTCCTAAACTATGCGTCCTAGAGCGAAAAGGAGCTTAATTCATGACCACCCCCAAAAAATTTAAAATTCCATCCAAATCATGGAAAAATTGAAATTTTTATATGAAAAACTTGTTTTGCTCATATCTCCTAAACTATGCGTCCTAGAGCGAAAAGGAGCTTAATTCATGACCACCCCTAATAAATTTAAAATTCCATCCAAATCATGGAAAATTTGAAATTTTTATATGAAAAACTTGTTTTGCTCATATCTCCTAAACTATGCTTCCTAGAGCGAAAAGGAGCTTAATTCATGACCACCCTCAAAAAATTGAAAATTCCATCCAAATCATGGAAAAATTGTAAATTTTTATATAAAAAACTTGTTTTGCTCATATCTCCTAAACTATGCGTCCTAGAGCGAAAAGGAGCTTAATTCATGACCACCCCCAAAAAATTGAAAATTCCATCCAAATCCTGAAAAAATTGAAATTTTTATATGAAAAACTTGTTTTGCTCATATCTCCTAAACTATGCGTCCTAGAGCGAAAAGGAGCTTAATTCATGACCACCCCCAAAAAAATGAAAATTCCACCCAAATCCTGAAAAAATTGTAATTTTTATATGAAAAACTTGTTTTGCTCATATCTCCTAAACTATGCGTCCTAGAGCGAAAAGGAGCTTAATTCATGACCACCCTCAAAAAACTGAAAATTCCATCCAAATCATGGAAAAATTGAAATTTTTATATGAAAAACTTGTTTTGCTCATATCTCCTAAACTATGCGTCCTAGAGCGAAAAGGAGCTTAATTCATGACCACCCTCAAAAAATTGAAAATTCCATCCAAATCATGGAAAAATTGAAATTTTTATATGAAAAACTTGTTTTGCTCATATCTCCTAAACTATGCGTCCTAGAGCGAAAAGGAGCTTAATTCATGACCACCCTCAAAAAATTGAAAATTCCATCCAAATCATGGAAAAATTAAAATTTTTATATGAAAAACTTGTTTTGCTCATATCTCCTAAACTATGCGTCCTAGAGCGAAAAGGAGCTTAATTCATGACCACCCTCAAAAAATTGAAAATTCCATCCAAATCATGGAAAAATAGAAATTTTTGTATGAAAACCTTGTTTTGCTCATATCTCCTAAACTATGCGTCCTAGAGCGAAAAGGAGCTTAATTCATGACCACCCCCAAAAAATTGAAAATTCCATCCAAATCATGGAAAAATTGAAATTTTTATATGAAAAACTTGTTTTGCTCATATCTCCTAAACTATGCGTCCTAGAGCGAAAAGGAGCTTAATTCATGACCACCCACAAATATAAAATTCCATCCAAATCATGGAAAAATTGAAATTTTTATATGAAAAACTTGTTTTGCTCATATCTCCTAAACTATGCGTCCTAGAGCGAAAAGGAGCTTAATTCATGACCACCCACAAATATAAAATTCCATCCAAATCATGGAAAAATTGAAATTTTTATATGAAAAACTTGTTTTGCTCATATCTCCTAAACTATGCGTCCTAGAGCGAAAAGGAGCTTAATTCATGACCACCCTCAAAAAATTGAAAATTCCATCCAAATCATGGAAAATTTGAAATTTTTGTATGAAAACCTTGTTTTACTCATATCTCCTAAACTATGCGTCCTAGAGCGAAAAGGAGCTTAATTCATGACCACCCACAAATATAAAATTCCATCCAAATCATGGAAAAATAGAAATTTTTGTATGAAAACCTTGTTTTGCTCATATCTCCTAAACTATGCGTCCTAGAGCGAAAAGGAGCTTAATTCATGACCACCCTCAAAAAATCGAAAATTCCATCCAAATCTTGAAAAATTGTAAATTTTTATATAAAAAACTTGTTTTGCTCATATCTCCTAAACTATGCGTCCTAGAGCGAAAAGGAGCTTAATTCATGACCACCCCCAAAAAATTGAAAATTCCATCCAAATCCTGAAAAAATTGAAATTTTTATATGAAAAACTTGTTTTGCTCATATCTCCTAAACTATGCGTCCTAGAGCGAAAAGGAGCTTAATTCATGACCACCCCCAAAAAATTGAAAATTCCATCCAAATCCTGAAAAAATTGAAATTTTTATATGAAAAACTTGTTTTGCTCATATCTCCTAAACTATGCGTCCTAGAGCAAAAAGGAGCTTAATTCATGACCACCCTCAAAAAATTGAAAATTCCATCCAAATCATGGAAAAATTGAAATTTTTATATGAAAAACTTGTTTTGCTCATATCTCCTAAACTATGCGTCCTAGAGCGAAAAGGAGCTTAATTCATGACCACCCTCAAAAAATTGAAAATTCCATCCAAATCATGGAAAAATTAAAATTTTTACATGAAAAACTTGTTTTGCTCATATCTCCTAAACTATGCGTCCTAGAGCGAAAAGGAGCTTAATTCATGACCACCCTCAAAAAATTGAAAATTCCATCCAAATCATGGAAAAATTGAAATTTTGATATGAAAAACTTGTTTTGCTCATATCTCCTAAACTATGCGTCCTAGAGCGAAAAGGAGCTTAATTCATGACCACCCTCAAAAAATTGAAAATTCCATCCAAATCATGGAAAAATTGAAATTTTGATATGAAAAACTTGTTTTGCTCATATCTCCTAAACTATGCGTCCTAGAGCGAAAAGGAGCTTAATTCATGACCACCCCTAAACAATTGAAAATTCCATCCAAATCATGGAAAAATAGAAATTTTTGTATGAAAACCTTGTTTTGCTCATATCTCCTAAACTATGCGTCCTAGAGCGAAAAGGAGCTTAATTCATGACTACCCCTAATAAATTTAAAATTCCATCCAAATCATGGAAAATTTGAAATTTTTATATGAAAAACTTGTTTTGCTCATGTCTCCTAAACTATGCGTCCTAGAGCGAAAAGGAGCTTAATTCATGACCACCCTCAAAAAATTGAAAATTCCATCCAAATCATGGAAAAATTGATATTTTTATATGAAAAACTTGTTTTGCTCATATCTCCTAAACTATGCGTCCTAGAGCGAAAAGGAGCTTAATTCATGACTACCCCTAATAAATTTAAAATTCCATCCAAATCATGGAAAATTTGAAATTTTTATATGAAAAACTTGTTTTGCTCATATCTCCTAAACTATGCGTCCTAGAGCGAAAAGGAGCTTAATTCATGACCACCCTCAAAAAATTGAAAATTCCATCCAAATCATGGAAAAATTGTAAATTTTTATATAAAAAACTTGTTTTGCTCATATCTCCTAAACTATGCGTCCTAGAGCGAAAAGGAGCTTAATTCATGACCACCCCCAAAAAATTGAAAATTCCATCCAAATCCTGAAAAAATTGAAATTTTTATATGAAAAACTTGTTTTGCTCATATCTCCTAAACTATGCGTCCTAGAGCGAAAAGGAGCTTAATTCATGACCACCCTCAAAAAACTGAAAATTCCATCCAAATCATGGAAAAATTGAAATTTTTATATGAAAAACTTGTTTTGCTCATATCTCCTAAACTATGCGTCCTAGAGCAAAAAGGAGCTTAATTCATGACCACCCTCAAAAAATTGAAAATTCCATCCAAATCATGGAAAAATTGAAATTTTTATATGAAAAACTTGTTTTGCTCATATCTCCTAAACTATGCGTCCTAGAGCGAAAAGGAGCTTAATTCATGACCACCCTCAAAAAATTGAAAATTCCATCCAAATCATGGAAAAATTAAAATTTTTACATGAAAAACTTGTTTTGCTCATATCTCCTAAACTATGCGTCCTAGAGCGAAAAGGAGCTTAATTCATGACCACCCTCAAAAAATTGAAAATTCCATCCAAATCATGGAAAAATAGAAATTTTTATATGAAAACCTTGTTTTGCTCATATCTCCTAAACTATGCGTCCTAGAGCGAAAAGGAGCTTAATTCATGACCACCCCCAAAAAATTGAAAATTCCATCCAAATCATGGAAAAATTGAAATTTTTATATGAAAAACTTGTTTTGCTCATATCTCCTAAACTATGCGTCCTAGAGCGAAAAGGAGCTTAATTCATGACCACCCACAAATATAAAATTCCATCCAAATCCTGAAAAAATTGAAATTTTTATATGAAAAACTTGTTTTGCTCATATCTCCTAAACTATGCGTCCTAGAGCGAAAAGGAGCTTAATTCATGACCACCCTCAAAAAATTGAAAATTCCATCCACATCATGGAAAAATAGAAATTTTTGTATGAAAACCTTGTTTTGCTCATATCTCCTAAACTATGCGTCCTAGAGCAAAAAGGAGCTTAATTCATGACCACCCTCAAAAAATTGAAAATTCCATCCAAATCATGGAAAAATAGAAATTTTTGTATGAAAACCTTGTTTTGCTCATATCTCCTAAACTATGCGTCCTAGAGCGAAAAGGAGCTTACTTCATGACCACCCCCAAAAAATTGAAAATTCCATCCAAATCTTGAAAAATTGTAAATTTTTATATAAAAAACTTGTTTTGCTCATATCTCCTAAACTATGCGTCCTAGAACGAAAAGGAGCTTAATTCATGACCACCCCCAAAAAATTGAAAATTCCATCCAAATCCTGAAAAAATTGAAATTTTTATATGAAAAACTTGTTTTGCTCATATCTCCTTAACTATGCGTCCTAGAGCGAAAAGGAGCTTAATTCATGACCACCCTCAAAAAACTGAAAATTCCATCCAAATCATGGAAAAATTGAAATTTTTATATGAAAAACTTGTTTTGCTCATATCTCCTAAACTATGCGTCCTAGAGCGAAAAGGAGCTTAATTCATGACCACCCTCAAAAAATTGAGAATTCCATCCAAATCATGGAAAAATTGAAATTTTTATATGAAAAACTTGTTTTGCTCTTATCTCCTAAACTATGCGTCCTAGAGCGAAAAGGAGCTTAATTCATGACCACCCCCAAAAAATTGAAAATTCCATCCAAATCCTGAAAAAATTGAAATTTTTATATGAAAAATTTGTTTTGCTCATATCTCCTAAACTATGCGTCCTAGAGCGAAAAGGAGCTTAATTCATGACCACCCTCAAAAAACTGAAAATTCCATCCAAATCATGGAAAAATTGAAATTTTTATATGAAAAACTTGTTTTGCTCATATCTCCTAAACTAAAAGGAGCTTAATTCATGACCACCCTCAAAAAACTGAAAATTCCATCCAAATCATGGAAAAATTGAAATTTTTATATGAAAAACTTGTTTTGCTCATATCTCCTAAACTATGCGTCCTAGAGCGAAAAGGAGCTTAATTCATGACCACCCTCAAAAAATTGAGAATTCCATCCAAATCATGGAAAAATTGAAATTTTGATATGAAAAACTTGGTTTGCTCATATCTCCTAAACTATGCGTCCTAGAGCGAAAAGGAGCTTAATTCATGACCACCCTCAAAAAATTGAAAATTCCATCCAAATCATGGAAAAATTAAAATTTTTACATGAAAAACTTGTTTTGCTCATATCTCCTAAACTATGCGTCCTAGAGCGAAAAGGAGCTTAATTCATGACCACCCTCAAAAAATTGAAAATTCCATCCAAATCATGGAAAAATAGAAATTTTTGTATGAAAACCTTGTTTTGCTCATATCTCCTAAACTATGCGTCCTAGAGCGAAAAGGAGCTTAATTCATGACCACCCCCAAAAAATTGAAAATTCCATCCAAATCATGGAAAAATTGAAATTTTTATATGAAAAACTTGTTTTGCTCATATCTCCTAAACTATGCGTCCTAGAGCGAAAAGGAGCTTAATTCATGACCACCCACAAATATAAAATTCCATCCAAATCCTGAAAAAATTGAAATTTTTATATGAAAAACTTGTTTTGCTCATATCTCCTAAACTATGCGTCCTAGAGCGAAAAGGAGCTTAATTCATGACCACCCTCAAAAAATTGAAAATTCCATCCACATCATGGAAAAATAGAAATTTTTGTATGAAAACCTTGTTTTGCTCATATCTCCTAAACTATGCGTCCTAGAGCAAAAAGGAGCTTAATTCATGACCACCCTCAAAAAATTGAAAATTCCATCCAAATCATGGAAAAATAGAAATTTTTGTATGAAAACCTTGTTTTGCTCATATCTCCTAAACTATGCGTCCTAGAGCGAAAAGGAGCTTACTTCATGACCACCCCCAAAAAATTGAAAATTCCATCCAAATCTTGAAAAATTGTAAATTTTTATATAAAAAACTTGTTTTGCTCATATCTCCTAAACTATGCGTCCTAGAACGAAAAGGAGCTTAATTCATGACCACCCCCAAAAAATTGAAAATTCCATCCAAATCCTGAAAAAATTGAAATTTTTATATGAAAAACTTGTTTTGCTCATATCTCCTTAACTATGCGTCCTAGAGCGAAAAGGAGCTTAATTCATGACCACCCTCAAAAAACTGAAAATTCCATCCAAATCATGGAAAAATTGAAATTTTTATATGAAAAACTTGTTTTGCTCATATCTCCTAAACTATGCGTCCTAGAGCGAAAAGGAGCTTAATTCATGACCACCCTCAAAAAATTGAGAATTCCATCCAAATCATGGAAAAATTGAAATTTTTATATGAAAAACTTGTTTTGCTCATATCTCCTAAACTATGCGTCCTAGAGCGAAAAGGAGCTTAATTCATGACCACCCCCAAAAAATTGAAAATTCCATCCAAATCCTGAAAAAATTGAAATTTTTATATGAAAAATTTGTTTTGCTCATATCTCCTAAACTATGCGTCCTAGAGCGAAAAGGAGCTTAATTCATGACCACCCTCAAAAAACTGAAAATTCCATCCAAATCATGGAAAAATTGAAATTTTTATATGAAAAACTTGTTTTGCTCATATCTCCTAAACTAAAAGGAGCTTAATTCATGACCACCCTCAAAAAACTGAAAATTCCATCCAAATCATGGAAAAATTGAAATTTTTATATGAAAAACTTGTTTTGCTCATATCTCCTAAACTATGCGTCCTAGAGCGAAAAGGAGCTTAATTCATGACCACCCTCAAAAAATTGAGAATTCCATCCAAATCATGGAAAAATTGAAATTTTTATATGAAAAACTTGTTTTGCTCATATCTCCTAAACTAAAAGGAGCTTAATTCATGACTACCCTCAAAAAATTGAAAATTCCATCCAAATCATGAAAATAGAAATTTTTGTATGAAAACCTTGTTTTGCTCATATCTCCTAAACTATGCGTCCTAGAGCGAAAAGGAGCTTAATTCATGACCACCCCCAAAAAATTGAAAATTCCATCCAAATCCTGAAAAAATTGAAATTTTTATATGAAAAACTTGTTTTGCTCATATCTCCTAAACTATGCGTCCTAGAGCGAAAAGGAGCTTAATTCATGACCACCCTCAAAAAACTGAAAATTCCATCCAAATCATGGAAAAATTGAAATTTTTATATGAAAAACTTGTTTTGCTCATATCTCCTAAACTAAAAGGAGCTTAATTCATGACCACCCTCAAAAAACTGAAAATTCCATCCAAATCATGGAAAAATTGAAATTTTTATATGAAAAACTTGTTTTGCTCATATCTCCTAAACTATGCGTCCTAGAGCGAAAAGGAGCTTAATTCATGACCACCCCCAAAAAATTGAAAATTCCATCCAAATCATGGAAAAATTGAAATTTTTATATGAAAAATTTGTTTTGCTCATATCTCCTAAACTATGCGTCCTAGAGCGAAAAGGAGCTTAATTCATGACCACCCTCAAAAAACTGAAAATTCCATCCAAATCATGAAAATAGAAATTTTTGTATGAAAACCTTGTTTTGCTCATATCTCCTAAACTATGCGTCCTAGAGCGAAAAGGAGCTTAATTCATGACCACCCCCAAAAAATTGAAAATTCCATCCAAATCCTGAAAAAATTGAAATTTTTATATGAAAAACTTGTTTTGCTCATATCTCCTAAACTATGCGTCCTAGAGCGAAAAGGAGCTTAATTCATGACCACCCTCAAAAAACTGAAAATTCCATCCAAATCATGGAAAAATTGAAATTTTTATATGAAAAACTTGTTTTGCTCATATCTCCTAAACTAAAAGGAGCTTAATTCATGACCACCCTCAAAAAACTGAAAATTCCATCCAAATCATGGAAAAATTGAAATTTTTATATGAAAAACTTGTTTTGCTCATATCTCCTAAACTATGCGTCCTAGAGCGAAAAGGAGCTTAATTCATGACCACCCTCAAAAAATTGAAAGTTCCATCCAAATCATGGAAAAATTGAAATTTTTATGTAAAAACTTGTTTTGCTCATATCTCCTAAACTATGCGTCCTAGAGCGAAAAGGAGCTTAATTCATGACCACCCCTAATAAATTTAAAATTCCATCCAAATCATGGAAAATTTGAAATTTTTATATGAAAAACTTGTTTTGCTCATATCTCGTAAACTATGCGTCCTAGAGCGAAAAGGAGCTTAATTCATGACCACCCCCAAAAAATTGAAAATTCCATCCAAATCATGGAAAAATTGAAATTTTTATATGAAAAACTTGTTTTGCTCATATCTCCTAAACTATGCGTCCTAGAGCGAAAAGGAGCTTAATTCATGGCTACCCCTAATAAATTTAAAATTCCATCCAAATCATGGAAAATTTGAAATTTTTATATGAAAAACTTGTTTTGCTCATATCTCCTAAACTATGCGTCCTAGAGCGAAAAGGAGCTTAATTCATGACCACCCCCAAAAAATTGAAAATTCCATCCAAATCCTGAAAAAATTGAAATTTTTATATGAAAAACTGGTTTTGCTCATATCTCCTAAACTATGCGTCCTAGAGCGAAAAGGAGCTTAATTCATGACCACCCCCAAAAAATTGAAAATTCTATCCAAATCCTGAAAAAATTGAAATTTTTATATGAAAAACTTGTTTTGCTCATATCTCCTAAACTATGCGTCCTAGAGCGAAAAGGAGCTTAATTCATGACCACCCTCAAAAAACTGAAAATTCCATCCAAATCATGGAAAAATTGAAATTTTTATATGAAAAACTTGTTTTGCTCATATCTCCGAAACTATGCGTCCTAGAGCGAAAAGGAGCTTAATTCATGACCACCCTCAAAAAATTGAAAATTCCATCCAAATCATGGAAAAATTGAAATTTTGATATGAAAAACTTGTTTTGCTCATATCTCCTAAACTATGCGTCCTAGAGCGAAAAGGAGCTTAATTCATGACCACCCTCAAAAAATTGAAAATTCCATCCAAATCATGGAAAAATTAAAATTTTTATATGAAAAACTTGTTTTGCTCATATCTCCTAAACTATGCGTCCTAGAGCGAAAAGGAGCTTAATTCATGACCACCCTCAAAAAATTGAAAATTCCATCCAAATCATGGAAAAATAGAAATTTTTGTATGAAAACCTTGTTTTGCTCATATCTCCTAAACTATGCGTCCTAGAGCGAAAAGGAGCTTAATTCATGACCACCCCCAAAAAATTGAAAATTCCATCCAAATCATGGAAAAATTGAAATTTTTATATGAAAAACTTGTTTTGCTCATATCTCCTAAACTATGCGTCCTAGAGCGAAAAGGAGCTTAATTCATGACCACCCACATATATAAAATTCCATCCAAATCATGGAAAAATTGAAATTTTTATATGAAAAACTTGTTTTGCTCATATCTCCTAAACTATGCGTCCTAGAGCGAAAAGGAGCTTAATTCATGACCACCGTCAAAAAATTTAAAATTCCATCTAAATCCTGAAAAAATTGAAATTTTTATATGAAAAACTTGTTTTGCTCATATCTCCGAAACTATGCGTCCTAGAGCGAAAAGGAGCTTAATTCATGACCACCCTCAAAAAATTTAAAATTCCATCCAAATCATGGAAAAATTGAAATTTTTATATGAAAAACTTGTTTTGCTCATATCTCCTAAACTATGCGTCCTAGAGCGAAAAGGAGCTTAATTCATGACCACCCTCAAAAAATTGAAAATTCCATCCAAATCATGGAAAAATAGAAATTTTTGTATGAAAACCTTGTTTTGCTCATATCTCCTAAACTATGCGTCCTAGAGCGAAAAGGAGCTTAATTCATGACCACCCCCAAAAAATTGAAAATTCCATCCAAATCATGGAAAAATTGAAATTTTTATATGAAAAACTTGTTTTGCTCATATCTCCTAAACTATGCGTCCTAGAGCGAAAAGGAGCTTAATTCATGACCACCCCCAAAAAATTTAAAATTCCATCCAAATCTTGAAAAATTGTTAATTTTTATATAAAAAACTTGTTTTGCTCATATCTCCTAAACTATGCGTCCTAGAGCGAAAAGGAGCTTAATTCATGACTACCCCTAATAAATTTAAAATTCCATCCAAATCATGGAAAATTTGAAATTTTTATATGAAAAACTTGTTTTGCTCATATCTCCTAAACTATGCGTCCTAGAGCAAAAAGGAGCTTAATTCATGACCACCCTCAAAAAATTGAAAATTCCATCCAAATCATGGAAAAATTGTAAATTTTTATATAAAAAACTTGTTTTGCTCATATCTCCTAAACTATGCGTCCTAGAGCGAAAAGGAGCTTAATTCATGACCACCCCCAAAAAATTGAAAATTCCATCCAAATCCTGAAAAAATTGAAATTTTTATATGAAAAACTTGTTTTGCTCATATCTCCTAAACTATGCGTCCTAGAGCGAAAAGGAGCTTAATTCATGACCACCCCCAAAAAATTGAAAATTCCATCCAAATCCTGAAAAAATTGAAATTTTTATATGAAAAACTTGTTTTGCTCATATCTCCTAAACTATGCGTCCTAGAGCGAGCTTAATTCATGACCACCCTCAAAAAACTGAAAATTCCATCCAAATCATGGAAAAATTGAAATTTTTATATGAAAAACTTGTTTTGCTCATATCTCCTAAACTATGCGTCCTAGAGCAAAAAGGAGCTTAATTCATGACCACCCTCAAAAAATTGAAAATTCCATCCAAATCATGGAAAAATTGAAATTTTTATATGAAAAACTTGTTTTGCTCATATCTCCTAAACTATGCGTCCTAGAGCGAAAAGGAGCTTAATTCATGACCACCCTCAAAAAATTGAAAATTCCATCCAAATCATGGAAAAATTAAAATTTTTACATGAAAAACTTGTTTTGCTCATATCTCCTAAACTATGCGTCCTAGAGCGAAAAGGAGCTTAATTCATGACCACCCTCAAAAAATTGAAAATTCCATCCAAATCATGGAAAAATAGAAATTTTTGTATGAAAACCTTGTTTTGCTCATATCTCCTAAACTATGCGTCCTAGAGCGAAAACGAGCTTAATTCATGACCACCCCCAAAAAATTGAAAATTCCATCCAAATCATGGAAAAATTGAAATTTTTATATGAAAAACTTGTTTTGCTCATATCTCCTAAACTATGCGTCCTAGAGCGAAAAGGAGCTTAATTCATGACCACCCACAAATATAAAATTCCATCCAAATCCTGAAAAAATTGAAATTTTTATATGAAAAACTTGTTTTGCTCATATCTCCTAAACTATGCGTCCTAGAGCGAAAAGGAGCTTAATTCATGACCACCATCAAAAAAATTAAAATTCCATCCAAATCATGGAAAAATTGAAATTTTTATATGAAAAACTTGTTTTGCTCATATCTCCTAAACTATGCGTCCTAGAGCAAAAAGGAGCTTAATTCATGACCACCCTCAAAAAATTGAAAATTCCATCCAAATCATGGAAAAATAGAAATTTTTGTATGAAAACCTTGTTTTGCTCATATCTCCTAAACTATGCGTCCTAGAGCGAAAAGGAGCTTAATTCATGACCACCCCCAAAAAATTGAAAATTCCATCCAAATCTTGAAAAATTGTAAATTTTTATATAAAAAACTTGTTTTGCTCATATCTCCTAAACTATGCGTCCTAGAACGAAAAGGAGCTTAATTCATGACCACCCCCAAAAAATTGAAAATTCCATCCAAATCCTGAAAAAATTGAAATTTTTATATGAAAAACTTGTTTTGCTCATATCTCCTTAACTATGCGTCCTAGAGCGAAAAGGAGCTTAATTCATGACCACCCTCAAAAAACTGAAAATTCCATCCAAATCATGGAAAAATTGAAATTTTTATATGAAAAACTTGTTTTGCTCATATCTCCTAAACTATGCGTCCTAGAGCGAAAAGGAGCTTAATTCATGACCACCCTCAAAAAATTGAGAATTCCATCCAAATCATGGAAAAATTGAAATTTTTATATGAAAAACTTGTTTTGCTCATATCTCCTAAACTATGCGTCCTAGAGCGAAAAGGAGCTTAATTCATGACCACCCCCAAAAAATTGAAAATTCCATCCAAATCCTGAAAAAATTGAAATTTTTATATGAAAAATTTGTTTTGCTCATATCTCCTAAACTATGCGTCCTAGAGCGAAAAGGAGCTTAATTCATGACCACCCTCAAAAAACTGAAAATTCCATCCAAATCATGGAAAAATTGAAATTTTTATATGAAAAACTTGTTTTGCTCATATCTCCTAAACTAAAAGGAGCTTAATTCATGACCACCCTCAAAAAACTGAAAATTCCATCCAAATCATGGAAAAATTGAAATTTTTATATGAAAAACTTGTTTTGCTCATATCTCCTAAACTATGCGTCCTAGAGCGAAAAGGAGCTTAATTCATGACCACCCTCAAAAAATTGAGAATTCCATCCAAATCATGGAAAAATTGAAATTTTTATATGAAAAACTTGTTTTGCTCATATCTCCTAAACTAAAAGGAGCTTAATTCATGACTACCCTCAAAAAATTGAAAATTCCATCCAAATCATGAAAATAGAAATTTTTGTATGAAAACCTTGTTTTGCTCATATCTCCTAAACTATGCGTCCTAGAGCGAAAAGGAGCTTAATTCATGACCACCCCCAAAAAATTGAAAATTCCATCCAAATCCTGAAAAAATTGAAATTTTTATATGAAAAACTTGTTTTGCTCATATCTCCTAAACTAAAAGGAGCTTAATTCATGACCACCCTCAAAAAACTGAAAATTCCATCCAAATCATGGAAAAATTGAAATTTTTATATGAAAAACTTGTTTTGCTCATATCTCCTAAACTATGCGTCCTAGAGCGAAAAGGAGCTTAATTCATGACCACCCTCAAAAAATTGAAAGTTCCATCCAAATCATGGAAAAATTGAAATTTTTATATGAAAAACTTGTTTTGCTCATATCTCCTAAACTATGCGTCCTAGAGCGAAAAGGAGCTTAATTCATGACCACCCCTAATAAATTTAAAATTCCATCCAAATCATGGAAAATTTGAAATTTTTATATGAAAAACTTGTTTTGCTCCTAGAGCGAAAAGGAGCTTAATTCATGACCACCCCCAAAAAATTGAAAATTCCATCCAAATCATGGAAAAATTGAAATTTTTATATGAAAAACTTGTTTTGCTCATATCTCCTAAACTATGCGTCCTAGAGCGAAAAGGAGCTTAATTCATGACCACCCCCAAAAAATTGAAAATTCCATCCAAATCCTGAAAAAATTGAAATTTTTATATGAAAAATTTGTTTTGCTCATATCTCCTAAACTATGCGTCCTAGAGCGAAAAGGAGCTTAATTCATGACCACTCTCAAAAAACTGAAAATTCCATCCAAATCATGGAAAAATTGAAATTTTTATATGAAAAACTTGTTTTGCTCATATCTCCTAAACTAAAAGGAGCTTAATTCATGACCACCCTCAAAAAACTGAAAATTCCATCCAAATCATGGAAAAATTGAAATTTTTATATGAAAAACTTGTTTTGCTCATATCTCCTAAACTATGCGTCCTAGAGCGAAAAGGAGCTTAATTCATGACCACCCTCAAAAAATTGAGAATTCCATCCAAATCATGGAAAAATTGAAATTTTTATATGAAAAACTTGTTTTGCTCATATCTCCTAAACTATGCGTCCTAGAGCGAAAAGGAGCTTAATTCATGACTACCCTCAAAAAATTGAAAATTCCATCCAAATCATGAAAATAGAAATTTTTGTATGAAAACCTTGTTTTGCTCATATCTCCTAAACTATGCGTCCTAGAGCGAAAAGGAGCTTAATTCATGACCACCCCCAAAAAATTGAAAATTCCATCCAAATCCTGAAAAAATTGAAATTTTTATATGAAAAACTTGTTTTGCTCATATCTCCTAAACTAAAAGGAGCTTAATTCATGACCACCCTCAAAAAACTGAAAATTCCATCCAAATCATGGAAAAATTGAAATTTTTATATGAAAAACTTGTTTTGCTCATATCTCCTAAACTATGCGTCCTAGAGCGAAAAGGAGCTTAATTCATGACCACCCTCAAAAAATTGAGAATTCCATCCAACTCATGTAAAAATTGAAATTTTTATATGAAAAACTTGTTTTGCTCATATCTCCTAAACTATGCGTCCTAGAGCGAAAAGGAGCTTAATTCATGACTACCCCTAATAAATTTAAAATTCCATCCAAATCATGGAAAATTTGAAATTTTTATATGAAAAACTTGTTTTGCTCATATCTCCTAAACTATGCGTCCTAGAGCGAAAAGGAGCTTAATTCATGACCACCCTCAAAAAATTGAAAATTCCATCTAAATCATGGAAAAATTTAAATTTTTATATGAAAAACTTGTTTTGCTCATATCTCCTAAACTATGCGTCCTAGAGCGAAAAGGAGCTTAATTCATGACCACCCCCAAAAAATTGAAAATTCCATCCAAATCCTGAAAAAATTGAAATTTTTATATGAAAAACTTATTTTGCTCATATCTCCTAAACTATGCGTCCTAGAGCGAAAAGGAGCTTAATTCATGACCACCCCCAAAAAATTGAAAATTCCACCCAAATCCTGAAAAAATTGAAATTTTTATATGAAAAACTTGTTTTGCTCATATCTCCTAAACTATGCGTCCTAGAGCGAAAAGGAGCTTAATTCATGACCACCCTCAAAAAACTGAAAATTCCATCCAAATCATGGAAAAATTGAAATTTTTATATGAAAAACTTGTTTTGCTCATATCTCCTAAACTATGCGTCCTAGAGCGAAAAGGAGCTTAATTCATGACCACCCTCAAAAAATTGAAAATTCCATCCAAATCATGGAAAAATTGAAATTTTTATATGAAAAACTTGTTTTGCTCATATCTCCTAAACTATGCGTCCTAGAGCGAAAAGGAGCTTAATTCATGACCACCCTCAAAAAATTGAAAATTCCATCCAAATCATGGAAAAATTAAAATTTTTATATGAAAAACTTGTTTTGCTCATATCTCCTAAACTATGCGTCCTAGAGCGAAAAGGAGCTTAATTCATGACCACCCTCAAAAAATTGAAAATTCCATCCAAATCATGGAAAAATAGAAATTTTTGTATGAAAACCTTGTTTTGCTCATATCTCCTAAACTATGCGTCCTAGAGCGAAAAGGAGCTTAATTCATGACCACCCCCAAAAAATTGAAAATTCCATCCAAATCATGGAAAAATTGAAATTTTTATATGAAAAACTTGTTTTGCTCATATCTCCTAAACTATGCGTCCTAGAGCGAAAAGGAGCTTAATTCATGACCACCCAAAAATATAAAATTCCATCCAAATCATGGAAAAATTGAAATTTTTATATGAAAAACTTGTTTTGCTCATATCTCCTAAACTATGCGTCCTAGAGCGAAAAGGAGCTTAATTCATGACCACCCACAAATATAAAATTCCATCCAAATCATGGAAAAATTGAAATTTTTATATGAAAAACTTGTTTTGCTCATATCTCCTAAACTATGCGTCCTAGAGCGAAAAGGAGCTTAATTCATGACCACCCTCAAAAAATTGAAAATTCCATCCAAATCATGGAAAATTTGAAATTTTTGTATGAAAACCTTGTTTTACTCATATCTCCTAAACTATGCGTCCTAGAGCGAAAAGGAGCTTAATTCATGACCACCCACAAATATAAAATTCCATCCAAATCATGGAAAAATAGAAATTTTTGTATGAAAACCTTGTTTTGCTCATATCTCCTAAACTATGCGTCCTAGAGCGAAAAGGAGCTTAATTCATGACCACCCTCAAAAAATCGAAAATTCCATCCAAATCTTGAAAAATTGTAAATTTTTATATAAAAAACTTGTTTTGCTCATATCTCCTAAACTATGCGTCCTAGAGCGAAAAGGAGCTTAATTCATGACCACCGTCAAAAAATTTAAAATTCCATCTAAATCCTGAAAAAATTGAAATTTTTATATGAAAAACTTGTTTTGCTCATATCTCCGAAACTATGCGTCCTAGAGCGAAAAGGAGCTTAATTCATGACCACCCTCAAAAAATTTAAAATTCCATCCAAATCATGGAAAAATTGAAATTTTTATATGAAAAACTTGTTTTGCTCATATCTCCTAAACTATGCGTCCTAGAGCGAAAAGGAGCTTAATTCATGACCACCCTCAAAAAATTGAAAATTCCATCCAAATCATGGAAAAATAGAAATTTTTGTATGAAAACCTTGTTTTGCTCATATCTCCTAAACTATGCGTCCTAGAGCGAAAAGGAGCTTAATTCATGACCACCCCCAAAAAATTGAAAATTCCATCCAAATCATGGAAAAATTGAAATTTTTATATGAAAAACTTGTTTTGCTCATATCTCCTAAACTATGCGTCCTAGAGCGAAAAGGAGCTTAATTCATGACCACCCCCAAAAAATTTAAAATTCCATCCAAATCTTGAAAAATTGTAAATTTTTATATAAAAAACTTGTTTTGCTCATATCTCCTAAACTATGCGTCCTAGAGCGAAAAGGAGCTTAATTCATGACCACCCTCAAAAAATTGAGAATTCCATCCAAATCATGTAAAAATTGAAATTTTTATATGAAAAACTTGTTTTGCTCATATCTCCTAAACTATGCGTCCTAGAGCGAAAAGGAGCTTAATTCATGACTACCCCTAAAAAATTTAAAATTCCATCCAAATCATGGAAAATTTGAAATTTTTATATGAAAAACTTGTTTTGCTCATATCTCCTAAACTATGCGTCCTAGAGCGAAAAGGAGCTTAATTCATGACCACCCTCAAAAAATTGAAAATTCCATCTAAATCATGGAAAAATTTAAATTTTTATATGAAAAACTTGTTTTGCTCATATCTCCTAAACTATGCGTCCTAGAGCGAAAAGGAGCTTAATTCATGACCACCCCCAAAAAATTGAAAATTCCATCCAAATCATGGAAAAATTGAAATTTTTATATGAAAAACTTGTTTTGCTCATATCTCCTAAACTATGCGTCCTAGAGCGAAAAGGAGCTTAATTCATGACCACCCCTAATAAATTTAAAATTCCATCCAAATCATGGAAAATTTGAAATTTTTATATGAAAAACTTGTTTTGCTCATATCTCCTAAACTATGCTTCCTAGAGCGAAAAGGAGCTTAATTCATGACCACCCTCAAAAAATTGAAAATTCCATCCAAATCATGGAAAAATTGTAAATTTTTATATAAAAAACTTGTTTTGCTCATATCTCCTAAACTATGCGTCCTAGAGCGAAAAGGAGCTTAATTCATGACCACCCCCAAAAAATTGAAAATTCCATCCAAATCCTGAAAAAATTGAAATTTTTATATGAAAAACTTATTTTGCTCATATCTCCTAAACTATGCGTCCTAGAGCGAAAAGGAGCTTAATTCATGACCACCCCCAAAAAATTGAAAATTCCACCCAAATCCTGAAAAAATTGAAATTTTTATATGAAAAACTTGTTTTGCTCATATCTCCTAAACTATGCGTCCTAGAGCGAAAAGGAGCTTAATTCATGACCACCCTCAAAAAATTGAAAATTCCATCCAAATCATGGAAAAATAGAAATTTTTGTATGAAAACCTTGTTTTGCTCATATCTCCTAAACTATGCGTCCTAGAGCGAAAAGGAGCTTAATTCATGACCACCCCCAAAAAATTGAAAATTCCATCCAAATCATGGAAAAATTGAAATTTTTATATGAAAAACTTGTTTTGCTCATATCTCCTAAACTATGCGTCCTAGAGCGAAAAGGAGCTTAATTCATGACCACCCACAAATATAAAATTCCATCCAAATCATGGAAAAATTGAAATTTTTATATGAAAAACTTGTTTTGCTCATATCTCCTAAACTATGCGTCCTAGAGCGAAAAGGAGCTTAATTCATGACCACCCACAAATATAAAATTCCATCCAAATCATGGAAAAATTGAAATTTTTATATGAAAAACTTGTTTTGCTCATATCTCCTAAACTATGCGTCCTAGAGCGAAAAGGAGCTTAATTCATGACCACCCTCAAAAAATTGAAAATTCCATCCAAATCATGGAAAATTTGAAATTTTTGTATGAAAACCTTGTTTTACTCATATCTCCTAAACTATGCGTCCTAGAGCGAAAAGGAGCTTAATTCATGACCACCCACAAATATAAAATTCCATCCAAATCATGGAAAAATAGAAATTTTTGTATGAAAACCTTGTTTTGCTCATATCTCCTAAACTATGCGTCCTAGAGCGAAAAGGAGCTTAATTCATGACCACCCTCAAAAAATCGAAAATTCCATCCAAATCTTGAAAAATTGTAAATTTTTATATAAAAAACTTGTTTTGCTCATATCTCCTAAACTATGCGTCCTAGAGCGAAAAGGAGCTTAATTCATGACCACCCCTAAACAATTGAAAATTCCATCCAAATCATGGAAAAATAGAAATTTTTGTATGAAAACCTTGTTTTGCTCATATCTCCTAAACTATGCGTCCTAGAGCGAAAAGGAGCTTAATTCATGACCACCCCCAAAAAATTGAAAATTCCATCCAAATCCTGAAAAAATTGAAATTTTTATATGAAAACCTTGTTTTGCTCATATCTCCTAAACTATGCGTCCTAGAGCGAAAAGGAGCTTAATTCATGACTACCCCTAATAAATTTAAAATTCCATCCAAATCATGGAAAATTTGAAATTTTTATATGAAAAACTTGTTTTGCTCATGTCTCCTAAACTATGCGTCCTAGAGCGAAAAGGAGCTTAATTCATGACCACCCTCAAAAAATTGAAAATTCCATCCAAATCATGGAAAAATTGAAATTTTTATATGAAAAACTTGTTTTGCTCATATCTCCTAAACTATGCGTCCTAGAGCGAAAAGGAGCTTAATTCATGACTACCCCTAATAAATTTAAAATTCCATCCAAATCATGGAAAATTTGAAATTTTTATATGAAAAACTTGTTTTGCTCATATCTCCTAAACTATGCGTCCTAGAGCGAAAAGGAGCTTAATTCATGACCACCCTCAAAAAATTGAAAATTCCATCCAAATCATGGAAAAATTGTAAATTTTTATATAAAAAACTTGTTTTGCTCATATCTCCTAAACTATGCGTCCTAGAGCGAAAAGGAGCTTAATTCATGACCACCCCCAAAAAATTGAAAATTCCATCCAAATCCTGAAAAAATTGAAATTTTTATATGAAAAACTTGTTTTGCTCATATCTCCTAAACTATGCGTCCTAGAGCGAAAAGGAGCTTAATTCATGACCACCCCCAAAAAATTGAAAATTTCATCCAAATCCTGAAAAAATTGAAATTTTTATATGAAAAACTTGTTTTGCTCATATCTCCTAAACTATGCGTCCTAGAGCGAAAAGGAGCTTAATTCATGACCACCCTCAAAAAACTGAAAATTCCATCCAAATCATGGAAAAATTGAAATTTTTATATGAAAAACTTGTTTTGCTCATATCTCCTAAACTATGCGTCCTAGAGCAAAAAGGAGCTTAATTCATGACCACCCTCAAAAAATTGAAAATTCCATCCAAATCATGGAAAAATTGAAATTTTTATATGAAAAACTTGTTTTGCTCATATCTCCTAAACTATGCGTCCTAGAGCGAAAAGGAGCTTAATTCATGACCATCCTCAAAAAATTGAAAATTCCATCCAAATCATGGAAAAATTAAAATTTTTACATGAAAAACTTGTTTTGCTCATATCTCCTAAACTATGCGTCCTAGAGCGAAAAGGAGCTTAATTCATGACCACCCTCAAAAAATTGAAAATTCCATCCAAATCATGGAAAAATAGAAATTTTTGTATGAAAACCTTGTTTTGCTCATATCTCCTAAACTATGCGTCCTAGAGCGAAAAGGAGCTTAATTCATGACCACCCCCAAAAAATTGAAAATTCCATCCAAATCATGGAAAAATTGAAATTTTTATATGAAAAACTTGTTTTGCTCATATCTCCTAAACTATGCGTCCTAGAGCGAAAAGGAGCTTAATTCATGACCACCCACAAATATAAAATTCCATCCAAATCCTGAAAAAAATTGAAATTTTTATATGAAAAACTTGTTTTGCTCATGCTTAATTCATGACCACCCCCAAAAAATTGAAAATTCCATCCAAATCTTGAAAAATTGTAAATTTTTATATAAAAAACTTGTTTTGCTCATATCTCCTAAACTATGCGTCCTAGAACGAAAAGGAGCTTAATTCATGACCACCCCCAAAAAATTGAAAATTCCATCCAAATCCTGAAAAAATTGAAATTTTTATATGAAAAACTTGTTTTGCTCATATCTCCTTAACTATGCGTCCTAGAGCGAAAAGGAGCTTAATTCATGACCACCCTCAAAAAACTGAAAATTCCATCCAAATCATGGAAAAATTGAAATTTTTATATGAAAAACTTGTTTTGCTCATATCTCCTAAACTATGCGTCCTAGAGCGAAAAGGAGCTTAATTCATGACCACCCTCAAAAAATTGAGAATTCCATCCAAATCATGGAAAAATTGAAATTTTTATATGAAAAACTTGTTTTGCTCATATCTCCTAAACTATGCGTCCTAGAGCGAAAAGGAGCTTAATTCATGACTACCCTCAAAAAATTGAAAATTCCATCCAAATCATGGAAAAATATAAATTTTTGTATGAAAACCTTGTTTTGCTCATATCTCCTAAACTATGCGTCCTAGAGCGAAAAGGAGCTTAATTCATGACCACCCCCAAAAAATTGAAAATTCCATCCAACTCCTGAAAAAATTGAAATTTTTATATGAAAAACTTGTTTTGCTCATATCTCCTAAACTAAAAGGAGCTTAATTCATGACCACCCTCAAAAAACTGAAAATTCCATCCAAATCATGGAAAAATTGAAATTTTTATATGAAAAACTTGTTTTGCTCATATCTCCTAAACTATGCGTCCTAGAGCGAAAAGGAGCTTAATTCATGACCACCCTCAAAAAATTGAAAATTCCATCCAAATCATGGAAAAATTGAAATTTTTATATGAAAAACATGTTTTGCTCATATCTCCTAAACTATGCGTCCTAGCGCGAAAAGGAGCTTAATTCATGACTACCCCTAATAAATTTAAAATTCCATCCAAATCATGGAAAATTTGAAATTTTTATATGAAAAACTTGTTTTGCTCATATCTCCTAAACTATGCGTCCTAGAGCGAAAAGGAGCTTAATTCATGACCACCCTAAAAAAATTGAAAATTCCATCCAAATCATGGAAAAATTGTAAATTTTTATATAAAGAACTTGTTTTGCTCATATCTCCTAAACTATGCGTCCTAGAGCGAAAAGGAGCTTAATTTATGACCACCCCCAAAAAATTGAAAATTCCATCCAAATCATGGAAAATTTGAAATTTTTATATGAAAAACTTGTTTTGCTCATATCTCCTAAACTATGCGTCCTAGAGCGAAAAGGAGCTTAATTCATGACCACCCCCAAAAAATTGAAAATTCCATCCAAATCCTGAAAAAATTTAAATTTTTATATGAAAAACTTGTTTTGCTCATATCTCCTAAACTATGCGTCCTAGAGCGAAAAGGAGCTTAATTCATGACCACCCTCAAAAAACTGAAAATTCCATCCAAATCATGGAAAAATTGAAATTTTTATATGAAAAACTTGTTTTGCTCATATCTCCTAAACTATGCGTCCTAGAGCGAAAAGGAGCTTAATTCATGACCACCCTCAAAAAAATGAAAATTCCATCCAAATCATGGAAAAATAGAAATTTTTGTATGAAAAACTTGTTTTGCTCATATCTCCTAAACTATGCGTCCTAGAGCGAAAAGGAGCTTAATTCATGACCACCCTCAAAAAAATGAAAATTCCATCCAAATCATGGAAAAATAGAAATTTTTGTATGAAAACCTTGTTTTGCTCATATCTCCTAAACTATGCGTCCTAGAGCGAAAAGGAGCTTAATTCATGACCACCCCCAAAAAATTGAAAATTCCATCCAAATCCTGAAAAAATTGAAATTTTTATATGAAAAACTTGTTTTGCTCATATCTCCTAAACTATGCGTCCTAGAGCGAAAAGGAGCTTAATTCATGACCACCCTCAAAAAATTGAGAATTCCATCCAAATCATGGAAAAATTGAAATTTTTATATGAAAAACTTGTTTTGCTCATATCTCCTAAACTATGCGTCCTAGAGCGAAAAGGAGCTTAATTCATGACTACCCCTAATAAATTTAAAATTCCATCCAAATCATGGAAAATTTGAAATTTTTATATGAAAAACTTGTTTTGCTCATATCTCCTAAACTATGCGTCCTAGAGCGAAAAGGAGCTTAATTCATGACCACCCTCAAAAAATTTAAAATTCCATCCAAATCATGGAAAAATAGAAATTTTTGTATGAAAACCTTGTTTTGCTCATATCTCCTAAAATATGCGTCCTAGAGCGAAAAGGAGCTTAATTCATGACCACCCACAAATATAAAATTCCATCCAAATCATGGAAAAATTGAAATTTTTATATGAAAAACTTGTTTTGCTCATATCTCCTAAACTATGCGTCCTAGAGCGAAAAGGAGCTTAATTCATGACCACCCTCAAAAAATTTAAAATTCCATCCAAATCATGGAAAAATAGAAATTTTTGTATGAAAACCTTGTTTTGCTCATATCTCCTAAACTATGCGTCCTAGAGCGAAAAGGAGCTTAATTCATGACCACCCTCAAAAAATTGAAAATTCCATCCAAAACATGGAAAAATAGAAATTTTTGTATGAAAACCTTGTTTTGCTCATATCTCCTAAACTATGCGTCCTAGAGCGAAAAGGAGCTTAATTCATGACCACCCTCAAAAAATCGAAAATTCCATCCAAATCTTGAAAAATTCTAAATTTTTATATAAAAAACTTGTTTTGCTCATATCTCCTAAACTATGCGTCCTAGAGCGAAAAGGAGCTTAATTCATGACCACCCCCAAAAAATTGAAAATTCCATCCAAATCATGGAAAAATTGAAATTTTTATATGAAAAACTTGTTTTGCTCATATCTCCTAAACTATGCGTCCTAGAGCGAAAAGGAGCTTAATTCATGACCACCCTCAAAAAATTGAAAATTCCATCTAAATCATGGCAAAATTGAAATTTTGATGAAATTTTTATATGAAAAACTTGTTTTGCTCATATCTCCTAAACTATGCGTCCTAGAGCGAAAAGGAGCTTAATTCATGACCACCCTCAAAAAATTTAAAATTCCATCCAAATCATGGAAAAATAGAAATTTTTGTATGAAAACCTTGTTTTGCTCATATCTCCTAAACTATGCGTCCTAGAGCGAAAAGGAGCTTAATTCATGACCACCCTCAAAAAATTGAAAATTCCATCCAAATCCTGAAAAAATTGAAATTTTTATATGAAAACCTTGTTTTGCTCATATCTCCTAAACTATGCGCCCTAGAGCGAAAAGGAGCTTAATTCATGACCACCGTCAAAAAATTGAAAAATCCATCCAAATCCTGAAAAAATTGAAGTTTTTATATGAAAAACTTGTTTTGCTCATATCTCCTAAACTATGCGTCCTAGAGCGAAAAGGAGCTTAATTCATGACCACCCTCAAAAAATTGAAAATTCCATCCAAATCATGGAAAAATTGAAATTTTTATATGAAAAACTTGTTTTGCTCATATCTCCTAAACTATGCGTCCTAGAGCGAAAAGGAGCTTAATTCATGACCACCCTCAAAAAATTGAAAATTCCATCCAAATCCTGAAAAAATTGAAATTTTTATATGAAAAACTTGTTTTGCTCACATCTCCTAAACTATGCGTCCTAGAGCGAAAAGGAGCTTAATTCATGACCACCCCTAAACAATTGAAAATTCCATCCAAATCATGGAAAATATAAAATTTTTATATGAAAAACTTGTTTTGCTCATATCTCCTTAACTATGCGTCCTAGAGCGAAAAGGAGCTTAATTCATGACCACCCTCAAAAAATTGAAAATTCCATCCAAATCATGGAAAAATAGAAATTTTTGTATGAAAACCTTGTTTTGCTCATATCTCCTAAACTATGCGTCCTAGAGCGAAAAGAAGCTTAATTCATGACCACCCCCAAAAAATTGAAAATTCCATCCAAATCCTGAAAAAATTTAAATTTTTATATGAAAAACTTGTTTTGCTCATATCTCCTAAACTATGCGTCCTAGAGCGAAAAGGAGCTTAATTCATGACCACCCTCAAAAAACTGAAAATTCCATCCAAATCATGGAAAATATAAAATTTTTATATGAAAAACTTGTTTTGCTCATATCTCCTTAACTATGCGTCCTAGAGCGAAAAGGAGCTTAATTCATGACCACCCCCAAAAAATTGAAAATTCCATCCAAATCATGGAAAATTTGAAATTTTTATATGAAAAACTTGTTTTGCTCATATCTCCTAAACTATGCGTCCTAGAGCGAAAAGGAGCTTAATTCATGACCACCCCCAAAAAATTGAAAATTCCATCCAAATCCTGAAAAAATTTAAATTTTTATATGAAAAACTTGTTTTGCTCATATCTCCTAAACTATGCGTCCTAGAGCGAAAAGGAGCTTAATTCATGACCACCCTCAAAAAACTGAAAATTCCATCCAAATCATGGAAAAATTGAAATTTTTATATGAAAAACTTGTTTTGCTCATATCTCCTAAACTATGCGTCCTAGAGCGAAAAGGAGCTTAATTCATGACCACCCTCAAAAAAATGAAAATTCCATCCAAATCATGGAAAAATAGAAATTTTTGTATGAAAAACTTGTTTTGCTCATATCTCCTAAACTATGCGTCCTAGAGCGAAAAGGAGCTTAATTCATGACCACCCTCAAAAAAATGAAAATTCCATCCAAATCATGGAAAAATAGAAATTTTTGTATGAAAACCTTGTTTTGCTCATATCTCCTAAACTATGCGTCCTAGAGCGAAAAGGAGCTTAATTCATGACCACCCCCAAAAAATTGAAAATTCCATCCAAATCCTGAAAAAATTGAAATTTTTATATGAAAAACTTGTTTTGCTCATATCTCCTAAACTATGCGTCCTAGAGCGAAAAGGAGCTTAATTCATGACCACCCTCAAAAAATTGAGAATTCCATCCAAATCATGGAAAAATTGAAATTTTTATATGAAAAACTTGTTTTGCTCATATCTCCTAAACTATGCGTCCTAGAGCGAAAAGGAGCTTAATTCATGACTACCCCTAATAAATTTAAAATTCCATCCAAATCATGGAAAATTTGAAATTTTTATATGAAAAACTTGTTTTGCTCATATCTCCTAAACTATGCGTCCTAGAGCGAAAAGGAGCTTAATTCATGACCACCCTCAAAAAATTGAAAATTCCATCCAAATCATGGAAAAATTTAAATTTTTATATGAAAAACTTGTTTTGCTCATATCTCCTAAACTATGCGTCCTAGAGCGAAAAGGAGCTTAATTCATGACCACCCTCAAAAAATTTAAAATTCCATCCAAATCATGGAAAAATAGAAATTTTTGTATGAAAACCTTGTTTTGCTCATATCTCCTAAAATATGCGTCCTAGAGCGAAAAGGAGCTTAATTCATGACCACCCACAAATATAAAATTCCATCCAAATCATGGAAAAATTGAAATTTTTATATGAAAAACTTGTTTTGCTCATATCTCCTAAACTATGCGTCCTAGAGCGAAAAGGAGCTTAATTCATGACCACCCTCAAAAAATTTAAAATTCCATCCAAATCATGGAAAAATAGAAATTTTTGTATGAAAACCTTGTTTTGCTCATATCTCCTAAACTATGCGTCCTAGAGCGAAAAGGAGCTTAATTCATGACCACCCTCAAAAAATTGAAAATTCCATCCAAAACATGGAAAAATAGAAATTTTTGTATGAAAACCTTGTTTTGCTCATATCTCCTAACCTATGCGTCCTAGAGCGAAAAGGAGCTTAATTCATGACCACCCTCAAAAAATCGAAAATTCCATCCAAATCTTGAAAAATTCTAAATTTTTATATAAAAAACTTGTTTTGCTCATATCTCCTAAACTATGCGTCCTAGAGCGAAAAGGAGCTTAATTCATGACCACCCCCAAAAAATTGAAAATTCCATCCAAATCATGGAAAAATTGAAATTTTTATATGAAAAACTTGTTTTGCTCATATCTCCTAAACTATGCGTCCTAGAGCGAAAAGGAGCTTAATTCATGACCACCCTCAAAAAATTGAAAATTCCATCTAAATCATGGAAAAATTGAAATTTTGATATGAAAAACTTGTTTTGCTCATATCTCCTAAACTATGCGTCCTAGAGCGAAAAGGAGCTTAATTCATGACCACCCCTAAACAATTGAAAAACAATCCATCCAAATCTTGAAAAATTGTAAATTTATATATAAAAAACTTGTTTTGCTCATATCTCCTAAACTATGCGTCCTAGAGCGAAAAGGAGCTTAATTCATGACCACCCCCAAAAAATTTAAAATTCCATCCAAATCCTGAAAAAATTGAAATTTTTATATGAAAAACTTGTTTTGCTCATATCTCCTAAACTATGCGTCCTAGAGCGAAAAGGAGCTTAATTCATGACCACCCTCAAAAAACTGAAAATTCCATCCAAATCATGGAAAAATTGAAATTTTTATATGAAAAACTTGTTTTGCTCATATCTCCTAAACTATGCGTCCTAGAGCGAAAAGGAGCTTAATTCATGACCACCCTCAAAAAATTGAAAATTCCATCCAAATCATGGAAAAATTGAAATTTTTATATGAAAAACTTGTTTTGTTCATATCTCCTAAACTATGCGTCCTAGAGCGAAAAGGAGCTTAATTCATGACTACCCCTAATAAATTTAAAATTCCATCCAAATCATGGAAAATTTGAAATTTTTATATGAAAAACTTGTTTTGCTCATATCTCCTAAACTATGCGTCCTAGAGCGAAAAGGAGCTTAATTCATGACCACCCTCAAAAAACTGAAAATTCCATCCAAATCATGGAAAAATTGAAATTTTTATATGAAAAACTTGTTTTGCTCATATCTCCTAAACTATGCGTCCTAGAGCGAAAAGGAGCTTAATTCATGACCACCCTCAAAAAATTGAAAATTCCATCCAAATCATGGAAAAATTGAAATTTTTATATGAAAAACTTGTTTTGCTCATATCTCCTAAACTATGCGCCCTAGAGCGAAAAGGAGCTTAATTCATGACCACCGTCAAAAAATTGAAAAATCCATCCAAATCCTGAAAAAATTGAAATTTTTATATGAAAAACTTGTTTTGCTCATATCTCCTAAACTATGCGTCCTAGAGCGAAAAGGAGCTTAATTCATGACCACCCTCAAAAAATTTAAAATTCCATCCAAATCATGGAAAAATTGAAATTTTTATATGAAAAACTTGTTTTGCTCATATCTCCTAAACTATGCGTCCTAGAGCGAAAAGGAGCTTAATTCATGACCACCCTCAAAAAATTGAAAATTCCATCCAAATCCTGAAAAAATTGAAATTTTTATATGAAAAACTTGTTTTGCTCACATCTCCTAAACTATGCGTCCTAGAGCGAAAAGGAGCTTAATTCATGACCACCCCTAAACAATTGAAAATTCCATCCAAATCATGGAAAATATAAAATTTTTATATGAAAAACTTGTTTTGCTCATATCTCCTTAACTATGCGTCCTAGAGCGAAAAGGAGCTTAATTCATGACCACCCTCAAAAAATTGAAAATTCCATCCAAATCATGGAAAAATAGAAATTTTTGTATGAAAACCTTGTTTTGCTCATATCTCCTAAACTATGCGTCCTAGAGCGAAAAGAAGCTTAATTCATGACCATCCCCAAAAAATTGAAAATTCCTCCAAATCATGGAAAAATTTAAATTTTTATATGAAAAACTTGTTTTGCTCATATCTCCTAAACTATGCGTCCTAGAGCGAAAAGGAGCTTAATTCATGACCACCCTCAAAAAATTGAAAATTCCATCCAAATCCTGAAAAAATTGAAATTTTTATATGAAAAACTTGTTTTGCTCATATCTCTTAAACTATGCGTCCTAGAGCGAAAAGGAGCATAATTCATGACCACCCCCAAAAAATTGAAAATTCCATCCAAATCATGGAAAAATTGAAATTTTTATATGAAAAACTTGTTTTGCTCATATCTCCTAAACTATGCGTCCTAGAGCGAAAAGGAGCTTAATTCATGACCACCCCCAAAAAATTTAAAATTCCATCCAAATCTTGAAAATTTGTAAATTTTTATATAAAAAACTTGTTTTGCTCATATCTCCTAAACTATGCGTCCTAGAGCGAAAAGGAGCTTAATTCATGACCACCCCCAAAAAATTGAAAATTCCATCCAAATCCTGAAAAAATTGAAATTTTTATATGAAAAACTTGTTTTGCTCATATCTCCTAAACTATGCGTCCTAGAGCGAAAAGGAGCTTAATTCATGACCACCCACAAATATAAAATTCCATCCAAATCATGGAAAAATTGAAATTTTTATATGAAAAACTTGTTTTGCTCATATCTCCTAAACTATGCGACCTAGAGCGAAAAGGAGCTTAATTCATGACCACCCTCAAAAAATTGAGAATTCCATCCAAATCATGGAAAAATTGAAATTTTTATATGAAAAACTTGTTTTGCTCATATCTCCTAAACTAAAAGGAGCTTAATTCATGACCACCCTCAAAAAACTGAAAATTCCATCCAAATCATGGAAAAATTGAAATTTTTATATAAAAAACTTGTTTTGCTCATATCTCCTAAACTATGCGTCCTAGAGCGAAAAGGAGCTTAATTCATGACCACCCCCAAATTATTGAAAATTCCATCCAAATCCTGAAAAAATTGAAATTTTTATATGAAAAATTTGTTTTGCTCATATCTCCTAAACTATGCGTCCTAGAGCGAAAAGGAGCTTAATTCATGACCACCCTCAAAAAATTGAAAATTCCATCCAAATCATGGAAAAATAGAAATTTTTGTATGAAAACCTTGTTTTGCTCATATCTCCTAAACTATGCGTCCTAGAGCGAAAATGAGCTTAATTCATGACCACCCCCAAAAAATTGAAAATTCCATCCAAATCATGGAAAAATTGAAATTTTTATATGAAAAACTTGTTTTGCTCATATCTCCTAAACTATGCGTCCTAGAGCGAAAAGGAGCTTAATTCATGACCACCCCCAAAAAATTTAAAATTCCATCCAAATCTTGAAAAATTGTAAATTTTTATATAAAAAACTTGTTTTGCTCATATCTCCTAAACTATGCGTCCTAGAGCGAAAAGGAGCTTAATTCATGACCACCCCCAAAAAATTGAAAATTCCATCCAAATCCTGAAAAAATTGAAATTTTTATATGAAAAATTTGTTTTGCTCATATCTCCTAAACTATGCGTCCTAGAGCGAAAAGGAGCTTAATTCATGACCACCCTCAAAAAACTGAAAATTCCATCCAAATCATGGAAAAATTGAAATTTTTATATGAAAAACTTGTTTTGCTCATATCTCCTAAACTAAAAGGAGCTTAATTCATGACCACCCTCAAAAAACTGAAAATTCCATCCAAATCATGGAAAAATTGAAATTTTTATATGAAAAACTTGTTTTGCTCATATCTCCTAAACTATGCGTCCTAGAGCGAAAAGGAGCTTAATTCATGACTACCCTCAAAAAATTGAAAATTCCATCCAAATCATGAAAATAGAAATTTTTGTATGAAAACCTTGTTTTGCTCATATCTCCTAAACTATGCGTCCTAGAGCGAAAAGGAGCTTAATTCATGACCACCCCCAAAAAATTGAAAATTCCATCCAAATCCTGAAAAAATTGAAATTATTATATGAAAAACTTGTTTTGCTCATATCTCCTAAACTAAAAGGAGCTTAATTCATGACCACCCTCAAAAAACTGAAAATTCCATCCAAATCATGGAAAAATTGAAATTTTTATATGAAAAACTTGTTTTGCTCATATCTCCTAAACTATGCGTCCTAGAGCGAAAAGGAGCTTAATTCATGACCACCCTCAAAAAATTGAAAGTTCCATCCAAATCATGGAAAAATTGAAATTTTTATATGAAAAACTTGTTTTGCTCATATCTCCTAAACTATGCGTCCTAGAGCGAAAAGGAGCTTAATTCATGACCACCCCTAATAAATTTAAAATTCCATCCAAATCATGGAAAATTTGAAATTTTTATATGAAAAACTTGTTTTGCTCATATCTCGTAAACTATGCGTCCTAGAGCGAAAAGGAGCTTAATTCATGACCACCCCCAAAAAATTGAAAATTCCATCCAAATCATGGAAAAATTGAAATTTTTATATGAAAAACTTGTTTTGCTCATATCTCCTAAACTATGCGTCCTAGAGCGAAAAGGAGCTTAATTCATGACTACCCCTAATAAATTTAAAATTCCATCCAAATCATGGAAAATTTGAAATTTTTATATGAAAAACTTGTTTTGCTCATATCTCCTAAACTATGCGTCCTAGAGCGAAAAGGAGCTTAATTCATGACCACCCCCAAAAAATTGAAAATTCCATCCAAATCCTGAAAAAATTGAAATTTTTATATGAAAAACTTGTTTTGCTCATATCTCCTAAACTATGCGTCCTAGAGCGAAAAGGAGCTTAATTCATGACCACCCTCAAAAAACTGAAAATTCCATCCAAATCATGGAAAAATTGAAATTTTTATATGAAAAACTTGTTTTGCTCATATCTCCGAAACTATGCGTCCTAGAGCGAAAAGGAGCTTAATTCATGACCACCCTCAAAAAATTGAAAATTCCATCCAAATCATGGAAAAATTGAAATTTTGATATGAAAAACTTGTTTTGCTCATATCTCCTAAACTATGCGTCCTAGAGCGAAAAGGAGCTTAATTCATGACCACCCTCAAAAAATTGAAAATTCCATCCAAATCATGGAAAAATTAAAATTTTTATATGAAAAACTTGTTTTGCTCATATCTCCTAAACTATGCGTCCTAGAGCGAAAAGGAGCTTAATTCATGACCACCCTCAAAAAATTGAAAATTCCATCCAAATCATGGAAAAATAGAAATTTTTGTATGAAAACCTTGTTTTGCTCATATCTCCTAAACTATGCGTCCTAGAGCGAAAAGGAGCTTAATTCATGACCACCCCCAAAAAATTGAAAATTCCATCCAAATCATGGAAAAATTGAAATTTTTATATGAAAAACTTGTTTTGCTCATATCTCCTAAACTATGCGTCCTAGAGCGAAAAGGAGCTTAATTCATGACCACCCACATATATAAAATTCCATCCAAATCATGGAAAAATTGAAATTTTTATATGAAAAACTTGTTTTGTTCATATCTCCTAAACTATGCGTCCTAGAGCGAAAAGGAGCTTAATTCATGACCACCGTCAAAAAATTTAAAATTCCATCTAAATCCTGAAAAAATTGAAATTTTTATATGAAAAACTTGTTTTGCTCATATCTCCGAAACTATGCGTCCTAGAGCGAAAAGGAGCTTAATTCATGACCACCCTCAAAAAATTGAAAATTCCATCCAAATCATGGAAAAATTGAAATTTTTATATGAAAAACTTGTTTTGCTCATATCTCCTAAACTATGCGTCCTAGAGCGAAAAGGAGCTTAATTCATGACCACCGTCAAAAAATTTAAAATTCCATCTAAATCCTGAAAAAATTGAAATTTTTATATGAAAAACTTGTTTTGCTCATATCTCCGAAACTATGCGTCCTAGAGCGAAAAGGAGCTTAATTCATGACCACCCTCAAAAAATTGAAAATTCCATCCAAATCATGGAAAAATTGAAATTTTTATATGAAAAACTTGTTTTGCTCATATCTCCTAAACTATGCGTCCTAGAGCGAAAAGGAGCTTAATTCATGACCACCCCCAAAAAATTGAAAATTCCATCCAAATCATGGAAAAATTGAAATTTTTATATGAAAAACTTGTTTTGCTCATATCTCCTAAACTATGCGTCCTAGAGCGAAAAGGAGCTTAATTCATGACCACCCCCAAAAAATTTAAAATTCCATCCAAATCTTGAAAAATTGTAAATTTTTATATAAAAAACTTGTTTTGCTCATATCTCCTAAACTATGCGTCCTAGAGCGAAAATGAGCTTAATTCATGACCACCCTCAAAAAATTGAAAATTCCATCCAAATCATGGAAAAATAGAAATTTTTGTATGAAAACCTTGTTTTGCTCATATCTCCTAAACTATGCGTCCTAGAGCGAAAAGGAGCTTAATTACTGACCACCCCCAAAAAATTTAAAATTCCATCCAAATCATGGAAAAATTGAAATTTTTATATGAAAAACTTGTTTTGCTCATATCTCCTAAACTATGCGTCCTAGAGCGAAAAGGAGCTTAATTCATGACCACCCTCAAAAAATTGAGAATTCCATCCAAATCATGGAAAAATTGAAATTTTTATATGAAAAACTTGTTTTGCTCATATCTCCTAAACTATGCGTCCTAGAGCGAAAAGGAGCTTAATTCATGACTACCCCTAATAAATTTAAAATTCCATCCAAATCATGGAAAATTTGAAATTTTTATATGAAAAACTTGTTTTGCTCATATCTCCTAAACTATGCGTCCTAGAGCGAAAAGGAGCTTAATTCATGACCACCCTCAAAAAATTGAAAATTCCATCCAAATCATGGAAAAATTAAAATTTTTATATGAAAAACTTGTTTTGCTCATATCTCCTAAACTATGCGTCCTAGAGCGAAAAGGAGCTTAATTCATGACCACCCTCAAAAAATTGAAAATTCCATCCAAATCATGGAAAAATTAAAATTTTTATATGAAAAACTTGTTTTGCTCATATCTCCTAAACTATGCGTCCTAGAGCGAAAAGGAGCTTAATTCATGACCACCCTCAAAAAATTGAAAATTCCATCCAAATCATGGAAAAATAGAAATTTTTGTATGAAAACCTTGTTTTGCTCATATCTCCTAAACTATGCGTCCTAGAGCGAAAAGGAGCTTAATTCATGACCACCCCCAAAAAATTGAAAATTCCATCCAAATCATGGAAAAATTGAAATTTTTATATGAAAAACTTGTTTTGCTCATATCTCCTAAACTATGCGTCCTAGAGCGAAAAGGAGCTTAATTCATGACCACCCACAAATATAAAATTCCATCCAAATCATGGAAAAATTGAAATTTTTATATGAAAAACTTGTTTTGCTCATATCTCCTAAACTATGCGTCCTAGAGCGAAAAGGAGCTTAATTCATGACCACCCACAAATATAAAATTCCATCAAAATCATGGAAAAATTGAAATTTTTATATGAAAAACTTGTTTTGCTCATATCTCCTAAACTATGCATCCTAGAGCGAAAAGGAGCTTAATTCATGACCACCCTCAAAAAATTGAAAATTCCATCCAAATCATGGAAAATTTGAAATTTTTGTATGAAAACCTTGTTTTACTCATATCTCCTAAACTATGCGTCCTAGAGCGAAAAGGAGCTTAATTCATGACCACCCACAAATATAAAATTCCATCCAAATCATGGAAAAATAGAAATTTTTGTATGAAAACCTTGTTTTGCTCATATCTCCTAAACTATGCGTCCTAGAGCGAAAAGGAGCTTAATTCATGACCACCCTCAAAAAATCGAAAATTCCATCCAAATCTTGAAAAATTGTAAATTTTTATATAAAAAATTTGTTTTGCTCATATCTCCTAAACTATGCGTCCTAGAGCGAAAAGGAGCTTAATTCATGACCACCCTCAAAAAATTGAGAATTCCATCCAAATCATGGAAAAATTGAAATTTTTATATGAAAAACTTGTTTTGCTCATATCTCCTAAACTATGCGTCCTAGAGCGAAAAGGAGCTTAATTCATGACTACCCCTAATAAATTTAAAATTCCATCCAAATCATGGAAAATTTGAAATTTTTATATGAAAAACTTGTTTTGCTCATATCTCCTAAACTATGCGTCCTAGAGCGAAAAGGAGCTTAATTCATGACCACCCTCAAAAAATTGAAAATTCCATCTAAATCATGGAAAAATTTAAATTTTTATATGAAAAACTTGTTTTGCTCATATCTCCTAAACTATGCGTCCTAGAGCGAAAAGGAGCTTAATTCATGACCACCCCCAAAAAATTGAAAATTCCATCCAAATCATGGAAAAATTGAAATTTTTATATGAAAAACTTGTTTTGCTCATATCTCCTAAACTATGCGTCCTAGAGCGAAAAGGAGCTTAATTCATGACCACCCCTAATAAATTTAAAATTCCATCCAAATCATGGAAAATTTGAAATTTTTATATGAAAAACTTGTTTTGCTCATATCTCCTAAGCTATGCGTCCTAGAGCGAAAAGGAGCTTAATTCATGACCACCCTCAAAAAATTGAAAATTCCATCCAAATCATGGAAAAATTAAAATTTTTATATGAAAAACTTGTTTTGCTCATATCTCCTAAACTATGCGTCCTAGAGCGAAAAGGAGCTTAATTCATGACCACCCTCAAAAAATTGAAAATTCCATCCAAATCATGGAAAAATAGAAATTTTTGTATGAAAACCTTGTTTTGCTCATATCTCCTAAACTATGCGTCCTAGAGCGAAAAGGAGCTTAATTCATGACCACCCCCAAAAAATTGAAAATTCCATCCAAATCATGGAAAAATTGAAATTTTTATATGAAAAACTTGTTTTGCTCATATCTCCTAAACTATGCGTCCTAGAGCGAAAAGGAGCTTAATTCATGACCACCCACAAATATAAAATTCCATCCAAATCATGGAAAAATTGAAATTTTTATATGAAAAACTTGTTTTGCTCATATCTCCTAAACTATGCGTCCTAGAGCGAAAAGGAGCTTAATTCATGACCACCCACAAATATAAAATTCCATCCAAATCATGGAAAAATTGAAATTTTTATATGAAAAACTTGTTTTGCTCATATCTCCTAAACTATGCATCCTAGAGCGAAAAGGAGCTTAATTCATGACCACCCTCAAAAAATTGAAAATTCCATCCAAATCATGGAAAATTTGAAATTTTTGTATGAAAACCTTGTTTTACTCATATCTCCTAAACTATGCGTCCTAGAGCGAAAAGGAGCTTAATTCATGACCACCCACAAATATAAAATTCCATCCAAATCATGGAAAAATAGAAATTTTTGTATGAAAACCTTGTTTTGCTCATATCTCCTAAACTATGCGTCCTAGAGCGAAAAGGAGCTTAATTCATGACCACCCTCAAAAAATCGAAAATTCCATCCAAATCTTGAAAAATTGTAAATTTTTATATAAAAAACTTGTTTTGCTCATATCTCCTAAACTATGCGTCCTAGAGCGAAAAGGAGCTTAATTCATGACCACCCCCAAAAAATTGAAAATTCCATCCAAATCCTGAAAAAATTGAAATTTTTATATGAAAAACTTGTTTTGCTCATATCTCCTAAACTATGCGTCCTAGAGCGAAAAGGAGCTTAATTCATGACCACCCCCAAAAAATTGAAAATTCCATCCAAATCCTGAAAAAATTGAAATTTTTATATGAAAAACTTGTTTTGCTCATATCTCCTAAACTATGCGTCCTAGAGCGAAAAGGAGCTTAATTCATGACCACCCTCAAAAAACTGAAAATTCCATCCAAATCATGGAAAAATTGAAATTTTTATATGAAAAACTTGTTTTGCTCATATCTCCTAAACTATGCGTCCTAGAGCAAAAAGGAGCTTAATTCATGACCACCCTCAAAAAATTGAAAATTCCATCCAAATCATGGAAAAATTGAAATTTTTATATGAAAAACTTGTTTTGCTCATATCTCCTAAACTATGCGTCCTAGAGCGAAAAGGAGCTTAATTCATGACCACCCTCAAAAAATTGAAAATTCCATCCAAATCATGGAAAAATTAAAATTTTTACATGAAAAACTTGTTTTGCTCATATCTCCTAAACTATGCGTCCTAGAGCGAAAAGGAGCTTAATTCATGACCACCCTCAAAAAATTGAAAATTCCATCCAAATCATGGAAAAATTGAAATTTTGATATGAAAAACTTGTTTTGCTCATATCTCCTAAACTATGCGTCCTAGAGCGAAAAGGAGCTTAATTCATGACCACCCTCAAAAAACTGAAAATTCCATCCAAATCATGGAAAAATTGAAATTTTGATATGAAAAACTTGTTTTGCTCATATCTCCTAAACTATGCGTCCTAGAGCGAAAAGGAGCTTAATTCATGACCACCCCTAAACAATTGAAAATTCCATCCAAATCATGGAAAAATAGAAATTTTTGTATGAAAACCTTGTTTTGCTCATATCTCCTAAACTATGCGTCCTAGAGCGAAAAGGAGCTTAATTCATGACCACCCCCAAAAAATTGAAAATTCCATCCAAATCCTGAAAAAATTGAAATTTTTATATGAAAACCTTGTTTTGCTCATATCTCCTAAACTATGCGTCCTAGAGCGAAAAGGAGCTTAATTCATGACTACCCCTAATAAATTTAAAATTCCATCCAAATCATGGAAAATTTGAAATTTTTATATGAAAAACTTGTTTTGCTCATGTCTCCTAAACTATGCGTCCTAGAGCGAAAAGGAGCTTAATTCATGACCACCCTCAAAAAATTGAAAATTCCATCCAAATCATGGAAAAATTGAAATTTTTATATGAAAAACTTGTTTTGCTCATATCTCCTAAACTATGCGTCCTAGAGCGAAAAGGAGCTTAATTCATGACTACCCCTAATAAATTTAAAATTCCATCCAAATCATGGAAAATTTGAAATTTTTATATGAAAAACTTGTTTTGCTCATATCTCCTAAACTATGCGTCCTAGAGCGAAAAGGAGCTTAATTCATGACCACCCTCAAAAAATTGAAAATTCCATCCAAATCATGGAAAAATTGTAAATTTTTATATAAAAAACTTGTTTTGCTCATATCTCCTAAACTATGCGTCCTAGAGCGAAAAGGAGCTTAATTCATGACCACCCCCAAAAAATTGAAAATTCCATCCAAATCCTGAAAAAATTGAAATTTTTATATGAAAAACTTGTTTTGCTCATATCTCCTAAACTATGCGTCCTAGAGCGAAAAGGAGCTTAATTCATGACCACCCCCAAAAAATTGAAAATTCCATCCAAATCCTGAAAAAATTGAAATTTTTATATGAAAAACTTGTTTTGCTCATATCTCCTAAACTATGCGTCCTAGAGCGAAAAGGAGCTTAATTCATGACCACCCTCAAAAAACTGAAAATTCCATCCAAATCATGGAAAAATTGAAATTTTTATATGAAAAACTTGTTTTGCTCATATCTCCTAAACTATGCGTCCTAGAGCAAAAAGGAGCTTAATTCATGACCACCCTCAAAAAATTGAAAATTCCATCCAAATCATGGAAAAATTGAAATTTTTATATGAAAAACTTGTTTTGCTCATATCTCCTAAACTATGCGTCCTAGAGCGAAAAGGAGCTTAATTCATGACCACCCTCAAAAAATTGAAAATTCCATCCAAATCATGGAAAAATTAAAATTTTTACATGAAAAACTTGTTTTGCTCATATCTCCTAAACTATGCGTCCTAGAGCGAAAAGGAGCTTAATTCATGACCACCCTCAAAAAATTGAAAATTCCATCCAAATCATGGAAAAATAGAAATTTTTGTATGAAAACCTTGTTTTGCTCATATCTCGTAAACTATGCGTCCTAGAGCGAAAAGGAGCTTAATTCATGACCACCCCCAAAAAATTGAAAATTCCATCCAAATCATGGAAAAATTGAAATTTTTATATGAAAAACTTGTTTTGCTCATATCTCCTAAACTATGCGTCCTAGAGCGAAAAGGAGCTTAATTCATGACCACCCACAAATATAAAATTCCATCCAAATCCTGAAAAAATTGAAATTTTTATATGAAAAACTTGTTTTGCTCATATCTCCTAAACTATGCGTCCTAGAGCGAAAAGGAGCTTAATTCATGACCACCCTCAAAAAATTGAAAATTCCATCCAAATCATGGAAAAATAGAAATTTTTGTATGAAAACCTTGTTTTGCTCATATCTCCTAAACTATGCGTCCTAGAGCGAAAAGGAGCTTAATTCATGACCACCCTCAAAAAAATTAAAATTCCATCCAAATCATGGAAAAATTGAAATTTTTATATGAAAAACTTGTTTTGCTCATATCTCCTAAACTATGCGTCCTAGAGCAAAAAGGAGCTTAATTCATGACCACCCTCAAAAAATTGAAAATTCCATCCAAATCATGGAAAAATAGAAATTTTTGTATGAAAACCTTGTTTTGCTCATATCTCCTAAACTATGCGTCCTAGAGCGAAAAGGAGCTTAATTCATGACCACCCCCAAAAAATTGAAAATTCCATCCAAATCTTGAAAAATTGTAAATTTTTATATAAAAAACTTGTTTTGCTCATATCTCCTAAACTATGCGTCCTAGAACGAAAAGGAGCTTAATTCATGACCACCCCCAAAAAATTGAAAATTCCATCCAAATCCTGAAAAAATTGAAATTTTTATATGAAAAACTTGTTTTGCTCATATCTCCTTAACTATGCGTCCTAGAGCGAAAAGGAGCTTAATTCATGACCACCCTCAAAAAACTGAAAATTCCATCCAAATCATGGAAAAATTGAAATTTTTATATGAAAAACTTGTTTTGCTCATATCTCCTAAACTATGCGTCCTAGAGCGAAAAGGAGCTTAATTCATGACCACCCTCAAAAAATTGAGAATTCCATCCAAATCATGGAAAAATTGAAATTTTTATATGAAAAACTTGTTTTGCTCATATCTCCTAAACTATGCGTCCTAGAGCGAAAAGGAGCTTAATTCATGACTACCCTCAAAAAATTGAAAATTCCATCCAAATCATGGAAAAATATAAATTTTTGTATGAAAACCTTGTTTTGCTCATATCTCCTAAACTATGCGTCCTAGAGCGAAAAGGAGCTTAATTCATGACCACCCCCAAAAAATTGAAAATTCCATCCAAATCCTGAAAAAATTGAAATTTTTATATGAAAAACTTGTTTTGCTCATATCTCCTAAACTAAAAGGAGCTTAATTCATGACCACCCTCAAAAAACTGAAAATTCCATCCAAATCATGGAAAAATTGAAATTTTTATATGAAAAACTTGTTTTGCTCATATCTCCTAAACTATGCGTCCTAGAGCGAAAAGGAGCTTAATTCATGACCACCCTCAAAAAATTGAAAATTCCATCCAAATCATGGAAAAATTGAAATTTTTATATGAAAAACTTGTTTTGCTCATATCTCCTAAACTATGCGTCCTAGAGCGAAAAGGAGCTTAATTCATGACCACCCCTAATAAATTTAAAATTCCATCCAAATCATGGAAAATTTGAAATTTTTATATGAAAAACTTGTTTTGCTCATATCTCCTAAACTATGCGTCCTAGAGCGAAAATGAGCTTAATTCATGACCACCCTCAAAAAATTGAAAATTCCATCCAAATCATGGAAAAATTGAAATTTTTATATGAAAAACATGTTTTGCTCATATCTCCTACACTATGCGTCCTAGCGCGAAAAGGAGCTTAATTCATGACCACCCTCAAAAAATTGAAAATTCCATCCAAATCATGGAAAATTTGAAATTTTTATATGAAAAACTTGTTTTGCTCATATCTCCTAAACTATGCGTCCTAGAGCGAAAAGGAGCTTAATTCATGACCACCCTAAAAAAATTGAAAATTCCATCCAAATCATGGAAAAATTGTAAATTTTTATATAAAGAACTTGTTTTGCTCATATCTCCTAAACTATGCGTCCTAGAGCGAAAAGGAGCTTAATTCATGACCACCCCCAAAAAATTGAAAATTCCATCCAAATCATGGAAAATTTGAAATTTTTATATGAAAAACTTGTTTTGCTCATATCTCCTAAACTATGCGTCCTAGAGCGAAAAGGAGCTTAATTCATGACCACCCCCAAAAAATTGAAAATTCCATCCAAATCCTGAAAAAATTTAAATTTTTATATGAAAAACTTGTTTTGCTCATATCTCCTAAACTATGCGTCCTAGAGCGAAAAGGAGCTTAATTCATGACCACCCCCAAAAAATTGAAAATTCCATCCAAATCCTGAAAAAATTTAAATTTTTATATGAAAAACTTGTTTTGCTCATATCTCCTAAACTATGCGTCCTAGAGCGAAAAGGAGCTTAATTCATGACCACCCTCAAAAAAATGAAAATTCCATCCAAATCATGGAAAAATAGAAATTTTTGTATGAAAAACTTGTTTTGCTCATATCTCCTAAACTATGCGTCCTAGAGCGAAAAGGAGCTTAATTCATGACCACCCTCAAAAAAATGAAAATTCCATCCAAATCATGGAAAAATAGAAATTTTTGTATGAAAACCTTGTTTTGCTCATATCTCCTAAACTATGCGTCCTAGAGCGAAAAGGAGCTTAATTCATGACCACCCCCAAAAAATTGAAAATTCCATCCAAATCCTGAAAAAATTGAAATTTTTATATGAAAAACTTGTTTTGCTCATATCTCCTAAACTATGCGTCCTAGAGCGAAAAGGAGCTTAATTCATGACCACCCTCAAAAAATTGAGAATTCCATCCAAATCATGGAAAAATTGAAATTTTTATATGAAAAACTTGTTTTGCTCATATCTCCTAAACTATGCGTCCTAGAGCGAAAAGGAGCTTAATTCATGACTACCCCTAATAAATTTAAAATTCCATCCAAATCATGGAAAATTTGAAATTTTTATATGAAAAACTTGTTTTGCTCATATCTCCTAAACTATGCGTCCTAGAGCGAAAAGGAGCTTAATTCATGACCACCCTCAAAAAATTTAAAATTCCATCCAAATCATGGAAAAATAGAAATTTTTGTATGAAAACCTTGTTTTGCTCATATCTCCTAAACTATGCGTCCTAGAGCGAAAAGGAGCTTAATTCATGACCACCCTCAAAAAATTGAAAATTCCATCCAAAACATGGAAAAATAGAAATTTTTGTATGAAAACCTTGTTTTGCTCATATCTCCTAAACTATGCGTCCTAGAGCGAAAAGGAGCTTAATTCATGACCACCCTCAAAAAATCGAAAATTCCATCCAAATCTTGAAAAATTCTAAATTTTTATATAAAAAACTTGTTTTGCTCATATCTCCTAAACTATGCGTCCTAGAGCGAAAAGGAGCTTAATTCATGACCACCCCCAAAAAATTGAAAATTCCATCCAAATCATGGAAAAATTGAAATTTTTATATGAAAAACTTGTTTTGCTCATATCTCCTAAACTATGCGTCCTAGAGCGAAAAGGAGCTTAATTCATGACCACCCTCAAAAAATTGAAAATTCCATCTAAATCATGGAAAAATTGAAATTTTTATATGAAAAACTTGTTTTGCTCATATCTCCTAAACTATGCGTCCTAGAGCGAAAAGGAGCTTAATTCATGACCACCCCTAAACAATTGAAAAACAATCCATCCAAATCTTGAAAAATTGTAAATTTATATATAAAAAACTTGTTTTGCTCATATCTCCTAAACTATGCGTCCTAGAGCGAAAAGGAGCTTAATTCATGACCACCCCCAAAAAATTTAAAATTCCATCCAAATCCTGAAAAAATTGAAATTTTTATATGAAAAACTTGTTTTGCTCATATCTCCTAAACTATGCGTCCTAGAGCGAAAAGGAGCTTAATTCATGACCACCCTCAAAAAACTGAAAATTCCATCCAAATCATGGAAAAATTGAAATTTTTATATGAAAAACTTGTTTTGCTCATATCTCCTAAACTATGCGTCCTAGAGCGAAAAGGAGCTTAATTCATGACCACCCTCAAAAAATTGAAAATTCCATCCAAATCATGGAAAAATTGAAATTTTTATATGAAAAACTTGTTTTGTTCATATCTCCTAAACTATGCGTCCTAGAGCGAAAAGGAGCTTAATTCATGACTACCCCTAATAAATTTAAAATTCCATCCAAATCATGGAAAATTTGAAATTTTTATATGAAAAACTTGTTTTGCTCATATCTCCTAAACTATGCGTCCTAGAGCGAAAAGGAGCTTAATTCATGACCACCGTCAAAAAATTGAAAAATCCATCCAAATCCTGAAAAAATTGAAATTTTTATATGAAAAACTTGTTTTGCTCATATCTCCTAAACTATGCGTCCTAGAGCGAAAAGGAGCTTAATTCATGACCACCCTCAAAAAATTTAAAATTCCATCCAAATCATGGAAAAATTGAAATTTTTATATGAAAAACTTGTTTTGCTCATATCTCCTAAACTATGCGTCCTAGAGCGAAAAGGAGCTTAATTCATGACCACCCTCAAAAAATTGAAAATTCCATCCAAATCCTGAAAAAATTGAAATTTTTATATGAAAAACTTGTTTTGCTCACATCTCCTAAACTATGCGTCCTAGAGCGAAAAGGAGCTTAATTCATGACCACCCCTAAACAATTGAAAATTCCATCCAAATCATGGAAAATATAAAATTTTTATATGAAAAACTTGTTTTGCTCATATCTCCTTAACTATGCGTCCTAGAGCGAAAAGGAGCTTAATTCATGACCACCCTCAAAAAATTGAAAATTCCATCCAAATCATGGAAAAATAGAAATTTTTGTATGAAAACCTTGTTTTGCTCATATCTCCTAAACTATGCGTCCTAGAGCGAAAAGAAGCTTAATTCATGACCACCCCCAAAAAATTGAAAATTCCTCCAAATCATGGAAAAATTTAAATTTTTATATGAAAAACTTGTTTTGCTCATATCTCCTAAACTATGCGTCCTAGAGCGAAAAGGAGCTTAATTCATGACCACCCTCAAAAAATTGAAAATTCCATCCAAATCCTGAAAAAATTGAAATTTTTATATGAAAAACTTGTTTTGCTCATATCTCTTAAACTATGCGTCCTAGAGCGAAAAGGAGCATAATTCATGACCACCCCCAAAAAATTGAAAATTCCATCCAAATCATGGAAAAATTGAAATTTTTATATGAAAAACTTGTTTTGCTCATATCTCCTAAACTATGCGTCCTAGAGCGAAAAGGAGCTTAATTCATGACCACCCTCAAAAAACTGAAAATTCCATCCAAATCATGGAAAAATTGAAATTTTTATATGAAAAACTTGTTTTGCTCATATCTCCTAAACTATGCGTCCTAGAGCGAAAAGGAGCTTAATTCATGACCACCCTCAAAAAATTGAAAATTCCATCCAAATCATGGAAAAATTGAAATTTTTATATGAAAAACTTGTTTTGCTCATATCTCCTAAACTATGCGTCCTCGAGCGAAAAGGAGCTTAATTCATGACCACCCTCAAAAAATTGAAAATTCCATCCAAATCCTGAAAAAATTGAAATTTTTATATGAAAAACTTGTTTTGCTCATATCTCCTAAACTATGAAAATTCCATCCAAATCCTAAAAAAATTGAAATTTTTATATGAAAAACTTGTTCTGCTCATATCTCCTAAACTATGCGTCCTAGAGCGAAAAGGAGCCTAATTCATGACCACCCTCAAAAAATCGAAAATTCCATCCAAATCTTGAAAAATTGTAAATTTTTATATAAAAAACTTGTTTTGCTCATATCTCCTAAACTATGCGTCCTAGAGCGAAAAGGAGCTTAATTCATGACCACCCTCAAAAAATTTAAAATTCCATCCAAATCATGGAAAAATTGAAATTTTTATATGAAAAACTTGTTTTGCTCATATCTCCTAAACTATGCGTCCTAGAGCGAAAAGGAGCTTAATTCATGACCACCCTCAAGAAATTGAAAATTCCATCCAAATCATGGAAAAATTTAAATTTTTATATGAAAAACTTGTTTTGCTCATATCTCCTAAACTATGCGTCCTAGAGCGAAAAGGAGCTTAATTCATGACCACCCTCAAAAAATTGAAAATTCCATCCAAATCATGGAAAAATAGAAATTTTTGTATGAAAACCTTGTTTTGCTCATATCTCCTAAACTATGCGTCCTAGAGCGAAAAGGAGCTTAATTCATGACCACCCTCAAAAAACTGAAAATTCCATCCAAATCATGGAAAAATTGAAATTTTTATATGAAAAACTTGTTTTGCTCATATCTCCTAAACTATGCGTCCTAGAGCGAAAAGGAGCTTAATACATGACCACCCTCAAAAAATTGAAAATTCCATCCAAATCATGGAAAAATTGAAATTTTTATATGAAAAACTTGTTTTGCTCATATCTCCTAAACTATGCGTCCTAGAGCGAAAAGGAGCTTAATTCATGACCACCCCCAAAAAATTGTAAATTCCATCCAAATCCTGAAAAAATTGAAATTTTTATATGAAAAACTTGTTTTGCTCATATCTCCTAAACTATGCGTCCTAGAGCGAAAAGGAGCTTAATTCATGACCACCCTCAAAAAACTGAAAATTCCATCCAAATCATGGAAAAATTGAAATTTTTATATGAAAAACTTGTTTTGCTCATATCTCCTAAACTATGCGTCCTAGAGCGAAAAGGAGCTTAATTCATGACCACCCCTAAACAATTGAAAATTCCATCCAAATCATGGAAAATATAAAATTTTTATATGAAAAACTTGTTTTGCTCATATCTCCTAAACTATGCGTCCTAGAGCGAAAAGGAGCTTAATTCATGACCACCCTCAAAAAATTGAAAATTCCATCCAAATCCTGAAAAAATTGAAATTTTTATATGAAAAACTTGTTTTGCTCACATCTCCTAAACTATGCGTCCTAGAGCGAAAAGGAGCTTAATTCATGACCACCCTCAAAAAATTGAAAATTCCATCCAAATCATGGAAAAATTGAAATTTTTATATGAAAAACTTGTTTTGCTCATATCTCCTAAACTATGCGTCCTCGAGCGAAAAGGAGCTTAATTCATGACCACCCTCAAAAAATTGAAAATTCCATCCAAATCCTGAAAAAATTGAAATTTTTATATGAAAAACTTGTTTTGCTCATATCTCCTAAACTATGAAAATTCCATCCAAATCCTAAAAAAATTGAAATTTTTATATGAAAAACTTGTTTTGCTCATATCTCCTAAACTATGCGTCCTAGAGCGAAAAGGAGCCTAATTCATGACCACCCTCAAAAAATCGAGAATTCCATCCAAATCTTGAAAAATTGTAAATTTTTATATAAAAAACTTGTTTTGCTCATATCTCCTAAACTATGCGTCCTAGAGCGAAAAGGAGCTTAATTCATGACCACCCTCAAAAAATTTAAAATTCCATCCAAATCATGGAAAAATTGAAATTTTTATATGAAAAACTTGTTTTGATCATATCTCCTAAACTATGCGTCCTAGAGCGAAAAGGATCTTAATTCATGACCACCCTCAAAAAATTGAAAATTCCATCCAACTCATGGAAAAATTGAAATTTTTATATGAAAAACTTGTTTTGCTCATATCTCCTAAACTATGCGTCCTAGAGCGAAAAGGAGCTTAATTCATGACCACCCTCAAGAAATTGAAAATTCCATCCAAATCATGGAAAAATTTAAATTTTTATATGAAAAACTTGTTTTGCTCATATCTCCTAAACTATGCGTCCTAGAGCGAAAAGGAGCTTAATTCATGACCACCCTCAAAAAATTGAAAATTCCATCCAAATCATGGAAAAATTGAAATTTTTGTATGAAAACCTTGTTTTGCTCATATCTCCTAAACTATGCGTCCTAGAGCGAAAAGGAGCTTAATTCATGACCACCCTCAAAAAATTGAAAATTCCATCCAAATCATGGAAAAATTGAAATTTTTATATGAAAAACTTGTTTTGCTCATATCTCCTAAACTATGCGTCCTAGAGCGAAAAGGAGCTTAATTTATGACCACCCCCAAAAAATTTAAAATTCCATCCAAATCCTGAAAAAATTGAAATTTTTATATGAAAAACTTGTTTTGCTCATATCTCCTAAACTATGCGTCCTAGAGCGAAAAGGAGCTTAATTCATGACCACCCTCAAAAAACTGAAAATTCCATCCAAATCATGGAAAAATTGAAATTTTTATATGAAAAACTTGTTTTGCTCATATCTCCTAAACTATGCGTCCTAGAGCGAAAAGGAGCTTAATTCATGACCACCCTCAAAAAATTGAAAATTCCATCCAAATCATGGAAAAATTGAAATTTTTATATGAAAAACTTGTTTTGCTCATATCTCCTAAACTATGCGCCCTAGAGCGAAAAGGAGCTTAATTCATGACCACCGTCAAAAAATTGAAAATTCCATCAAAATCCTGAAAAAATTGAAATTTTTATATGAAAAACTTGTTTTGCTCATATCTCCTAAACTATGCGTTCTAGAGCGAAAAGGAGCTTAATTCATGACCACCCTCAAAAAACTGAAAATTCCATCCAAATCATGGAAAAATTGAAATTTTTATATGAAAAACTTGTTTTGCTCATATCTCCTAAACTATGCGTTCTAGAGCGAAAAGGAGCTTAATTCATGACCACCCCTAAACAATTGAAAATTCCATCCAAATCATGGAAAAATTGAAATTTTTATATGAAAAACTTGTTTTGCTCATATCTCCTAAACTATGCGTCCTAGAGCGAAAAGGAGCTTAATTCATGACCACCCCCAAAAAATTGAAAATTCCATCCAAATCCTGAAAAAATTGAAATTTTTATATGAAAAACTTGTTTTGCTCATATCTCCTAAACTATGCGTCCTAGAGCGAAAAGGAGCTTAATTCATGACCACCCTCAAAAAACTGAAAATTCCATCCAAATCATGGAAAAATTGAAATTTTTATATGAAAAACTTGTTTTGCTCATATCTCCTAAACTATGCGTCCTAGAGCGAAAAGGAGCTTAATTCATGACCACCCTCTAAAAATTTAAAATTCCATCCAAATCATGGAAAAATTGAAATTTTTATATGAAAAACTTGTTTTGCTCATATCTCCTAAACTATGCGTTCTAGAGCGAAAAGGAGCTTAATTCATGACCACCCCTAAACAATTGAAAATTCCATCCAAATCATGGAAAAATTGAAATTTTTATATGAAAAACTTGTTTTGCTCATATCTCCTAAACTATGCGTCCTAGAGCGAAAAGGAGCTTAATTCATGACCACCCCCAAAAAATTGAAAATTCCATCCAAATCCTGAAAAAATTGAAATTTTTATATGAAAAACTTGTTTTGCTCATATCTCCTAAACTATGCGTCCTAGAGCGAAAAGGAGCTTAATTCATGACCACCCCCAAAAAATTGAAAATTCCATCCAAATCCTGAAAAAATTGAAATTTTTATATGAAAAACTTGTTTTGCTCATATCTCCTAAACTATGCGTCCTAGAGCGAAAAGGAGCTTAATTCATGACCACCCCCAAAAAATTGTAAATTCCATCCAAATCCTGAAAAAATTGAAATTTTTATATGAAAAACTTGTTTTGCTCATATCTCCTAAACTATGCGTCCTAGAGCGAAAAGGAGCTTAATTCATGACCACCCTCAAAAAACTGAAAATTCCATCCAAATCATGGAAAAATTGAAATTTTTATATGAAAAACTTGTTTTGCTCATATCTCCTAAACTATGCGTCCTAGAGCGAAAAGGAGCTTAATTCATGACCACCCCTAAACAATTGAAAATTCCATCCAAATCATGGAAAATATAAAATTTTTATATGAAAAACTTGTTTTGCTCATATCTCCTAAACTATGCGTCCTAGAGCGAAAAGGAGCTTAATTCATGACCACCCCCAAAAAATTGAAAATTCCATCCAAATCCTGAAAAAATTGAAATTTTTATATGAAAAACTTGTTTTGCTCATATCTCCTAAACTATGCGTCCTAGAGCGAAAAGGAGCTTAATTCATGACCACCCCCAAAAAATTGAAAATTCCATCCAAATCCTGAAAAAATTGAAATTTTTATATGAAAAACTTGTTTTGCTCATATCTCCTAAACTATGCGTCCTAGAGCGAAAAGGAGCTTAATTCATGACCACCCTCAAAAAACTGAAAATTCCATCCAAATCATGGAAAAATTGAAATTTTTGTATGAAAACCTTGTTTTGCTCATATCTCCTAAACTATGCGTCCTAGAGCGAAAAGGAGCTTAATTCATGACCACCCCCAAAAAATTGAAAATTCCATCCAAATCATGGAAAAATTGAAATTTTTATATGAAAAACTTGTTTTGCTCATATCTCCTAAACTATGCGTCCTAGAGCGAAAAGGAGCTTAATTCATGACCACCCCCAAAAAATTGAAAATTCCATCCAAGTCCTGAAAAAATTGAAATTTTTATATGAAAAACTTGTTTTGCTCATATCTCCTAAACTATGCGTCCTAGAGCGAAAAGGAGCTTAATTCATGACCACCGTCAAAAAATTGAAAATTCCATCTAAATCCTGAAAAAATTGAAATTTTTATATGAAAAACTTGTTTTGCTCATATCTCCGAAACTATGCGTCCTAGAGCGAAAAGGAGCTTAATTCATGACCACCCTCAAAAAATTTAAAATTCCATCCAAATCATGGAAAAATTGAAATTTTTATATGAAAAACTTGTTTTGCTCATATCTCCTAAACTATGCGTCCTAGAGCGAAAAGGAGCTTAATTCATGACCACCCTCAAAAAATTGAAAATTCCATCCAAATCATGGAAAAATAGAAATTTTTGTATGAAAACCTTGTTTTGCTCATATCTCCTAAACTATGCGTCCTAGAGCGAAAAGGAGCTTAATTCATGACCACCCCCAAAAAATTGAAAATTCCATCCAAATCCTGAAAAAATTGAAATTTTTATATGAAAAACTTGTTTTGCTCATATCTCCTAAACTATGCGTCCTAGAGCGAAAAGGAGCTTAATTCATGACCACCCTCAAAAAATTGAGAATTCCATCCAAATCATGGAAAAATTGAAATTTTTATATGAAAAACTTGTTTTGCTCATATCTCCTAAACTATGCGTCCTAGAGCGAAAAGGAGCTTAATTCATGACTACCCCTAATAAATTTAAAATTCCATCCAAATCATGGAAAATTTGAAATTTTTATATGAAAAACTTGTTTTGCTCATATCTCCTAAACTATGCGTCCTAGAGCGAAAAGGAGCTTAATTCATGACCACCCTCAAAAAATTGAAAATTCCATCCAAATCATGGAAAAATTTAAATTTTTATATGAAAAACTTGTTTTGCTCATATCTCCTAAACTATGCGTCCTAGAGCGAAAAGGAGCTTAATTCATGACCACCATCAAAAAATTGAAAATTCCATCCAAATCATGGAAAAATAGAAATTTTTGTATGAAAACCTTGTTTTGCTCATATCTCCTAAACTATACGTCCTAGAGCGAAAAGGAGCTTAATTCATGACCACCCCCAAAAAATTGAAAATTCCATCCAAATCATGGAAAAATTGAAATTTTTATATGAAAAACTTGTTTTGCTCATATCTCCTAAACTATGCGTCTTAGAGCGAAAAGGAGCTTAATTCATGACCACCCACAAATATAAAATTCCATCCAAATCATGGAAAAATTGAAATTTTTATATGAAAACCTTGTTTTGCTCATATCTCCTAAACTATGCGTCCTAGAGCGAAAGGAGCTTAATTCATGACCACCCTCAAAAAATTGAAAATTCCATCCAAATCATGGAAAAATAGAAATTTTTGTATGAAAACCTTGTTTTGCTCATATCTCCTAAACTATGCGTCCTAGAGCGAAAAGGAGCTTAATTCATGACCACCCTCAAAAAATTGAAAATTCCATCCAAATCCTGAAAAAATTGAAATTTTTATATGAAAAACTTGTTTTGCTCATATCTCCTAAACTATGCGTCCTAGAGCGAAAAGGAGCTTAATTCATGACCACCCTCAAAAAATTGAAAATTCCATCCAAATCAAGGAAAAATAGAAATTTTTGTATGAAAACCTTGTTTTGCTCATATCTCCTAAACTATGCGTCCTAGAGCGAAAAGGAGCTTAATTCATGACCACCCTCAAAAAATTGAAAATTCCATCCAAAACATGGAAAAATAGAAATTTTTGTATGAAAACCTTGTTTTGCTCATATCTCCTAAACTATGCGTCCTAGAGCGAAAAGGAGCTTAATTCATGACCACCCTCAAAAAACTGAAAATTCCATCCAAATCCTGAAAAAATTGAAATTTTTATATGAAAAACTTGTTTTGCTCATATCTCCTAAACTATGAAAATTCCATCCAAATCCTGAAAAAATTGAAATTTTTATATGAAAAACTTGTTTTGCTCATATCTCCTAAACTATGCGTCCTAGAGCGAAAAGGAGCTTAATTCATGACCACCCCCAAAAAATTTAAAATTCCATCCAAATCATGGAAAAATTTAAATTTTTATTTGAAAAACTTGTTTTGCTCATATCTCCTAAACTATGCGTCCTAGAGCGAAAAGGAGCCTAATTCATGACCACCCTCAAAAAATCGAAAATTCCATCCAAATCTTGAAAAATTGTAAATTTTTATATAAAAAACTTGTTTTGCTCATATCTCCTAAACTATGCGTCCTAGAGCGAAAAGGAGCTTAATTCATGACCACCCTCAAGAAATTGAAAATTCCATCCAAATCATGCAAAAATTTAAATTTTTATATAAAAAACTTGTTTTGCTCATATCTCCTAGACTATGCGTCCTAGAGCGAAAAGGAGCTTAATTCATGACCACCCTCAAAAAATTGAAAATTCCATCCAAATCATGGAAAAATAGAAATTTTTGTATGAAAACCTTGTTTTGCTCATATCTCCTAAACTATGCGTCCTGGAGCGAAAAGGAGCTTAATTCATGACCACCCTCAAAAAATTGAAAATTCCATCCAAATCATGGAAAAATTGAAATTTTTATATGAAAAACTTGTTTTGCTCATATCTCCTAAACTATGCGTCCTAGAGCGAAAAGGAGCTTAATTCATGACCACCCCCAAAAAATTTAAAATTCCATCCAAATCCTGAAAAAATTGAAATTTTTATATGAAAAACTTGTTTTGCTCATATCTCCTAAACTATGCGTCCTAGAGCGAAAAGGAGCTTAATTCATGACCACCCTCAAAAAATTGAAAATTCCATCCAAATCATGGAAAAATAGAAATTTTTGTATGAAAACCTTGTTTTGCTCATATCTCCTAAACTATGCGTCCTAGAGCGAAAAGGAGCTTAATTCATGACCACCCTCAAAAAATTGAAAATTCCATCCAAATCATGGAAAAATTGAAATTTTTATATGAAAAACTTGTTTTGCTCATATCTCCTAAACTATGCGTCCTAGAGCGAAAAGGAGCTTAATTCATGACCACCCCCAAAAAATTTAAATTTCCATTCAAATCCTGAAAAAATTGAAATTTTTATATGAAAAACTTGTTTTGCTCATATCTCCTAAACTATGCGTCCTAGAGCGAAAAGAAGCTTAATTCGTGACCACCCTCAAAAAACTGAAAATTCCATCCAAATCATGGAAAAATTGAAATTTTTATATGAAAAACTTGTTTTGCTCATATCTCCTAAACTATGCGTCCTAGAGCGAAAAGGAGCTTAATTCATGACCACCCTCAAAAAATTGAAAATTCCATCCAAATCATGGAAAAATTGAAATTTTTATATGAAAAACTTGTTTTGCTCATATCTCCTAAACTATGCGTCCTAGAGCGAAAAGGAGCTTAATTCATGACCACCGTCAAAAAATTGAAAATTCCATCCAAATCCTGAAAAAATTGAAATTTTTATATGAAAAACTTGTTTTGCTCATATCTCCTAAACTATGCGTCCTAGAGCGAAAAGGAGCTTAATTCATGACCACCCTCAAAAAATTTAAAATTCCATCCAAATCATGGAAAAATTGAAATGTTTATATGAAAAACTTGTTTTGCTCATATCTCCTAAACTATGCGTCCTAGAGCGAAAAGGAGCTTAATTCATGACCACCCTCAAAAAATTGAAAATTCCATCCAAATCATGGAAAAATTGTAAATTTTTATATAAAAAACTTGTTTTGCTCATATCTCCTAAACTATGCGTCCTAGAGCGAAAAGGAGCTTAATTCATGACCACCCTCAAAAAATTGAAAATTCCATCCAAATCATGGAAAAATTGAAATTTTTATATGAAAAACTTGTTTTGCTCATATCTCCTAAACTATGCGTCCTAGAGCGAAAAGGAGCTTAATTCATGACCACCCCTAAACAATTGAAAATTCCATCCAAATCATGGAAAATATAAAATTTTTATATGAAAAACTTGTTTTGCTCATATCTCCTAAACTATGCGTCCTAGAGCGAAAAGGAGCTTAATTCATGACCACCCTCAAAAAACTGAAAATTCCATCCAAATCATGGAAAAATTGAAATTTTTATATGAAAAACTTGTTTTGCTCATATCTCCTAAACTATGCGTCCTAGAGCGAAAAGGAGCTTAATTCATGACCACCCTCAAAAAACTGAAAATTCCATCCAAATCATGGAAAAATTGAAATTTTTATATGAAAAACTTGTTTTGCTCATATCTCCTAAACTATGCGCCCTAGAGCGAAAAGGAGCTTAATTCATGACCACCCTCAAAAAATTGAAAATTCCATCCAAATCATGGAAAAATAGAAATTTTTGTATGAAAACCTTGTTTTGCTCATATCTCCTAAACTATGCGTCCTAGAGCGAAAAGAAGCTTAATTCATGACCACCCCCAAAAAATTGAAAATTCCATCCAAATCATGGCAAAATTTAAATTTTTATATGAAAAACTTGTTTTGCTCATATCTCCTAAACTATGCGTCCTCGAGCGAAAAGGAGCTTAATTCATGACCACCCTCAAAAAATTGAAAATTCCATCCAAATCATGGAAAAATAGAAATTTTTGTATGAAAACCTTGTTTTGCTCATATCTCCTAAACTATGCGTCCTAGAGCGAAAAGGAGCTTAATTCATGACCACCCCCAAAAAATTGAAAATTCCATCCAAATCATGGAAAAATTGAAAATTTTATATGAAAAACTTGTTTTGCTCATATCTCCTAAACTATGCGTCCTAGAGCGAAAAGGAGCTTAATTCATGACCACCCTCAAAAAATTGAAAATTCCATCCAAATCATGGAAAAATAGAAATTTTTTTATGAAAACCTTGTTTTGCTCATATCTCCTAAACTATGCGTCCTAGAGCGAAAAGGAGCTTAATTCATGACCACCCTCAAAAAATTGAAAATTCCATCCAAATCATGGAAAAATAGAAATTTTTATATGAAAAACTTGTTTTGCTCATATCTCCTAAACTATGCGTCCTCGAGCGAAAAGGAGCTTAATTCATGACCACCCTCAAAAAATTGAAAATTCTATCCAAATCCTGAAAAAATTGAAATTTTTATATGAAAAACTTGTTTTGCTCATATCTCCTAAACTATGCGTCCTAGAGCGAAAAGGAGCTTAATTCATGACCACCCTCAAAAAAATGAAAATTCCATCCAAATCATGGAAAAATTGAAATTTTTATATGAAAAACTTGTTTTGCTCATATCTCCTAAACTATGCGTCCTAGAGCGAAAAGGAGCTTAATTCATGACCACCCTCAAAAAATTGAAAATTCCATCCAAATCCTGAAAAAATTGAAATTTTTATATGAAAAACTTGTTTTGCTCATATCTCCTAAACTGTGAAAATTCCATCCAAATCCTGAAAAAATTGAAATTTTTATATGAAAAACTTGTTTTGCTCATATCTCCTAAGCTATGCGTCCTAGAGCGAAAAGGAGCTTAATTCATGACCACCCTCAAAAAATTTAAAATTCCATCCAAATCATGGAAAAATTGAAATTTTTATATGAAAAACTTGTTTTGCTCATATCTCCTAAACTATGCGTCCTAGAGCGAAAAGGAGCTTACTTCATGACTACCCCTAATAAATTTAAAATTCCATCCAAATCATGGAAAATTTGAAATTTTTATATGAAAAACTTGTTTTGCTCATATCTCCTAAACTATGCGTCCTAGAGCGAAAAGGAGCTTACTTCATGACTACCCCTAATAAATTTAAAATTCCATCCAAATCATGGAAAATTTGAAATTTTTATATGAAAAACTTGTTTTGCTCATATCTCCTAAACTATGCGTCCTAGAGCGAAAAGGAGCTTACTTCATGACTACCCCTAATAAATTTAAAATTCCATCCAAATCATGGAAAATTTGAAATTTTTATATGAAAAACTTGTTTTGCTCATATCTCCTAAACTATGCGTCCTCGAGCGAAAAGGAGCTTAATTCATGACCACCCTCAAAAAATTGAAAATTCCATCCAAATCCTGAAAAAATTGAAATTTTTATATGAAAAACTTGTTTTGCTCATATCTCCTAAACTATGCGTCCTAGAGCGAAAAGGAGCTTAATTCATGACCACCCTCAAAAAATGAAAATTCCATGCAAATCATGGAAAAATTGAAATTTTTATATGAAAAACTTGTTTTGCTCATATCTCCTAAACTATGCGTCCTAGAGCGAAAAGGAGCTTAATTCATGACCACCCTCAAAAAATTGAAAATTCCATCCAAATCCTGAAAAAATTGAAATTTTTATATGAAAAACTTGTTTTGCTCATATCTCCTAAACTATGAAAATTCCATCCAAATCATGGAAAAATTTAAATTTTTATATGAAAAACTTGTTTTGCTCATATCTCCTAAACTATGCGTCCTAGAGCGAAAAGGAGCTTAATTCATGACCACCCTCAAAAAATTGAAAATTCCATCCAAATCATGGAAAAATAGAAAATTTTGTATGAAAACCTTGTTTTGCTCATATCTCCTAAACTATGCGTCCTAGAGCGAAAAGGAGCTTAATTCATGACCACCCCCAAAAAATTGAAAATTCCATCCAAATCATGGAAAAATTGAAATTTTTATATGAAAAACTTGTTTTGCTCATATCTCCTAAACTATGCGTCCTAGAGCGAAAAGGAGCTTAATTCATGACCACCCCCAAAAAATTGAAAATTCCATCCAAATCCTGAAAAAATTTCAATTTTTATATGAAAAACTTGTTTTGCTCATATCTCCTAAACTATGCGTCCTAGAGCGAAAAGAAGCTCAATTCATGACCACCCTCAAAAAATTGAAAATTCCATCCAAATCATGGAAAAATTGAAATTTTTATATGAAAAACTTGTTTTGCTCATATCTCCTAAACTATGCGTCCTAGAGCGAAAAGGAGCTTACTTCATGACTACCCCTAATAAATTTAAAATTCCATCCAAATCATGGAAAATTTGAAATTTTTATATGAAAAACTTGTTTTGCTCATATCTCCTAAACTATGCGTCCTAGAGCGAAAAGGAGTTTAATTCATGACCACCCTCAAAAAATTGAAAATTCCATCCAAATCATGGAAAAATAGAAATTTTTGTATGAAAACCTTGTTTTGCTCATATCTCCTAAACTATGCGTCCTAGAGCGAAAAGGAGCTTAATTCATGACCACCCCCAAAAAATTGAAAATTCCATCCAAATCATGGAAAAATTGAAATTTTTATATGAAAAACTTGTTTTGCTCATATCTCCTAAACTATGCGTCCTAGAGCGAAAAGGAGCTTAATTCATGACCACCCTCAAAAAATTGAAAATTCCATCCAAATCATGGAAAAATAGAAATTTTTTTATGAAAACCTTGTTTTGCTCATATCTCCTAAACTATGCGTCCTAGAGCGAAAAGGAGCTTAATTCATGACCACCCTCAAAAAATTGAAAATTCCATCCAAATCATGGAAAAATAGAAATTTTTATATGAAAAACTTGTTTTGCTCATATCTCCTAAACTATGCGTCCTCGAGCGAAAAGGAGCTTAATTCATGACCACCCTCAAAAAATTGAAAATTCCATCCAAATCCTGAAAAAATTGAAATTTTTATATGAAAAACTTGTTTTGCTCATATCTCCTAAACTATGAAAATTCCATCCAAATCCTGAAAAAATTGAAATTTTTATATGAAAAACTTGTTTTGCTCATATCTCCTAAACTATGCGTCCTAGAGCGAAAAGGAGCTTAATTCATGACCACCCTCAAAAAATTTAAAATTCCATCCAAATCATGGAAAAATTTAAATTTTTATATGAAAAACTTGTTTTGCTCATATCTCCTAAACTATGCGTCCTAGAGCGAAAAGGAGCTTAATTCATGACCACCCTCAAAAAATTGAAAATTCCATCCAAATCATGGAAAAATTTAAATTTTTATATGAAAAACTTGTTTTGCTCATATCTCCTAAACTATGCGTCCTAGAGCGGAAAGGAGCTTAATTCATGACCACCCTCAAAAAATTGAAAATTCCATCCAAATCATGGAAAAATAGAAATTTTTGTATGAAAACCTTGTTTTGCTCATATCTCCTAAACTATGCGTCCTAGAGCGAAAAGGAGCTTAATTCATGACCACCCCCAAAAAATTGAAAATTCCATCCAAATCATGGAAAAATTGAAATTTTTATATGAAAAACTTGTTTTGCTCATATCTCCTAAACTATGCGTCCTAGAGCGAAAAGGAGCTTAATTCATGACCACCCCCAAAAAATTGAAAATTCCATCCAAATCCTGAAAAAATTGAAATTTTTATATGAAAAACTTGTTTTGCTCATATCTCCTAAACTATGCGTCCTAGAGCGAAAAGGAGCTTAATTCATGACCACCCTCAAAAAATTGAAAATTCCATCCAAATCATGGAAAAATTGAAATTTTTATATGAAAAACTTGTTTTGCTCATATCTCCTAAACTATGCGTCCTAGAGCGAAAAGGAGCTTACTTCATGACTACCCCTAATAAATTTAAATTTCCATCCAAATCATGGAAAATTTGAAATTTTTATATGAAAAACTTGTTTTGCTCATATCTCCTAAACTATGCGTCCTAGAGCGAAAAGGAGTTTAATTCATGACCACCCTCAAAAAATTGAAAATTCCATCCAAATCATGGAAAAATAGAAATTTTTGTATGAAAACCTTGTTTTGCTCATATCTCCTAAACTATGCGTCCTAGAGCGAAAAGGAGCTTAATTCATGACCACCCCCAAAAAATTGAAAATTCCATCCAAATCATGGAAAAATTGAAATTTTTATATGAAAAACTTGTTTTGCTCATATCTCCTAAACTATGCGTCCTAGAGCGAAAAGGAGCTTAATTCATGACCACCCTCAAAAAATTGAAAATTCCATCCAAATCATGGAAAAATAGAAATTTTTTTATGAAAACCTTGTTTTGCTCATATCTCCTAAACTATGCGTCCTAGAGCGAAAAGGAGCTTAATTCATGACCACCCTCAAAAAATTGAAAATTCCATCCAAATCATGGAAAAATAGAAATTTTTATATGAAAAACTTGTTTTGCTCATATCTCCTAAACTATGCGTCCTCGAGCGAAAAGGAGCTTAATTCATGACCACCCTCAAAAAATTGAAAATTCCATCCAAATCCTGAAAAAATTGAAATTTTTATATGAAAAACTTGTTTTGCTCATATCTCCTAAACTATGCGTCCTAGAGAGAAAAGGAGCTTAATTCATGAGCACCCTCAAAAAAATGAAAATTCCATCCAAATCATGGAAAAATTGAAATTTTTATATGAAAAACTTGTTTTGCTCATATCTCCTAAACTATGCGTCCTAGAGCGAAAAGGAGCTTAATTCATGACCACCCTCAAAAAATTGAAAATTCCATCCAAATCCTGAAAAAATTGAAATTTTTATATGAAAAACTTGTTTTGCTCATATCTCCTAAACTATGAAAATTCCATCCAAATCCTGAAAAAATTGAAATTTTTATATGAAAAACTTGTTTTGCTCATATCTCCTAAACTATGCGTCCTAGAGCGAAAAGGAGCTTAATTCATGACCACCCTCAAAAAATTGAAAATTCCATCCAAATCATGGAAAAATAGAAATTTTTGTATGAAAACCTTGTTTTGCTCATATCTCCTAAACTATGCGTCCTAGAGCGAAAAGGAGCTTAATTCAAGACCACCCCCAAAAAATTGAAAATTCCATCCAAATCATGGAAAAATTGAAATTTTTATATGAAAAACTTGTTTTGCTCATATCTCCTAAACTATGCGTCCTAGAGCGAAAAGGAGCTTAATTCATGACCACCCCCAAAAAATTTAAAATTCCATCCAAACCCTGAAAAAATTGAAATTTTTATATGAAAAACTTGTTTTGCTCATATCTCCTAAACTATGCGTCCTAGAGCGAAAAGGAGCTTACTTCATGACTACCCCTAATAAATTTAAAATTCCATCCAAATCATGGAAAATTTGAAATTTTTATATGAAAAACTTGTTTTGCTCATATCTCCTAAACTATGCGTCCTAGAGCGAAAAGGAGCTTACTTCATGACTACCCCTAATAAATTTAAAATTCCATCCAAATCATGGAAAATTTGAAATTTTTATATGAAAAACTTGTTTTGCTCATATCTCCTAAACTATGCGACCTCGAGCGAAAAGGAGCTTAATTCATGACCACCCTCAAAAAATTGAAAATTCCATCCAAATCCTGAAAAAATTGAAATTTTTATATGAAAAACTTGTTTTGCTCATATCTCCTAAACTATGCGTCCTAGAGCGAAAAGGAGCTTAATTCATGACCACCCTCAAAAAATTGAAAATTCCATCCAAATCATGGAAAAATAGATTTTTTTTTATGAAAACCTTGTTTTGCTCATATCTCCTAAACTATGCGTCCTAGAGCGAAAAGGAGCTTAATTCATGACCACCCTCAAAAAATTGAAAATTCCATCCAAATCATGGAAAAATTGAAATTTTTATATGAAAAACTTGTTTTGCTCATATCTCCTAAACTATGCGTCCTAGAGCGAAAAGGAGCTTAATTCATGACCACCCTCAAAAAATTTAAAATTCCATCCAAATCATGGAAAAATTGAAATTTTTATATGAAAAACTTGTTTTGCTCATATCTCCTAAACTATGCGTCCTAGAGCGAAAAGGAGCTTAATTCATGACCACCCTCAAAAAACTGAAAATTCCATCCAAATCATGGAAAAATTGAAATTTTTATATGAAAAACTTGTTTTGCTCATATCTCCTAAACTATGCGTCCTAGAGCGAAAAGGAGCTTAATTCATGACCACCCTCAAAAAATTGAAAATTCCATCCAAATCATGGAAAAATAGAAATTTTTGTATGAAAACCTTGTTTTGCTCATATCTCCTAAACTATGCGTCCTAGAGCGAAAAGGAGCTTAATTCATGACCACCCCCAAAAAATTGAAAATTCCATCCAAATCATGGAAAAATTGAAATTTTTATATGAAAAACTTGTTTTGCTCATATCTCCTAAACTATGCGTCCTAGAGCGAAAAGGAGCTTAATTCATGACCACCCTCAAAAAATTGAAAATTCCATCCAAATCCTGAAAAAATTGAAATTTTTATATGAAAAACTTGTTTTGCTCATATCTCCTAAACTATGCGTCCTAGAGCGAAAAGGAGCTTAATTCATGACCACCCTCAAAAAATTGAAAATTCCATCCAAATCATGGAAAAATTGAAATTTTTATATGAAAAACTTGTTTTGCTCATATCTCCTAAACTATGCGTCCTAGAGCGAAAAGGAGCTTAATTCATGACCACCCTCAAAAAATTTAAAATTCCATCCAAATCATGGAAAAATTGAAATTTTTATATGAAAAACTTGTTTTGCTCATATCTCCTAAACTATGCGTCCTAGAGCGAAAAGGAGCTTAATTCATGACCACCCTCAAAAAACTGAAAATTCCATCCAAATCATGGAAAAATTGAAATTTGTGTATGAAAACCTTGTTTTGCTCATATCTCCTAAACTATGCGTCCTAGAGCGAAAAGGAGCTTAATTCATGACCACCCCCAAAAAATTGAAAATTCCATCCAAATCATGGAAAAATTGAAATTTTTATATGAAAAACTTGTTTTGCTCATATCTCCTAAACTATGCGTCCTAGAGCGAAAAGGAGCTTACTTCATGACTACCCCTAATAAATTTAAAATTCCATCCAAATCATGGAAAATTTGAAATTTTTATATGAAAAACTTGTTTTGCTCATATCTCCTAAACTATGCGTCCTAGAGCGAAAAGGAGTTTAATTCATGACCACCCTCAAAAAATTGAAAATTCCATCCAAATCATGGAAAAATAAAAATTTTTGTATGAAAACCTTGTTTTGCTCATATCTCCTAAACTATGCGTCCTAGAGCGAAAAGGAGCTTAATTCATGACCACCCCCAAAAAATTGAAAATTCCATCCAAATCATGGAAAAATTGAAATTTTTATATGAAAAACTTGTTTTGCTCATATCTCCTAAACTATGCGTCCTAGAGCGAAAAGGAGCTTAATTCATGACCACCCTCAAAAAATTGAAAATTCCATCCAAATCATGGAAAAATAGAAATTTTTTTATGAAAACCTTGTTTTGCTCATATCTCCTAAACTATGCGTCATAGAGCGAAAAGGAGCTTAATTCATGACCACCCCCCAAAAAATTGAAAATTCCATCCAAATCCTGAAAAAATTGAAATTTTTATATGAAAAACTTGTTTTGCTCATATCTCCTAAACTATGCATCCTAGAGCGAAAAGGAGCTTAATTCATGACCACCCTCAAAAAACTGAAAATTCCATCCAAATCATGGAAAAATTGAAACTTTTATATGAAAAACTTGTTTTGCTCATATCTCCTAAACTATGCGTCCTAGAGCGAAAAGGAGCTTAATTCATGACCACCCTCAAAAAATTGAAAATTCCATCCAAATCCTGAAAATTTTTGAAATTTTTATATGAAAAACTTGTTTTGCTCATATCTCCTAAACTATGCGTCCTAGAGCGAAGAGGAGCTTAATTAATGACCACCCTCAAAAAATTTAAAATTCCATCCAAATCTTGAAAAATTGTAAATTTTTATATAAAAAACTTGTTTTGCTCATATCTCCTAAACTATGCGTCCTAGAGCGAAAAGGAGCTTAATTCATGACCACCCCCAAAAAATTGAAAATTCCATCCAAATCCTGAAAAAATTGAAATTTTTATATGAAAAACTTGTTTTGCTCATATCTCCTAAACTATGCGTCCTAGAGCGAAAAGGAGCTTAATTCATGACCACCCTCAAAAAACTGAAAATTCCATCCAAATCATGGAAAAATTGAAATTTTTATATGAAAAACTTGTTTTGCTCATATCTCCTAAACTATGCGTCCTAGAGCGAAAAGGAGCTTAATTCATGACCACCCTCAAAAAATTGAAAATTCCATCCAAATCATGGAAAAATTTAAATTTTTATATGAAAAACTTGTTTTGCTCATATCTCCTAAACTATGCGTCCTAGAGCGAAAAGGAGCTTAATTCATGACCACCCTCAAAAAATTGAAAATTCCATCCAAATCATGGAAAAATAGAAATTTTTGTATGAAAACCTTGTTTTGCTCATATCTCCTAAACTATGCGTCCTAGAGCGAAAAGGAGCTTAATTCATGACCACCCCCAAAAAATTGAAAATTCCATCCAAATCATGGAAAAATTGAAATTTTTATATGAAAAACTTGTTTTGCTCATATCTCCTAAACTATGCGTCCAAGAGCAAAAAGGAGCTTAATTCATGACCACCCTCAAAAAATTGAAAATTCCATCCAAATCATGGAAAAATTTAAATTTTTATATGAAAAACTTGTTTTGCTCATATCTCCTAAACTATGCGTCCTAGAGCGAAAAGGAGCTTAATTCATGACCACCCTCAAAAAATTGAAAATTCCATCCAAATCATGGAAAAATAGAAATTTTTTTATGAAAACCTTGTTTTGCTCATATCTCCTAAACTATGCGTCCAAGAGCAAAAAGGAGCTTAATTCATGACCACCCTCAAAAAATTGGAAATTCAATCCAAATCATGGAAAAATAGAAATTTTTGTATGAAAACCTTGTTTTGCTCATATCTCCTAAACTATGCGTCCTAGAGCGAAAAGGAGCTTAATTCATGACCACCCTCAAAAAATTGAAAATTCCATCCAAATCCTGAAAATTTTTGAAATTTTTATATGAAAAACTTGTTTTGCTCATATCTCCTAAACTATGCGTCCTAGAGCGAAAAGGAGCTTAATTCATGACCACCCTCAAAAAATTGAAAATTCCATCCAAATCATGGAAAAATTTAAATTTTTATATGAAAAACTTGTTTTGCTCATATCTCCTAAACTATGCGTCCTAGAGCGAAAAGGAGCTTAATTCATGACCACCCTCAAAAAACTGAAAATTCCATCCAAATCCTGAAAAAATTGAAATTTTTATATGAAAAACTTGTTTTGCTCATATCTCCTAAACTATGCGTCCTAGAGCGAAAAGAAGCTTAATTCATGACCACCCTCAAAAAACTGAAAATTCCATCCAAATCATGGAAAAATTTAAATTTTTATATGAAAAACCTGTTTTGCTCATATCTCCTAAACTATGCGTCCTAGAGCGAAAAGGAGCTTAATTCATGACCACCCTCAAAAAATTGAAAATTCCATCCAAATCATGGAAAAATTGAAATTTTTATATGAAAAACTTGTTTTGCTCATATCTCCTAAACTATGCGTCCTAGAGCGAAAAGGAGCTTACTTCATGACTACCCCTAATAAATTGAAAATTCCATCCAAATCATGGAAAATTTGAAATTTTTTTATGAAAAACTTGTTTTGCTCATATCTCCTAAACTATGCGTCCTAGAGCGAAAAGGAGTTTAATTCATGACCACCCTCAAAAAATTGAAAATTCCATCCAAATCATGGAAAAATAGAAATTTTTGTATGAAAACCTTGTTTTGATCATATCTCCTAAACTATGCGTCCTAGAGCGAAAAGGAGCATAATTCATGACCACCCTCAAAAAATTGGAAATTCCATCCAAATCATGGAAAAATAGAAATTTTTGTATGAAAACCTTGTTTTGCTCATATCTCCTAAACTATGCGTCCTAGAGCGAAAAGGAGCTTAATTCATGACCACCCCCAAAAAATTGAAAATTCCATCCAAATCCTGAAAAAATTGAAATTTTTATATGAAAAACTTGTTTTGCTCATATCTCCTAAACTATGCATCCTAGAGCGAAAAGGAGCTTAATTCATGACCACCCTCAAAAAACTGAAAATTCCATCCAAATCATGGAAAAATTGAAACTTTTATATGAAAAACTTGTTTTGCTCATATCTCCTAAACTATGCGTCCTAGAGCGAAAAGGAGCTTAATTCATGACCACCCTCAAAAAATTGAAAATTCCATCCAAATCCTGAAAATTTTTGAAATTTTTATATGAAAAACTTGTTTTGCTCATATCTCCTAAACTATGCGTCCTAGAGCGAAGAGGAGCTTAATTAATGACCACCCTCAAAAAATTTAAAATTCCATCCAAATCTTGAAAAATTGTAAATTTTTATATAAAAAACTTGTTTTGCTCATATCTCCTAAACTATGCGTCCTAGAGCGAAAAGGAGCTTAATTCATGACCACCCCCAAAAAATTGAAAATTCCATCCAAATCCTGAAAAAATTGAAATTTTTATATGAAAAACTTGTTTTGCTCATATCTCCTAAACTATGCGTCCTAGAGCGAAAAGGAGCTTAATTCATGACCACCCTCAAAAAACTGAAAATTCCATCCAAATCATGGAAAAATTGAAATTTTTATATGAAAAACTTGTTTTGCTCATATCTCCTAAACTATGCGTCCTAGAGCGAAAAGGAGCTTAATTCATGACCACCCTCAAAAAATTGAAAATTCCATCCAAATCATGGAAAAATTTAAATTTTTATATGAAAAACTTGTTTTGCTCATATCTCCTAAACTATGCGTCCTAGAGCGAAAAGGAGCTTAATTCATGACCACCCTCAAAAAATTGAAAATTCCATCCAAATCATGGAAAAATAGAAATTTTTGTATGAAAACCTTGTTTTGCTCATATCTCCTAAACTATGCGTCCTAGAGCGAAAAGGAGCTTAATTCATGACCACCCCCAAAAAATTGAAAATTCCATCCAAATCATGGAAAAATTGAAATTTTTATATGAAAAACTTGTTTTGCTCATATCTCCTAAACTATGCGTCCAAGAGCAAAAAGGAGCTTAATTCATGACCACCCTCAAAAAATTGAAAATTCCATCCAAATCATGGAAAAATTTAAATTTTTATATGAAAAACTTGTTTTGCTCATATCTCCTAAACTATGCGTCCTAGAGCGAAAAGGAGCTTAATTCATGACCACCCTCAAAAAATTGAAAATTCCATCCAAATCATGGAAAAATAGAAATTTTTTTATGAAAACCTTGTTTTGCTCATATCTCCTAAACTATGCGTCCAAGAGCAAAAAGGAGCTTAATTCATGACCACCCTCAAAAAATTGGAAATTCAATCCAAATCATGGAAAAATAGAAATTTTTGTATGAAAACCTTGTTTTGCTCATATCTCCTAAACTATGCGTCCTAGAGCGAAAAGGAGCTTAATTCATGACCACCCTCAAAAAATTGAAAATTCCATCCAAATCCTGAAAATTTTTGAAATTTTTATATGAAAAACTTGTTTTGCTCATATCTCCTAAACTATGCGTCCTAGAGCGAAAAGGAGCTTAATTCATGACCACCCTCAAAAAATTGAAAATTCCATCCAAATCATGGAAAAATTTAAATTTTTATATGAAAAACTTGTTTTGCTCATATCTCCTAAACTATGCGTCCTAGAGCGAAAAGGAGCTTAATTCATGACCACCCTCAAAAAACTGAAAATTCCATCCAAATCCTGAAAAAATTGAAATTTTTATATGAAAAACTTGTTTTGCTCATATCTCCTAAACTATGCGTCCTAGAGCGAAAAGAAGCTTAATTCATGACCACCCTCAAAAAACTGAAAATTCCATCCAAATCATGGAAAAATTTAAATTTTTATATGAAAAACCTGTTTTGCTCATATCTCCTAAACTATGCGTCCTAGAGCGAAAAGGAGCTTAATTCATGACCACCCTCAAAAAATTGAAAATTCCATCCAAATCATGGAAAAATTGAAATTTTTATATGAAAAACTTGTTTTGCTCATATCTCCTAAACTATGCGTCCTAGAGCGAAAAGGAGCTTACTTCATGACTACCCCTAATAAATTGAAAATTCCATCCAAATCATGGAAAATTTGAAATTTTTATATGAAAAACTTGTTTTGCTCATATCTCCTAAACTATGCGTCCTAGAGCGAAAAGGAGTTTAATTCATGACCACCCTCAAAAAATTGAAAATTCCATCCAAATCATGGAAAAATAGAAATTTTTGTATGAAAACCTTGTTTTGATCATATCTCCTAAACTATGCGTCCTAGAGCGAAAAGGAGCATAATTCATGACCACCCTCAAAAAATTGGAAATTCCATCCAAATCATGGAAAAATAGAAATTTTTGTATGAAAACCTTGTTTTGCTCATATCTCCTAAACTATGCGTCCTAGAGCGAAAAGGAGCTTAATTCATGACCACCCCCAAAAAATTGAAAATTCCATCCAAATCCTGAAAAAATTGAAATTTTTATATGAAAAACTTGTTTTGCTCATATCTCCTAAACTATGCATCCTAGAGCGAAAAGGAGCTTAATTCATGACCACCCTCAAAAAACTGAAAATTCCATCCAAATCATGGAAAAATTGAAATTTTTATATGAAAAACTTGTTTTGCTCATATCTCCTAAACTATGCGTCCTAGAGCGAAAAGGAGCTTAATTCATGACCACCCTCAAAAAATTGAAAATTCCATCCAAATCCTGAAAATTTTTGAAATTTTTATATGAAAAACTTGTTTTGCTCATATCTCCTAAACTATGCGTCCTAGAGCGAAAAGGAGCTTAATTCATGACCACCCTCAAAAAATTTAAAATTCCATCCAAATCCTGAAAAAATTGAAATTTTTATATGAAAAACTTGTTTTGCTCATATCTCCTAAACTATGCATCCTAGAGCGAAAAGGAGCTTAATTCATGACCACCCTCAAAAAACTGAAAATTCCATCCAAATCATGGAAAAATAGAAATTTTTGTATGAAAACCTTGTTTTGCTCATATCTCCTAAACTATGCGTCCTAGAGCTAAAAGGAGCTTAATTCATGACCACCCTCAAAAAATCGAAAATTCCATCCAAATCTTGAAAAATTGTAAATTTTTATATAAAAAACTTGTTTTGCTCATATCTCCTAAACTATGCGTCCTAGAGCGAAAAGGAGCTTAATTCATGAACACCCCTAAATAATTGAAAATTCCATCCAAATCCTGAAAAAATTGAAATTTTTATATGAAAAACTTGTTTTGCTCATATCTCCTAAACTATGCATCCTAGAGAGAAAAGGAGCTTAATTCATGACCACCCTCAAAAAACTGAAAATTCCATCCAAATCATGGAAAAATAGAATTTTTTTTATGAAAACCTTGTTTTGCTCATATCTCCTAAACTATGCGTCCAAGAGCGAAAAGGAGCTTAATTCATGACCACCCTCAAAAAATTGGAAATTCCATCCAAATCATGGAAAAATAGAAATTTTTGTATGAAAACCTTGTTTTGCTCATATCTCCTAAACTATGCGTCCTAGAGCGAAAAGGAGCTTAATTCATGACCACCCCCAAAAAATTGAAAATTCCATCCAAATCCTGAAAAAATTGAAATTTTTATATGAAAAACTTGTTTTGCTCATATCTCCTAAACTATGCATCCTAGAGCGAAAAGGAACTTAATTCATGACCACCCTCAAAAAACTGAAAATTCCATCCAAATCATGGAAAAATTGAAATTTTTATATGAAAAACTTGTTTTGCTCATATCTCCTAAACTATGCGTCCTAGAGCGAAAAGGAGCTTAATTCATGACCACCCTCAAAAAATTGAAAATTCCATCCAAATCATGGACAAATTTAAATTTTTATATGAAAAACTTGTTTTGCTCATATCTCCTAAACTATGCGTCCTAGAGCGAAAAGGAGCTTAATTCATGACCACCCTCAAAAAATTGAAAATTCCATCCAAATCATGGAAAAATAGAAATTTTTGTATGAAAACCTTGTTTTGCTCATATCTCCTAAACTATGCGTCCTAGAGCGAAAAGGAGCTTAATTCATGACCACCCCCAAAAAATTGAAAATTCCATCCAAATCATGGAAAAATTGAAATTTTTATATGAAAAACTGTTTTGCTCATATCTCCTAAACTATGCGTCCTAGAGCGAAAAGGAGCTTAATTCATGACCACCCTCAAAAAATTGAAAATTCCATCCAAATCATGGAAAAATAGAAATTTTTTTATGAAAACCTTGTTTTGCTCATATCTCCTAAACTATGCGTCCAAGAGCAAACAGGAGCTTAATTCATGACCACCCTCAAAAAATTGGAAATTCCATCCAAATCATGGAAAAATAGAAATTTTTGTATGAAAACCTTGTTTTGCTCATATCTCCTAAACTATGCGTCCTAGAGCGAAAAGGAGCTTAATTCATGACCACCCCCAAAAAATTGAAAATTCCATCCAAATCCTGAAAAAATTGAAATTTTTATATGAAAAACTTGTTTTGCTCATATCTCCTAAACTATGCGTCCTAGAGCGAAAAGGAGCTTAATTCATGACCACCCTCAAAAAATTGAAAATTCCATCCAAATCCTGAAAATTTTTGAAATTTTTATATGAAAAACTTGTTTTGCTCATATCTCCTAAACTATGCGTCCTAGAGCGAAAAGGAGCTTAATTCATGACCACCCCCAAAAAATTGAAAATTCCATTCAAATCTTGAAAAATTGTAAATTTTTATATAAAAAACTTGTTTTGCTCATATCTCCTAAACTATGCGTCCTAGAGCGAAAAGGAGCTTAATTCATGACCACCCTCAAAAAACTGAAAATTCCATCCAAATCATGGAAAAATTGAAATTTTTATATGAAAAACTTGTTTTGCTCATATCTCCTAAAATATGCGTCCTAGAGCGAAAAGGAGCTTAATTCATGACCACCCCCAAAAAATTTAAAATTCCATCCAAATCTTGAAAAATTGTAAATTTTTATATAAAAAACTTGTTTTGCTCATATCTCCTAAACTATGCGTCCTAGAGCGAAAAGGAGCTTAATTCATGACCACCCCCAAAAAATTGAAAATTCCTTCCAAATCCTGAAAAAATTGAAATTTTTATATGAAAAACTTGTTTTGCTCATATCTCCTAAACTATGCGTCCTAGAGCGAAAAGGAGCTTAATTCATGACCACCCTCAAAAAACTGAAAATTCCATCCAAATCATGGAAAAATTGAAATTTTTATATGAAAAACTTGTTTTGCTCATATCTCCTAAACTATGCGTCCTAGAGCGAAAAGGAGCTTAATTCATGACCACCCTCAAAAAATTGAAAATTCCATCCAAATCATGGAAAAATTGAAATTTTTATATGAAAAACTTGTTTTGCTCATATCTCCTAAACTATGTGTCCTAGAGCGAAAAGGAGCTTAATTCATGCCTACCCCTAATAAATTTAAAATTCGATCCAAATCATGGAAAATTTGAAATTTTTATATGAAAAACTTGTTTTGCTCATATCTCCTAAACTATGCGTCCTAGAGCGAAAAGGAGCTTAATTCATGACCACCCTCAAAAAATTTAAAATTCCATCCAAATCATGGAAAAATAGAAATTTTTGTATGAAAACCTTGTTTTGCTCATATCTCCTAAACTATGCGTCCTAGAGCGAAAAGGAGCTTAATTCATGACCACCCCCAAAAAATTTAAAATTCCATCCAAATCATGGAAAAATTGAAATTTTTATATGAAAAACTTGTTTTGCTCATATCTCCTAAACTATGCGTCCTAGAGCGAAAAGGAGCTTAATTCATGACCACCCCCAAAAAATTTAAAATTCCATCCAAATCTTGAAAAATTGTATATTTTTATATAAAAAACTTGTTTTGCTCATATCTCCTAAACTATGCGTCCTAGAGCGAAAAGGAGCTTAATTCATGACCACCCTCAAAAAATTTAAAATTCCATCCAAATCATGGAAAAATAGAAATTTTTGTATGAAAACCTTGTTTTGCTCATATCTCCTAAACTATGCGTCCTAGAGCGAAAAGGAGCTTAATTCATGACCACCCCCAAAAAATTGAAAATTCCATCCAAATCATGGAAAAATTTAAATTTTTATATGAAAAACTTGTTTTGCTCATATCTCCTAAACTATGCGTCCTAGAGCGAAAAGGAGCTTAATTCATGACCACCCACAAATATAAAATTCCATCCAAATCATGGAAAAATTTAAATATTTATATGAAAAACTTGTTTTGCTCATATCTCCTAAACTATGCGTCCTAGAGCCAAAAGGAGCTTAATTCATGACCACCCTCAAAAAAATTGAAAATTCCATCCAAATCATGGAAAAATAGAAATTTTTGTATGAAAACCTTGTTTTGCTCGTATCTCCTAAACTATGCGTCCTAGAGCGAAAAGGAGCTTAATTCATGACCACCCTCAAAAAATTGAAAATTCCATCCAAAACATGGAAAAATAGAAATTTTTGTATGAAAACCTTGTTTTGCTCATATCTCCTAAACTATGCGTCCTAGAGCTAAAAGGAGCTTAATTCATGACCACCCTCAAAAAATCGAAAATTCCATCCAAATCTTGAAAAATTGTAAATTTTTATATAAAAAACTTGTTTTGCTCATATCTCCTAAACTATGCGTCCTAGAGCGAAAAGGAGCTTAATTCATGACCACCCCCAAAAAATTGAAAATTCCATCCAAATCCCGAAAAAATTGAAATTTTTATATGAAAAACTTGTTTTGCTCATATCTCCTAAACTATGCGTCCTAGAGCGAAAAGGAGCTTAATTCATGACCACCCTCAAAAAACTGAAAATTCCATCCAAATCATGGAAAAATAGAAATTTTTGTATGAAAACCTTGTTTTGCTCATATCTCCTAAACTATGCGTCCTAGAGCGAAAAGGAGCTTAATTCATGACCAACCACAAATATAAAATTCCATCCAAATCCTGAAAAAATTGAAATTTTTATATGAAAAACTTGTTTTGCTCATATCTCCTAAACTATGCGTCCTAGAGCGAAAAGGAGCTTAATTCATGACCACCCTCAAAAAACTGAAAATTCCATCCAAATCATGGAAAAATTTAAATTTTTATATGAAAAACTTGTTTTGCTCATATCTCCTAAACTATGCGTCCTAGAGCGAAAAGGAGCTTAATTCATGACCACCCACAAATATAAAATTCCATCCAAATCATGGAAAAATTTAAATATTTATATGAAAAACTTGTTTTGCTCATATCTCCTAAACTATGCGTCCTAGAGCCAAAAGGAGCTTAATTCATGACCACCCTCAAAAAATTGAAAATTCCATCCAAATCATGGAAAAATAGAAATTTTTGTATGAAAACCTTGTTTTGCTCGTATCTCCTAAACTATGCGTCCTAGAGCGAAAAGGAGCTTAATTCATGACCACCCTCAAAAAATTGAAAATTCCATCCAAAACATGGAAAAATAGAAATTTTTGTATGAAAACCTTGTTTTGCTCATATCTCCTAAACTATGCGTCCTAGAGCTAAAAGGAGCTTAATTCATGACCACCCTCAAAAAATCGAAAATTCCATCCAAATCTTGAAAAATTGTAAATTTTTATATAAAAAACTTGTTTTGCTCATATCTCCTAAACTATGCGTCCTAGAGCGAAAAGGAGCTTAATTCATGACCACCCCCAAAAAATTGAAAATTCCATCCAAATCCCGAAAAAATTGAAATTTTTATATGAAAAACTTGTTTTGCTCATATCTCCTAAACTATGCGTCCTAGAGCGAAAAGGAGCTTAATTCATGACCACCCTCAAAAAACTGAAAATTCCATCCAAATCATGGAAAAATAGAAATTTTTGTATGAAAACCTTGTTTTGCTCATATCTCCTAAACTATGCGTCCTAGAGCGAAAAGGAGCTTAATTCATGACCAACCACAAATATAAAATTCCATCCAAATCATGGAAAAATTGAAATTTTTATATGAAAAACTTGTTTTGCTCATATCTCCTAAACTATGCGTCCTAGAGCGAAAAGGAGCTTAATTCATGACCACCCTCAAAAAATTGAAAATTCCATCCAAATCATGGAAAAATAGAAATTTTTGTATGAAAACCTTGTTTTGCTCATATCTCCTAAACTATGCGTCCTAGAGCGAAAAGGAGCTTAATTCATGACCACCCTCAAAAAACTGAAAATTCCATCCAAATCATGGAAAAATTGAAATTTTTATATGAAAAACTTGTTTTGCTCATATCTCCTAAAATATGCGTCCTAGAGCGAAAAGGAGCTTAATTCATGACCACCCCCAAAAAATTTAAAATTCCATCCAAATCTTGAAAAATTGTAAATTTTTATATAAAAAACTTGTTTTGCTCATATCTCCTAAACTATGCGTCCTAGAGCGAAAAGGAGCTTAATTCATGACCACCCCCAAAAAATTGAAAATTCCTTCCAAATCCTGAAAAAATTGAAATTTTTATATGAAAAACTTGTTTTGCTCATATCTCCTAAACTATGCGTCCTAGAGCGAAAAGGAGCTTAATTCATGACCACCCTCAAAAAACTGAAAATTCCATCCAAATCATGGAAAAATTGAAATTTTTATATGAAAAACTTGTTTTGCTCATATCTCCTAAACTATGCGTCCTAGAGCGAAAAGGAGCTTAATTCATGACCACCCTCAAAAAATTGAAAATTCCATCCAAATCATGGAAAAATTGAAATTTTTATATGAAAAACTTGTTTTGCTCATATCTCCTAAACTATGTGTCCTAGAGCGAAAAGGAGCTTAATTCATGCCTACCCCTAATAAATTTAAAATTCGATCCAAATCATGGAAAATTTGAAATTTTTATATGAAAAACTTGTTTTGCTCATATCTCCTAAACTATGCGTCCTAGAGCGAAAAGGAGCTTAATTCATGACCACCCTCAAAAAATTTAAAATTCCATCCAAATCATGGAAAAATAGAAATTTTTGTATGAAAACCTTGTTTTGCTCATATCTCCTAAACTATGCGTCCTAGAGCGAAAAGGAGCTTAATTCATGACCACCCCCAAAAAATTTAAAATTCCATCCAAATCATGGAAAAATTGAAATTTTTATATGAAAAACTTGTTTTGCTCATATCTCCTAAACTATGCGTCCTAGAGCGAAAAGGAGCTTAATTCATGACCACCCCCAAAAAATTTAAAATTCCATCCAAATCTTGAAAAATTGTAAATTTTTATATAAAAAACTTGTTTTGCTCATATCTCCTAAACTATGCGTCCTAGAGCGAAAAGGAGCTTAATTCATGACCACCCCCAAAAAATTGAAAATTCCATCCAAATCCTGAAAAAATTGAAATTTTTATATGAAAAACTTGTTTTGCTCATATCTCCTAAACTATGCGTCCTAGAGCGAAAAGGAGCTTAATTCATGACCACCCACAAATATAAAATTCCATCCAAATCATGGAAAAATTTAAATTTTTATATGAAAAACTTGTTTTGCTCATATCTCCTAAACTATGCGTCCTAGAGCGAAAAGGAGCTTAATTCATGACCACCCCCAAAAAATTGAAAATTCCATCCAAATCATGGAAAAATAGAAATTTTTGTATGAAAACCTTGTTTTGCTCGTATCTCCTAAACTATGCGTCCTAGAGCGAAAAGGAGCTTAATTCATGACCACCCTCAAAAAATTGAAAATTCCATCCAAAACATGGAAAAATAGAAATTTTTGTATGAAAACCTTGTTTTGCTCATATCTCCTAAACTATGCGTCCTAGAGCTAAAAGGAGCTTAATTCATGACCACCCTCAAAAAATCGAAAATTCCATCCAAATCTTGAAAAATTGTAAATTTTTATATAAAAAACTTGTTTTGCTCATATCTCCTAAACTATGCGTCCTAGAGCGAAAAGGAGCTTAATTCATGACCACCCCCAAAAAATTGAAAATTCCATCCAAATCCCGAAAAAATTGAAATTTTTATATGAAAAACTTGTTTTGCTCATATCTCCTAAACTATGCGTCCTAGAGCGAAAAGGAGCTTAATTCATGACCACCCTCAAAAAACTGAAAATTCCATCCAAATCATGGAAAAATAGAAATTTTTGTATGAAAACCTTGTTTTGCTCATATCTCCTAAACTATGCGTCCTAGAGCGAAAAGGAGCTTAATTCATGACCAACCACAAATATAAAATTCCATCCAAATCATGGAAAAATAGAAATTTTTGTATGAAAACCTTGTTTTGCTCATATCTCCTAAACTATGCGTCCTAGAGCTAAAAGGAGCTTAATTCATGACCACCCTCAAAAAATCGAAAATTCCATCCAAATCTTGAAAAATTGTAAATTTTTATATAAAAAACTTGTTTTGCTCATATCTCCTAAACTATGCGTCCTAGAGCGAAAAGGAGCTTAATTCATGACCACCCCCAAAAAATTGAAAATTCCATCCAAATCCCGAAAAAATTGAAATTTTTATATGAAAAACTTGTTTTGCTCATATCTCCTAAACTATGCGTCCTAGAGCGAAAAGGAGCTTAATTCATGACCACCCTCAAAAAACTGAAAATTCCATCCAAATCATGGAAAAATAGAAATTTTTGTATGAAAACCTTGTTTTGCTCATATCTCCTAAACTATGCGTCCTAGAGCGAAAAGGAGCTTAATTCATGACCACCCTCAAAAAACTGAAAATTCCATCCAAATCATGGAAAAATTGAAATTTTTATATGAAAAACTTGTTTTGCTCATATCTCCTAAACTATGCGTCCTAGAGCGAAGAGGAGCTTAAGTCATGACCACCCCCAAAAAATTGAAAATTCCATCCAAATCCTGAAAAAATTGAAATTTTTATATGAAAAACTTGTTTTGCTCATATCTCCTAAACTATACGTCCTAGAGCGAAAAGGAGCTTAACTCATGACCACCCTCAAAAAACTGAAAATTCCATCCAAATCATGGAAAAATTGAAATTTTTATATGAAAAACTTGTTTTGCTCATATCTCCTAAACTATGCGTCCTAGAGCGAAGAGGAGCTTAAGTCATGACCACCCCCAAAAAATTGAAAATTCCATCCAAATCCTGAAAAAATTGAAATTTTTATATGAAAAACTTGTTTTGCTCATATCTCCTAAACTATGCGTCCTAGAGCGAAGAGGAGCTTAAGTCATGACCACCCCCAAAAAATTGAAAATTCCATCCAAATCCTGAAAAAATTGAAATTTTTATATGAAAAACTTGTTTTGCTCATATCTCCTAAACTATACGTCCTAGAGCGAAAAGGAGCTTAATTCATGACCACCCTCAAAAAACTGAAAATTCCATCCAAATCATGGAAAAATTGAAATTTTTATATGAAAAACTTGTTTTGCTCATATCTCCTAAACTATGCGTCCTAGAGCGAAGAGGAGCTTAATTCATGACCACCCTCAAAAAATTGAAAATTCCATCCAAATCATGGAAAAATAGAAATTTTTGTATGAAAACCTTGTTTTGCTCATATCTCCTAAACTATGCGTCCTAGAGCGAAAAGGAGCTTAATTCATGACCACCCTCAAAAAACTGAAAATTCCATCCAAATCATGGAAAAATTGTAAATTTTTATATGAAAAACTTGTTTTGCTCATATCTCCTAAACTATGCGTCCTAGAGCGAAGAGGAGCTTAAGTCATGACCATCCCAAAAAAATTGAAAATTCCATCCAAATCCTGAAAAAATTGAAATTTTTATATGAAAAACTTGTTTTGCTCATATCTCCTAAACTATACGTCCTAGAGCGAAAAGGAGCTTAATTCATGACCACCCTCAAAAAACTGAAAATTCCATCCAAATCATGGAAAAATTGAAATTTTTATATGAAAAACTTGTTTTGCTCATAACTCCTAAACTATGCGTCCTAGAGCGAAGAGGAGCTTAAGTCATGACCACCCCCAAAAAATTGAAAATTCCATCCAAATCCTGAAAAAATTGAAATTTTTATATGAAAAACTTGTTTTGCTCATATCTCCTAAACTATGCGTCCTAGAGCGAAGAGGAGCTTAAGTCATGACCACCCCCAAAAAATTGAAAATTCCATCCAAATCCTGAAAAAATTGAAATTTTTATATGAAAAACTTGTTTTGCTCATATCTCCTAAACTATACGTCCTAGAGCGAAAAGGAGCTTAATTCATGACCACCCTCAAAAAACTGAAAATTCCATCCAAATCATGGAAAAATTGAAATTTTTATATGAAAAACTTGTTTTGCTCATATCTCCTAAACTATGCGTCCTAGAGCGAAGAGGAGCTTAATTCATGACCACCCTCAAAAAGTTGAAAATTCCATCCAAATCATGGAAAAATAGAAATTTTTGTATGAAAACCTTGTTTTGCTCATATCTCCTAAACTATGCGTCCTAGAGCGAAAAGGAGCTTAATTCATGACCACCCTCAAAAAACTGAAAATTCCATCCAAATCATGGAAAAATTGAAATTTTTATATGAAAAACTTGTTTTGCTCATATCTCCTAAACTATGCGTCCTAGAGCGAAGAGGAGCTTAAGTCATGACTACCCCTAATAAATTTAAAATTCCATCCAAATCATGGAAAATTTGAAATTTTTATATGAAAAACTTGTTTTGCTCATATCTCCTAAACTATACGTCCTAGAGCGAAAAGGAGCTTAATTCATGACCACCCTCAAAAAATTGAAAATTCCATCCAAATCATGGAAAAATAGAAATTTTTTTATGAAAACCTTGTTTTGCTCATATCTCCTAAACTATGCGTCATAGAGCGAAAAGGAGCTTAATTCATGACCACCCCCAAAAAATTGAAAATTCCATCCAAATCTTGAAAAATTGTAAATTTTTATATAAAAAACTTGTTTTGCTCATATCTCCTAAACTATGCGTCCTAGAGCGAAAAGGAGCTTAATTCATGACCACCCCCAAAAAATTGAAAATTCCATCCAAATCCTGAAAAAATTGAAATTTTTATATGAAAAACTTGTTTTGCTCATATCTCCTAAACTATGCGTCCTAGAGCGAAAAGGAGCTTAATTCATGACCACCCTCAAAAAACTGAAAATTCCATCCAAATCATGGAAAAATTGAAATTTTTATATGAAAAACTTGTTTTGCTCATATCTCCTAAACTATGCGTCCTAGAGCGAAAAGGAGCTTAATTCATGACCACCCCTAATAAATTTAAAATTCCATCCAAATCATGGAAAATTTGAAATTTTTATATGAAAAACTTGTTTTGCTCATATCTCCTAAACTATGCGTCCTAGAGCGAAAAGGAGCTTAATTCATGACCACCCCCAAAAAATTGAAAATTCATAGAGCGAAAAGGAGCTTAATTCATGACCACCCTCAAAAAGTTGGAAATTCCATCCAAATCATGGAAAAATTGTAATTTTTTATATAAAAAACTTGTTTTGCTCATATCTCCTAAACTATGCGTCCTAGAGCGAAAAGGAGCTTAATTCATGACCACCCCCAAAAAATTGAAAATTCCATCCAAATCCTGAAAAAATTGAAATTTTTATATGAAAAACTTGTTTTGCTTATATCTCCTAAACTATGCGTCCTAGAGCGAAAAGGAGCTTAATTCATGACCACCCTCAAAAAATTGAAAATTCCATCCAAATCATGGAAAAATTGAAATTTTTATATGAAAAACTTGTTTTGCTCATATCTCCTAAACTATGCGTCCTAGAGCGAAAAGGAGCTTAATTCATGACCACCCTCAAAAAATTGAAAATTCCATCCAAATCATGGAAAAATTGAAATTTTTATATGAAAAACTTGTTTTGCTCATATCTCCTAAACTATGCTTCCTAGAGCGAAAAGGAGCTTAATTCATGACTACCCCTAATAAATTTAAAATTCCATTCAAATCATGGGAAATTTGAAATTTTTATATGAAAAACTTGTTTTGCTCATATCTCCTAAACTATGCGTCCTAGAGCGAAAAGGAGCTTAATTCATGACCACCCTTAAAAAAATTGAAAATTCCATCCAAATCATGGAAAAATTGTAAATTTTTATATAAAAAACTTGTTTTGCTCATATCTCCTAAACTATGCGTCCTAGAGCGAAAAGGAGCTTAATTCATGACCACCCCCAAAAAATTGAAAATTCCATCCAAATCCTGAAAAAATTTCAATTTTTATATGAAAAACTTGTTTTGCTCATATCTCCTAAACTATGCGTCCTAGAGCGAAAAGGAGCTTAATTCATGACCACCCTCAAAAAACTGAAAATTCCATCCAAATCATGGAAAAATTGAAATTTTTATATGAAAAACTTGTTTTGCTCATATCTCCTAAACTATGCGTCCTAGAGCGAAAAGGAGCTTAATTCATGACCACCCTCAAAAAATTGAAAATTCCATCCAAATCATGGAAAAATAGAAATTTTTGTATGAAAACCTTGTTTTGCTCATATCTCCTAAACTATGCGTCCTAGAGCGAAAAGGAGCTTAATTCATGACCACCCCCAAAAAATTGAAAATTCCATCCAAATCATGGAAAAATTGAAATTTTTATATGAAAAACTTGTTTTGCTCATATCTCCTAAACTATGCGTCCTAGAGCGAAAAGGAGCTTAATTCATGACCACCCACAAATATAAAATTCCATCCAAATCATGGAAAAATTGAAATTTTTATATGAAAAACTTGTTTTGCTCATATCTCCTAAACTATGCGTCCTAGAGCGAAAAGGAGCTTAATTCATGACCACCGTCAAAAAATTGAAAATTCCATCTAAATCCTGAAAAAATTGAAATTTTTATATGAAAAACTTGTTTTGCTCATATCTCCGAAACTATGCGTCCTAGAGCGAAAAGGAGCTTAATTCATGACCACCCTCAAAAAATTTAAAATTCCATCCAAATCATGGAAAAATTGAAATTTTTATATGAAAAACTTGGTTTGCTCATATCTCCTAAACTATGCGTCCTAGAGCGAAAATGAGCTTAATTCATGACCACCCTCAAAAAATTGAAAATTCCATCCAAATCATGGAAAAATAGAAATTTTTGTATGAAAACCTTGTTTTGCTCATATCTCCTAAACTATGCGTCCTAGAGCGAAAAGGAGCTTAATTCATGACCACCCCCAAAAAATTGAAAATTCCATCCAAATCATGGAAAAATTGAAATTTTTATATGAAAAACTTGTTTTGCTCATATCTCCTAAACTATGCGTCCTAGAGCGAAAAGGAGCTTAATTCATGACCACCCCCAAAAAATTTAAAATTCCATCCAAATCATGGAAAAATTGAAATTTTTATATGAAAAACTTTTTTTGCTCATATCTCCTAAACTATGCGTCCTAGAGCGAAAAGGAGCTTAATTCATGACCACCCTCAAAAAATTGAAAATTCCATCCAAATCATGGAAAAATAGAAATTTTTGTATGAAAACCTTGTTTTGCTCATATCTCCTAAACTATGCGTCCTAGAGCGAAAAGGAGCTTAATTCATGACCACCCCCAAAAAATTGAAAATTCCATCCAAATCATGGAAAAATTGAAATTTTTATATGAAAAACTTGTTTTGCTCATATCTCCTAAACTATGCGTCCTAGAGCGAAAAGGAGCTTAATTCATGACCACCCCCAAAAAATTTAAAATTCCATCCAAATCTTGAAAATTGTAAATTTTTATATAAAAAACTTGTTTTGCTCATATCTCCTAAACTATGCGTCCTAGAGCGAAAAGGAGCTTAATTCATTACCACCCCCAAAAAATTGAAAATTCCATCCAAATCCTGAAAAAATTGAAATTTTTATATGAAAAACTTGTTTTGCTCATATCTCCTAAACTAAAAGGAGCTTAATTCATGACCACCCTCAAAAAACTGAAAATTCCATCCAAATCATGGAAAAATTGAAATTTTTATATGAAAAACTTGTTTTGCTCATATCTCCTAAACTATGCGTCCTAGAGCGAAGAGGAGCTTAAGTCATGACTACCCCTTATAAATTTAAAATTCCATCCAAATCATGGAAAATTTGAAATTTTTATATGAAAAACTTGTTTTGCTCATATCTCCTAAACTATACGTCCTAGAGCGAAAAGGAGCTTAATTCATGACCACCCTCAAAAAATTGAAAATTCCATCCAAATCATGGAAAAATAGAAATTTTTTTATGAAAACCTTGTTTTGCTCATATCTCCTAAACTATGCGTCCTAGAGCGAAAAGGAGCTTAATTCATGACCACCCCCAAAAAATTGAAAATTCCATCCAAATCCTGAAAAAATTGAAATTTTTATATGAAAAACTTGTTTTGCTCATATATCCTAAACTATGCGTCCTAGAGCGAAAAGGAGCTTAATTCATGACCACCCTCAAAAAATTGAAAATTCCATCCAAATCATGGAAAAATTGAAATTTTTATATGAAAAACTTGTTTTGCTCATATCTCCTAAACTATGCGTCCTAGAGCGAAAAGTAGCTTAATTCATGACTACCCCTAATAAATTTAAAATTCCATCCAAATCATGGAAAATTTGAAATTTTTATATGAAAAACTTGTTTTGCTCATATCTCCTAAACTATGCGTCTTAGAGCGAAAAGGAGCTTAATTCATGACCACCCTCAAAAAATTGAAAATTCCATCCAAATCATGGAAAAATTGTAAATTTTTATATAAAAAACTTGTTTTGCTCATATCTCCTAAACTATGCGTCCTAGAGCGAAAAGGAGCTTAATCCATGACCACCCTCAAAAAATTGAAAATTCCATCCAAATCATGGAAAAATAGAAATTTTTGTATGAAAACCTTGTTTTGCTCATATCTCCTAAACTATTCCATCCAAATCTTGAACAATTTTAAATTTTTATATAAAAAACTTGTTTTGCTCATATCTCCTAAACTATGCGTCCTAGAGCGAAAAGGAGCTTAATTCATGACCACCCCCAAAAAATTGAAAATTCCATCCAAATCCTGAAAAAATTGAAATTTTTATATGAAAAACTTGTTTTGCTCATATCTCCTAAACTATGCGTCCTAGAGCGAAAAGGAGCTTAATTCATGACTACCCTCAAAAAATTGAAAATTCCATCCAAATCATGGAAAAATAGAAATTTTTGTATGAAAACCTTGTTTTGCTCATATCTCCGAAACTATGCGTCCTAGAGCGAAAAGGAGCTTAATTCAGACCACCCCCAAAAAATTGAAAATTCCATCCAAATCCTGAAAAAATTGAAATTTTTATATGAAAAACTTGTTTTGCTCATATCTCCTAAACTAAAAGGAGCTTAATTCATGACCACCCTCAAAAAACTGAAAATTCCATCCAAATCATGGAAAAATTGAAATTTTTATATGAAAAACTTGTTTTGCTCATATCTCCTAAACTATGCGTCCTAGAGCGAAAAGGAGCTTAATTCATGACCACCCTCAAAAAATTGAAAATTCCATCCAAATCATGGAAAAATTAAAATTTTTATATGAAAAACTTGTTTTGCTCATATCTCCTAAACTATGCGTCCTAGAGCGAAAAGGAGCTTAATTCATGACCACCCTCAAAAAATTGAAAATTCCATCCAAATCATGGAAAAATAGAAATTTTTGTATGAAAACCTTGTTTTGCTCATATCTCCTAAACTATGCGTCCTAGAGCGAAAAGGAGCTTAATTCATGACCACCCCCAAAAAATTGAAAATTCCATCCAAATCATGGAAAAATTGAAATTTTTATATGAAAAACTTGTTTTGCTCATATCTCCTAAACTATGCGTCCTAGAGCGAAAAGGAGCTTAATTCATGACCACCCACAAATATAAAATTCCATCCAAATCATGGAAAAATTGAAATTTTTATATGAAAAACTTGTTTTGCTCATATCTCCTAAACTATGCGTCCTAGAGCGAAAAGGAGCTTAATTCATGACCACCGTCAAAAAATTGAAAATTCCATCTAAATCCTGAAAAAATTGAAATTTTTATATGAAAAACTTGTTTTGCTCATATCTCCGAAACTATGCGTCCTAGAGCGAAAAGGAGCTTAATTCATGACCACCCCCAAAAAATTGAAAATTCCATCCAAATCCTGAAAAAATTGAAATTTTTATATGAAAAACTTGTTTTGCTCATATCTCCTAAACTATGCGTCCTAGAGCGAAAAGGAGCTTAATTCATGACCACCCTCAAAAAACTGAAAATTCCATCCAAATCATGGAAAATTTTAAATTTTTATATGAAAAACTTGTTTTGCTCATATCTCCTAAACTATGCGTCCTAGAGCGAAAAGGAGCTTAATTCATGACCACCCTCAAAAAATTGAAAATTCCATCCAAATCATGGAAAAATTGAAATTTTTATATGAAAAACTTGTTTTGCTCATATCTCCTAAACTATGCGTCCTAGAGCGAAAAGGAGCTTAATTCATGTCCACCCTCAAAAAATTGAAAATTCCATCCAAATCATGGAAAAATTGAAATTTTTATATGAAAAACTTGTTTTGCTCATATCTCCTAAACTATGCGTCCTAGAGCGAAAAGGAGCTTAATTCATGACCACCCACAAATATAAAATTCCATCCAAATCATGGAAAAATTGAAATTTTTATATGAAAAACTTGTTTTGCTCATATCTCCTAAACTATGCGTCCTAGAGCGAAAAGGAGCTTAATTCATGACCACCGTCAAAAAATTGAAAATTCCATCTAAATCCTGAAAAAATTGAAATTTTTATATGAAAAACTTGTTTTGCTCATATCTCCGAAACTATGCGTCCTAGAGCGAAAAGGAGCTTAATTCATGACCACCCCCAAAAAATTGAAAATTCCATCCAAATCCTGAAAAAATTGAAATTTTTATATGAAAAACTTGTTTTGCTCATATCTCCTAAACTAAAAGGAGCTTAATTCATGACCACCCTCAAAAAACTGAAAATTCCATCCAAATCATGGAAAATTTGAAATTTTTATATGAAAAACTTGTTTTGCTCATATCTCCTAAACTATACGTCCTAGAGCGAAAAGGAGCTTAATTCATGACCACCCTCAAAAAATTGAAAATTCCATCCAAATCATGGAAAAATAGAAATTTTTTTATGAAAACCTTGTTTTGCTCATATCTCCTAAACTATGCGTCCTAGAGCGAAAAGGAGCTTAATTCATGACCACCCCCAAAAAATTGAAAATTCCATCCAAATCCTGAAAAAATTGAAATTTTTATATGAAAAACTTGTTTTGCTCATATATCCTAAACTATGCGTCCTAGAGCGAAAAGGAGCTTAATTCATGACCACCCTCAAAAAATTGAAAATTCCATCCAAATCATGGAAAAATTGAAATTTTTATATGAAAAACTTGTTTTGCTCATATCTCCTAAACTATGCGTCCTAGAGCGAAAAGGAGCTTAATTCATGACTACCCCTAATAAATTTAAAATTCCATCCAAATCATGGAAAATTTGAAATTTTTATATGAAAAACTTGTTTTGCTCATATCTCCTAAACTATGCGTCTTAGAGCGAAAAGGAGCTTAATTCATGACCACCCCCAAAAAATTGAAAATTCCATCCAAATCCTGAAAAAATTGAAATTTTTATATGAAAAACTTGTTTTGCTCATATCTCCTAAACTATGCGTCCTAGAGCGAAAAGGAGCTTAATTCATGACTACCCTCAAAAAATTGAAAATTCCATCCAAATCATGGAAAAATAGAAATTTTTGTATGAAAACCTTGTTTTGCTCATATCTCCGAAACTATGCGTCCTAGAGCGAAAAGGAGCTTAATTCATGACCACCCCCAAAAAATTGAAAATTCCATCCAAATCCTGAAAAAATTGAAATTTTTATATGAAAAACTTGTTTTGCTCATATCTCCTAAACTAAAAGGAGCTTAATTCATGACCACCCTCAAAAAACTGAAAATTCCATCCAAATCATGGAAAAATTGAAATTTTTATATGAAAAACTTGTTTTGCTCATATCTCCTAAACTATGCGTCCTAGAGCGAAAAGGAGCTTAATTCATGACCACCCTCAAAAAATTGAAAATTCCATCCAAATCATGGAAAAATTAAAATTTTTATATGAAAAACTTGTTTTGCTCATATCTCCTAAACTATGCGTCCTAGAGCGAAAAGGAGCTTAATTCATGACCACCCTCAAAAAATTGAAAATTCCATCCAAATCATGGAAAAATAGAAATTTTTGTATGAAAACCTTGTTTTGCTCATATCTCCTAAACTATGCGTCCTAGAGCGAAAAGGAGCTTAATTCATGACCACCCACAAATATAAAATTCCATCCAAATCATGGAAAAATTGAAATTTTTATATGAAAAACTTGTTTTGCTCATATCTCCTAAACTATGCGTCCTAGAGCGAAAAGGAGCTTAATTCATGACCACCGTCAAAAAATTGAAAATTCCATCTAAATCCTGAAAAAATTGAAATTTTTATATGAAAAACTTGTTTTGCTCATATCTCCGAAACTATGCGTCCTAGAGCGAAAAGGAGCTTAATTCATGACCACCCCCAAAAAATTGAAAATTCCATCCAAATCCTGAAAAAATTGAAATTTTTATATGAAAAACTTGTTTTGCTCATATCTCCTAAACTATGCGTCCTAGAGCGAAAAGGAGCTTAATTCATGACCACCCTCAAAAAACTGAAAATTCCATCCAAATCATGGAAAATTTTAAATTTTTATATGAAAAACTTGTTTTGCTCATATCTCCTAAACTATGCGTCCTAGAGCGAAAAGGAGCTTAATTCATGACCACCCTCAAAAAATTGAAAATTCCATCCAAATCATGGAAAAATTGAAATTTTTATATGAAAAACTTGTTTTGCTCATATCTCCTAAACTATGCGTCCTAGAGCGAAAAGGAGCTTAATTCATGACCACCCTCAAAAAATTGAAAATTCCATCCAAATCATGGAAAAATAGAAATTTTTGTATGAAAACCTTGTTTTGCTCATATCTCCTAAACTATGCGTCCTAGAGCGAAAAGGAGCTTAATTCATGACCACCCCCAAAAAATTGAAAATTCCATCCAAATCATGGAAAAATTGAAATTTTTATATGAAAAACTTGTTTTGCTCATATCTCCTAAACTATGCGTCCTAGAGCGAAGAGGAGCTTAAGTCATGACCACCCCCAAAAAATTGAAAATTCCATCCAAATCCTGAAAAAATTGAAATTTTTATATGAAAAACTTGTTTTGCTCATATCTCCTAAACTATACGTCCTAGAGCGAAAAGGAGCTTAATTCATGACCACCCTCAAAAAACTGAAAATTCCATCCAAATCATGGAAAAATTGAAATTTTTATATGAAAAACTTGTTTTGCTCATATTTCCTAAACTATGCGTCCTAGAGCGAAAAGGAGCTTAATTCATGACCACCCTCAAAAAATTGAGAATTCCATCCAAATCATGGAAAAATTGAAATTTTTATATGAAAAACTTGTTTTGCTCATATCTCCTAAACTATGCGTCCTAGAGCGAAAAGGAGCTTAATTCATGACTACCCTCAAAACATTGAAAATTCCATCCAAATCATGGAAAAATAGAAATTTTTGTATGAAAACCTTGTTTTGCTCATATCTCCTACACTATGCGTCCTAGAGCGAAAAGGAGCTTAATTCATGACCACCCCCAAAAAATTGAAAATTCCATCCAAATCCTGAAAAAATTGAAATTTTTATATGAAAAACTTGTTTTGCTCATATCTCCTAAACTAAAAGGAGCTTAATTCATGACCACCCTCAAAAAACTGAAAATTCCATCCAAATCATGGAAAAATTGAAATTTTTATATGAAAAACTTGTTTTGCTCATATCTCCTAAACTATGCGTCCTAGAGCGAAAAGGAGCTTAATTCATGACCACCCTCAAAAAATTGAAAATTCCATCCAAATCATGGAAAAATTAAAATTTTTATATGAAAAACTTGTTTTGCTCATATCTCCTAAACTATGCGTCCTAGAGCGAAAAGGAGCTTAATTCATGACCACCCTGAAAAAATTGAAAATCCCATCCAAATCATGGAAAAATAGAAATTTTTGTATGAAAACCTTGTTTTGCTCATATCTCCTAAACTATGCGTCCTAGAGCGAAAAGGAGCTTAATTCATGACCACCCCCAAAAAATTGAAAATTCCATCCAAATCATGGAAAAATTGAAATTTTTATATGAAAAACTTGTTTTGCTCATATCTCCTAAACTATGCGTCCTAGAGCGAAAAGGAGCTTAATTCATGACCACCCACAAATATAAAATTCCATCCAAATCATGGAAAAATTGAAATTTTTATATGAAAAACTTGTTTTGCTCATATCTCCTAAACTATGCGTCCTAGAGCGAAAAGGAGCTTAATTCATGACCACCGTCAAAAAATTGAAAATTCCATCTAAATCCTGAAAAAATTGAAATTTTTATATGAAAAACTTGTTTTGCTCATATCTCCGAAACTATGCGTCCTAGAGCGAAAAGGAGCTTAATTCATGACCACCCTCAAAAAATTTAAAATTCCATCCAAATCATGGAAAAATTGAAATTTTTATATGAAAAACTTGTTTGGCTCATATCTCCTAAACTATGCGTCCTAGAGCGAAAAGGATCTTAATCCATGACTACCCTCAAAAAATTGAAAATTCCATCCAAATCATGGAAAAATAGAAATTTTTGTATGAAAACCTTGTTTTGCTCATATCTCCTAAACTATTCCATCCAAATCTTGAAAAATTGTAAATTTTTATATAAAAAACTTGTTTTGCTCATATCTCCTAAACTATGCGTCCTAGAGCGAAAAGGAGCTTAATTCATGACCACCCCCAAAAAATTGAAAATTCCATCCAAATCTTGAAAAATTGTAAATTTTTATATAAAAAACTTGTTTTGCTCATATCTCCTAAACTATGCGTCCTAGAGCGAAAAGGAGCTTAATTCATGACCACCCTCAAAAAATTGAAAATTCCATCCAAATCATGGAAAAATTGAAATTTTTATATGAAAAACTTGTTTTGCTCATATCTCCTAAACTATGCGTCCTAGAGCGAAAAGGAGCTTAATTCATGACCACCCCTAATAACTTTAAAATTCCATCCAAATCATGGAAAATTTGAAATTTTTATATGAAAAACTTGTTTTGCTCATATCTCCTAAACTATGCGTTCTAGAGCGAAAAGGAGCTTAATTCATGACCACCCTCAAAAAATTGAAAATTCCATCCAAATCATGGAAAAATTGAAATTTTTATATGAAAAACTTGTTTTGCTCATATCTCCTAAACTATGCGTCCTAGAGCGAAAAGGAGCTTAATTCATGACCACCCTCAAAAAATTGAAAATTCCATCCAAATCATGGAAAAATTGTAAATTTTTATATAAAAAACTTGTTTTGCTCATATCTCCTAAACTATGCGTCCTAGAGCGAAAAGGAGCTTAATTCATGGCTACCCCTAATAAATTTAAAATTCCATCCAAATCATGGAAAATTTGAAATTTTTATATGAAAAACTTGTTTTGCTCATATCTCCTAAACTATGCGTCCTAGAGCGAAAAGGAGCTTAATTCATGACCACCCTCAAAAAATTGAAAATTCCATCCAAATCATGGAAAAATTGTAAATTTTTATATAAAAAACTTGTTTTGCTCATATCTCCTAAACTATGCGTCCTAGAGCGAAAAGGAGCTTAATCCATGACCACCCTCAAAAAATTGAAAATTCCATCCAAATCATGGAAAAATAGAAATTTTTGTATGAAAACCTTGTTTTGCTCATATCTCCTAAACTATTCCATCCAAATCTTGAAAAATTTTAAATTTTTATATAAAAAACTTGTTTTGCTCATATCTCCTAAACTATGCGTCCTAGAGCGAAAAGGAGCTTAATTCATGACCACCCCCAAAAAATTGAAAATTCCATCCAAATCATGGAAAAATTGAAATTTTTATATGAAAAACTTGTTTTGCTCATATCTCCTAAACTATGCGTCCTAGAGCGAAAAGGAGCTTAATTCATGACCACCCACAAATATAAAATTCCATCCAAATCATGGAAAAATTGAAATTTTTATATGAAAAACTTGTTTTGCTCATATCTCCTAAACTATGCGTCCTAGAGCGAAAAGGAGCTTAATTCATGACCACCGTCAAAAAATTGAAAATTCCATCTAAATCCTGAAAAAATTGAAATTTTTATATGAAAAACTTGTTTTGCTCATATCTCCGAAACTATGCGTCCTAGAGCGAAAAGGAGCTTAATTCATGACCACCCTCAAAAAATTTAAAATTCCATCCAAATCATGGAAAAATTGAAATTTTTATATGAAAAACTTGTTTGGCTCATATCTCCTAAACTATGCGTCCTAGAGCGAAAAGGATCTTAATCCATGACTACCCTCAAAAAATTGAAAATTCCATCCAAATCATGGAAAAATAGAAATTTTTGTATGAAAACCTTGTTTTGCTCATATCTCCTAAACTATTCCATCCAAATCTTGAAAAATTGTAAATTTTTATATAAAAAACTTGTTTTGCTCATATCTCCTAAACTATGCGTCCTAGAGCGAAAAGGAGCTTAATTCATGACCACCCCCAAAAAATTGAAAATTCCATCCAAATCTTGAAAAATTGTAAATTTTTATATAAAAAACTTGTTTTGCTCATATCTCCTAAACTATGCGTCCTAGAGCGAAAAGGAGCTTAATTCATGACCACCCTCAAAAAATTGAAAATTCCATCCAAATCATGGAAAAATTGAAATTTTTATATGAAAAACTTGTTTTGCTCATATCTCCTAAACTATGCGTCCTAGAGCGAAAAGGAGCTTAATTCATGACCACCCCTAATAACTTTAAAATTCCATCCAAATCATGGAAAATTTGAAATTTTTATATGAAAAACTTGTTTTGCTCATATCTCCTAAACTATGCGTTCTAGAGCGAAAAGGAGCTTAATTCATGACCACCCTCAAAAAATTGAAAATTCCATCCAAATCATGGAAAAATTGAAATTTTTATATGAAAAACTTGTTTTGCTCATATCTCCTAAACTATGCGTCCTAGAGCGAAAAGGAGCTTAATTCATGGCTACCCCTAATAAATTTAAAATTCCATCCAAATCATGGAAAATTTGAAATTTTTATATGAAAAACTTGTTTTGCTCATATCTCCTAAACTATGCGTCCTAGAGCGAAAAGGAGCTTAATTCATGACCACCCTCAAAAAATTGAAAATTCCATCCAAATCATGGAAAAATTGTAAATTTTTATATAAAAAACTTGTTTTGCTCATATCTCCTAAACTATGCGTCCTAGAGCGAAAAGGAGCTTAATCCATGACCACCCTCAAAAAATTGAAAATTCCATCCAAATCATGGAAAAATAGAAATTTTTGTATGAAAACCTTGTTTTGCTCATATCTCCTAAACTATTCCATCCAAATCTTGAAAAATTTTAAATTTTTATATAAAAAACTTGTTTTGCTCATATCTCCTAAACTATGCGTCCTAGAGCGAAAAGGAGCTTAATTCATGACCACCCCCAAAAAATTGAAAATTCCATCCAAATCCTGAAAAAATTGAAATTTTTATATGAAAAACTTGTTTTGCTCATATCTCCTAAACTATGCGTCCTAGAGCGAAAAGGAGCTTAATTCATGACCACCCTCAAAAAACTGAAAATTCCATCCAAATCATGGAAAAATTGAAATTTTTATATGAAAAACTTGTTTTGCTCATATCTCCTAAACTATGCGTCCTAGAGCGAAAAGGAGCTTAATTCATGACCACCCTCAAAAAATTGAGAATTCCATCCAAATCATGGAAAAATTGAAATTTTTATATGAAAAACTTGTTTTGCTCATATCTCCTAAACTATGCGTCCTAGAGCGAAAAGGAGCTTAATTCATGACTACCCTCAAAAAATTGAAAATTCCATCCAAATCATGGAAAAATAGAAATTTTTGTATGAAAACCTTGTTTTGCTCATATCTCCTACACTATGCGTCCTAGAGCGAAAAGGAGCTTAATTCATGACCACCCCCAAAAAATTGAAAATTCCATCCAAATCCTGAAAAAATTGAAATTTTTATATGAAAAACTTGTTTTGCTCATATCTCCTAAACTAAAAGGAGCTTAATTCATGACCACCCTCAAAAAACTGAAAATTCCATCCAAATCATGGAAAAATTGAAATTTTTATATGAAAAACTTGTTTTGCTCATATCTCCTAAACTATGCGTCCTAGAGCGAAAAGGAGCTTAATTCATGACCACCCTCAAAAAATTGAAAATTCCATCCAAATCATGGAAAAATTAAAATTTTTATATGAAAAACTTGTTTTGCTCATATCTCCTAAACTATGCGTCCTAGAGCGAAAAGGAGCTTAATTCATGACCACCCTCAAAAAATTGAAAATTCCATCCAAATCATGGAAAAATAGAAATTTTTGTATGAAAACCTTGTTTTGCTCATATCTCCTAAACTATGCGTCCTAGAGCGAAAAGGAGCTTAATTCATGACCACCCCCAAAAAATTGAAAATTCCATCCAAATCATGGAAAAATTGAAATTTTTATATGAAAAACTTGTTTTGCTCATATCTCCTAAACTATGCGTCCTAGAGCGAAAAGGAGCTTAATTCATGACCACCGTCAAAAAATTTAAAATTCCATCTAAATCCTGAAAAAATTGAAATTTTTATATGAAAAACTTGTTTTGCTCATATCTCCGAAACTATGCGTCCTAGAGCGAAAAGGAGCTTAATTCATGACCACCCCCAAAAAATTGAAAATTCCATCCAAATCCTGAAAAAATTGAAATTTTTATATGAAAAACTTGTTTTGCTCATATCTCCTAAACTATGCGTCCTAGAGCGAAAAGGAGCTTAATTCATGACCACCCTCAAAAAATTGAAAATTCCATCCAAATCATGGAAAAATTAAAATTTTTATATGAAAAACTTGTTTTGCTCATATCTCCTAAACTATGCGTCCTAGAGCGAAAAGGAGCTTAATTCATGACCACCCTCAAAAAATTGAAAATTCCATCCAAATCATGGAAAAATAGAAATTTTTGTATGAAAACCTTGTTTTGCTCATATCTCCTAAACTATGCGTCCTAGAGCGAAAAGGAGCTTAAACTATGCGTCCTAGAGCGAAAAGGAGCTTAATTCATGACCACCCCCAAAAAATTGAAAATTCCATCCAAATCCTGAAAAAATTGAAATTTTTATATGAAAAACTTGTTTTGCTCATATCTCCTAAACTATGCGTCCTAGAGCGAAAAGGAGCTTAATTCATGACCACCCCCAAAAAATTGAAAATTCCATCCAAATCCTGAAAAAATTGAAATTTTTATATGAAAAACTTGTTTTGCTCATATCTCCTAAACTATGCGTCCTAGAGCGAAAAGGAGCTTAATTCATGACCACCCTCAAAAAATTGAAAATTCCATCCAAATCATGCAAAAATAGAAATTTTTGTATGAAAACCTTGTTTTGCTCATATCTCCTAAACTATGCGTCCTAGAGCGAAAAGGAGCTTAATTCATGACCACCCTCAAAAAATTGAGAATTCCATCCAAATCATGGAAAAATTGAAATTTTTATATGAAAAACTTGTTTTGCTCATATCTCCTAAACTAAAAGGAGCTTAATTCATGACCACCCTCAAAAAACTGAAAATTCCATCCAAATCATGGAAAAATTGAAATTTTTATATGAAAAACTTGTTTTGCTCATATCTCCTAAACTATGCGTCCTAGAGCGAAAAGGAGCTTAATTCATGACGACCCTCAAAAAATTGAAAATTCCATCCAAATCATGGAAAAATTAAAATTTTTATATGAAAAACTTGTTTTGCTCATATCTCCTAAACTATGCGTCCTAGAGCGAAAAGGAGCTTAATTCATGACCACCCTCAAAAAATTGAAAATTCCATCCAAATCATGGAAAAATAGAAATTTTTGTATGAAAACCTTGTTTTGCTCATATCTCCTAAACTATGCGTCCTAGAGCGAAAAGGAGCTTAATTCATGACCACCCCCAAAAAATTGAAAATTCCATCCAAATCATGGAAAAATTGAAATTTTTATATGAAAAACTTGTTTTGCTCATATCTCCTAAACTATGCGTCCTAGAGCGAAAAGGAGCTTAATTCATGACCACCCCCAAAAAATTGAAAATTCCATCCAAATCATGGAAAAATTGAAATTTTTATATGAAAAACTTGTTTTGCTCATATCTCCTAAACTATGCGTCCTAGAGCGAAAAGGAGCTTAATTCATGACCACCGTCAAAAAATTGAAAATTCCATCTAAATCCTGAAAAAATTGAAATTTTTATATGAAAAACTTGTTTTGCTCATATCTCCGAAACTATGCGTCCTAGAGCGAAAAGGAGCTTAATTCATGACCACCCTCAAAAAATTTAAAATTCCATCCAAATCATGGAAAAATTGAAATTTTTATATGAAAAACTTGTTTTGCTCATATCTCCTAAACTATGCGTCCTAGAGCGAAAAGGATCTTAATCCATGACCACCCTCAAAAAATTGAAAATTCCATCCAAATCATGGAAAAATAGAAATTTTTGTATGAAAACCTTGTTTTGCTCATATCTCCTAAACTATTCCATCCAAATCTTGAAAAATTGTAAATTTTTATATAAAAAACTTGTTTTGCTCATATCTCCTAAACTATGCGTCCTAGAGCGAAAAGGAGCTTAATTCATGACCACCCCCAAAAAATTGAAAATTCCATCCAAATCCTGAAAAAATTGAAATTTTTATATGAAAAACTTGTTTTGCTCATATCTCCTAAACTATGCGTCCTAGAGCGAAAAGGAGCTTAATTTATGACCACCCTCAAAAAACTGAAAATTCCATCCAAATCATGGAAAAATTGAAATTTTTATATGAAAAACTTGTTTTGCTCATATCTCCTAAACTATGCGTCCTAGAGCGAAAAGGAGCTTAATTCATGACCACCCTCAAAAAATTGAAAATTCCATCCAAATCATGGAAAATTTGAAATTTTTATATGAAAAACTTGTTTTGCTCATATCTCCTAAACTATGCGTCCTAGAGCGAAAAGGAGCTTAATTCATGACCACCCTCAAAAAATTGAAAATTCCATCCAAATCATGGAAAAATTTAAATTTTTATATGAAAAACTTGTTTTGCTCATATCTCCTAAACTATGCGTCCTAGAGCGAAAAGGAGCTTAATTCATGACCACCCCCAAAAAATTGAAAATTCCATCCAAATCATGGAAAAATTGAAATTTTTATATGAAAAACTTGTTTTGCTCATATCTCCTAAACTATGCGTCCTAGAGCGAAAAGGAGCTTAATTCATGACCACCCACAAATATAAAATTCCATCCAAATCATGGAAAAATTGAAATTTTTATATGAAAAACTTGTTTTGCTCATATCTCCTAAACTATGCGTCCTAGAGCGAAAAGGAGCTTAATTCATGACCACCCTCAAAAAATTGAAAATTCCATCCAAATCATGGAAAAATAGAAATTTTTGTATGAAAACCTTGTTTTGCTCATATCTCCTAAACTATGCGTCCTAGAGCGAAAAGGAGCTTAATTCATGACCACCCTCAAAAAATTGAAAATTCCATCCAAATCATGGAAAAATAGAAATTTTTGTATGAAAACCTTGTTTTGCTCATATCTCCTAAACTATGCGTCCTAGAGCGAAAAGGAGCTTAATTCATGACCACCCCCAAAAAATTGAAAATTCCATCCAAATCTTGAAAAATTGTAAATTTTTATATAAAAAACTTGTTTTGCTCATATCTCCTAAACTATGCGTCCTAGAGCGAAAAGGAGCTTAATTCATGACCACCCCCAAAAAATTAAAAATTCCATCCAAATCCTGAAAAAATTGAAATTTTTATATGAAAAACTTGTTTTGCTCATATCTCCTAAACTATGCGTCCTAGAGCGAAAAGGAGCTTAATTCATGACCACCCTCAAAAAATTGAAAATTCCATCCAAATCACGGAAAAATTGAAATTTTTATATGAAAAACTTGTTTTGCTCATATCTCCTAAACTATGCGTCCTAGAGCGAAAAGGAGCTTAATTCATGACTACCCCTAATAAATTTAAAATTCCATCCAAATCATGGAAAATTTGAAATTTTTATATGAAAAACTTGTTTTGCTCATATCTCCTAAACTATGCGTCCTAGAGCGAAAAGGAGCTTAATTCATGACTACCCCTAATAAATTTAAAATTCCATCCAAATCATGGAAAATTTGAAATTTTTATATGAAAAACTTGTTTTGCTCATATCTCCTAAACTATGCGTCCTAGAGCGAAAAGGAGCTTAATTCATGATTACCCTCAAAAAATTGAAAATTCCATCCAAAACCTGAAAAAATTGAAATTTTTATGTGAAAAACTTGTTTTGCTCATATCTCCTAAACTATGCGTCCTAGAGCGAAAAGGAGCTTAATTCATGACCACCCTCAAAAAATTGAAAATTCCATCCAAATCATGGAAAAATTGAAATTTTTATATGAAAAACTTGTTTTGCTCATATCTCCTAAACTATGCGTCCTAGAGCGAAAAGGAGCTTAATTCATGACCACCCTCAAAAAATTGAAAATTCCATCCAAATCATGGAAAAATTAAAATTTTTATATGAAAAACTTGTTTTGCTCATATCTCCTAAACTATGCGTCCTAGAGCGAAAAGGAGCTTAATTCATGACCACCCTCAAAAAATTGAAAATTCCATCCAAATCATGGAAAAATAGAAATTTTTGTATGAAAACCTTGTTTTGCTCATATCTCCTAAACTATGCGTCCTAGAGCGAAAAGGAGCTTAAACTATGCGTCCTAGAGCGAAAAGGAGCTTAATTCATGACCACCCCCAAAAAATTGAAAATTCCATCCAAATCCTGAAAAAATTGAAATTTTTATATGAAAAACTTGTTTTGCTCATATCTCCTAAACTATGCGTCCTAGAGCGAAAAGGAGCTTAATTCATGACCACCCCCAAAAAATTGAAAATTCCATCCAAATCCTGAAAAAATTGAAATTTTTATATGAAAAACTTGTTTTGCTCATATCTCCTAAACTATGCGTCCTAGAGCGAAAAGGAGCTTAATTCATGACCACCCTCAAAAAATTGAAAATTCCATCCAAATCATGCAAAAATAGAAATTTTTGTATGAAAACCTTGTTTTGCTCATATCTCCTAAACTATGCGTCCTAGAGCGAAAAGGAGCTTAATTCATGACCACCCTCAAAAAATTGAGAATTCCATCCAAATCATGGAAAAATTGAAATTTTTATATGAAAAACTTGTTTTGCTCATATCTCCTAAACTAAAAGGAGCTTAATTCATGACCACCCTCAAAAAACTGAAAATTCCATCCAAATCATGGAAAAATTGAAATTTTTATATGAAAAACTTGTTTTGCTCATATCTCCTAAACTATGCGTCCTAGAGCGAAAAGGAGCTTAATTCATGACGACCCTCAAAAAATTGAAAATTCCATCCAAATCATGGAAAAATTAAAATTTTTATATGAAAAACTTGTTTTGCTCATATCTCCTAAACTATGCGTCCTAGAGCGAAAAGGAGCTTAATTCATGACCACCCTCAAAAAATTGAAAATTCCATCCAAATCATGGAAAAATAGAAATTTTTGTATGAAAACCTTGTTTTGCTCATATCTCCTAAACTATGCGTCCTAGAGCGAAAAGGAGCTTAATTCATGACCACCCCCAAAAAATTGAAAATTCCATCCAAATCATGGAAAAATTGAAATTTTTATATGAAAAACTTGTTTTGCTCATATCTCCTAAACTATGCGTCCTAGAGCGAAAAGGAGCTTAATTCATGACCACCCCCAAAAAATTGAAAATTCCATCCAAATCATGGAAAAATTGAAATTTTTATATGAAAAACTTGTTTTGCTCATATCTCCTAAACTATGCGTCCTAGAGCGAAAAGGAGCTTAATTCATGACCACCGTCAAAAAATTGAAAATTCCATCTAAATCCTGAAAAAATTGAAATTTTTATATGAAAAACTTGTTTTGCTCATATCTCCGAAACTATGCGTCCTAGAGCGAAAAGGAGCTTAATTCATGACCACCCTCAAAAAATTTAAAATTCCATCCAAATCATGGAAAAATTGAAATTTTTATATGAAAAACTTGTTTTGCTCATATCTCCTAACCTATGCGTCCTAGAGCGAAAAGGATCTTAATCCATGACCACCCTCAAAAAATTGAAAATTCCATCCAAATCATGGAAAAATAGAAATTTTTGTATGAAAACCTTGTTTTGCTCATATCTCCTAAACTATTCCATCCAAATCTTGAAAAATTGTAAATTTTTATATAAAAAACTTGTTTTGCTCATATCTCCTAAACTATGCGTCCTAGAGCGAAAAGGAGCTTAATTCATGACCACCCCCAAAAAATTGAAAATTCCATCCAAATCCTGAAAAAATTGAAATTTTTATATGAAAAACTTGTTTTGCTCATATCTCCTAAACTATGCGTCCTAGAGCGAAAAGGAGCTTAATTTATGACCACCCTCAAAAAACTGAAAATTCCATCCAAATCATGGAAAAATTGAAATTTTTATATGAAAAACTTGTTTTGCTCATATCTCCTAAACTATGCGTCCTAGAGCGAAAAGGAGCTTAATTCATGACCACCCTCAAAAAATTGAAAATTCCATCCAAATCATGGAAATCATGGAAAATTTGAAATTTTTATATGAAAAACTTGTTTTGCTCATATCTCCTAAACTATGCGTCCTAGAGCGAAAAGGAGCTTAATTCATGACCACCCTCAAAAAATTGAAAATTCCATCCAAATCATGGAAAAATTTAAATTTTTATATGAAAAACTTGTTTTGCTCATATCTCCTAAACTATGCGTCCTAGAGCGAAAAGGAGCTTAATTCATGACCACCCCCAAAAAATTGAAAATTCCATCCAAATCATGGAAAAATTGAAATTTTTATATGAAAAACTTGTTTTGCTCATATCTCCTAAACTATGCGTCCTAGAGCGAAAAGGAGCTTAATTCATGACCACCCCCAAAAAATTGAAAATTCCATCCAAATCCTGAAAAAATTGAAATTTTTATATGAAAAACTTGTTTTGCTCATATCTCCTAAACTATGCGTCCTAGAGCGAAAAGGAGCTTAATTCATGACCACCCCCAAAAAATTGAAAATTCCATCCAAATCCTGAAAAAATTGAAATTTTTATATGAAAAACTTGTTTTGCTCATATCTCCTAAACTATGCGTCCTAGAGCGAAAAGGAGCTTAATTCATGACCACCCTCAAAAAATTGAAAATTCCATCCAAATCATGCAAAAATAGAAATTTTTGTATGAAAACCTTGTTTTGCTCATATCTCCTAAACTATGCGTCCTAGAGCGAAAAGGAGCTTAATTCATGACCACCCTCAAAAAATTGAGAATTCCATCCAAATCATGGAAAAATTGAAATTTTTATATGAAAAACTTGTTTTGCTCATATCTCCTAAACTAAAAGGAGCTTAATTCATGACCACCCTCAAAAAACTGAAAATTCCATCCAAATCATGGAAAAATTGAAATTTTTATATGAAAAACTTGTTTTGCTCATATCTCCTAAACTATGCGTCCTAGAGCGAAAAGGAGCTTAATTCATGACGACCCTCAAAAAATTGAAAATTCCATCCAAATCATGGAAAAATTAAAATTTTTATATGAAAAACTTGTTTTGCTCATATCTCCTAAACTATGCGTCCTAGAGCGAAAAGGAGCTTAATTCATGACCACCCTCAAAAAATTGAAAATTCCATCCAAATCATGGAAAAATAGAAATTTTTGTATGAAAACCTTGTTTTGCTCATATCTCCTAAACTATGCGTCCTAGAGCGAAAAGGAGCTTAATTCATGACCACCCCCAAAAAATTGAAAATTCCATCCAAATCATGGAAAAATTGAAATTTTTATATGAAAAACTTGTTTTGCTCATATCTCCTAAACTATGCGTCCTAGAGCGAAAAGGAGCTTAATTCATGACCACCCCCAAAAAATTGAAAATTCCATCCAAATCATGGAAAAATTGAAATTTTTATATGAAAAACTTGTTTTGCTCATATCTCCTAAACTATGCGTCCTAGAGCGAAAAGGAGCTTAATTCATGACCACCGTCAAAAAATTGAAAATTCCATCTAAATCCTGAAAAAATTGAAATTTTTATATGAAAAACTTGTTTTGCTCATATCTCCGAAACTATGCGTCCTAGAGCGAAAAGGAGCTTAATTCATGACCACCCTCAAAAAATTTAAAATTCCATCCAAATCATGGAAAAATTGAAATTTTTATATGAAAAACTTGTTTTGCTCATATCTCCTAACCTATGCGTCCTAGAGCGAAAAGGATCTTAATCCATGACCACCCTCAAAAAATTGAAAATTCCATCCAAATCATGGAAAAATAGAAATTTTTGTATGAAAACCTTGTTTTGCTCATATCTCCTAAACTATTCCATCCAAATCTTGAAAAATTGTAAATTTTTATATAAAAAACTTGTTTTGCTCATATCTCCTAAACTATGCGTCCTAGAGCGAAAAGGAGCTTAATTCATGACCACCCCCAAAAAATTGAAAATTCCATCCAAATCCTGAAAAAATTGAAATTTTTATATGAAAAACTTGTTTTGCTCATATCTCCTAAACTATGCGTCCTAGAGCGAAAAGGAGCTTAATTTATGACCACCCTCAAAAAACTGAAAATTCCATCCAAATCATGGAAAAATTGAAATTTTTATATGAAAAACTTGTTTTGCTCATATCTCCTAAACTATGCGTCCTAGAGCGAAAAGGAGCTTAATTCATGACCACCCTCAAAAAATTGAAAATTCCATCCAAATCATGGAAATCATGGAAAATTTGAAATTTTTATATGAAAAACTTGTTTTGCTCATATCTCCTAAACTATGCGTCCTAGAGCGAAAAGGAGCTTAATTCATGACCACCCTCAAAAAATTGAAAATTCCATCCAAATCATGGAAAAATTTAAATTTTTATATGAAAAACTTGTTTTGCTCATATCTCCTAAACTATGCGTCCTAGAGCGAAAAGGAGCTTAATTCATGACCACCCCCAAAAAATTGAAAATTCCATCCAAATCATGGAAAAATTGAAATTTTTATATGAAAAACTTGTTTTGCTCATATCTCCTAAACTATGCGTCCTAGAGCGAAAAGGAGCTTAATTCATGACCACCCACAAATATAAAATTCCATCCAAATCATGGAAAAATTGAAATTTTTATATGAAAAACTTGTTTTGCTCATATCTCCTAAACTATGCGTCCTAGAGCGAAAAGGAGCTTAATTCATGACCACCCTCAAAAAATTGAAAATTCCATCCAAATCATGGAAAAATAGAAATTTTTGTATGAAAACCTTGTTTTGCTCATATCTCCTAAACTATGCGTCCTAGAGCGAAAAGGAGCTTAATTCATGACCACCCTCAAAAAATTGAAAATTCCATCCAAATCATGGAAAAATAGAAATTTTTGTATGAAAACCTTGTTTTGCTCATATCTCCTAAACTATGCGTCCTAGAGCGAAAAGGAGCTTAATTCATGACCACCCCCAAAAAATTGAAAATTCCATCCAAATCTTGAAAAATTGTAAATTTTTATATAAAAAACTTGTTTTGCTCATATCTCCTAAACTATGCGTCCTAGAGCGAAAAGGAGCTTAATTCATGACCACCCCCAAAAAATTAAAAATTCCATCCAAATCCTGAAAAAATTGAAATTTTTATATGAAAAACTTGTTTTGCTCATATCTCCTAAACTATGCGTCCTAGAGCGAAAAGGAGCTTAATTCATGACCACCCCCAAAAAATTGAAAATTCCATCCAAATCATGGAAAAATTGAAATTTTTATATGAAAAACTTGTTTTGCTCATATCTCCTAAACTATGCGTCCTAGAGCGAAAAGGAGCTTAATTCATGACCACCCACAAATATAAAATTCCATCCAAATCATGGAAAAATTGAAATTTTTATATGAAAAACTTGTTTTGCTCATATCTCCTAAACTATGCGTCCTAGAGCGAAAAGGAGCTTAATTCATGACCACCCTCAAAAAATTGAAAATTCCATCCAAATCATGGAAAAATAGAAATTTTTGTATGAAAACCTTGTTTTGCTCATATCTCCTAAACTATGCGTCCTAGAGCGAAAAGGAGCTTAATTCATGATCACCCTCAAAAAATTGAAAATTCCATCCAAATCATGGAAAAATAGAAATTTTTGTATGAAAACCTTGTTTTGCTCATATCTCCTAAACTATGCGTCCCAGAGCGAAAAGGAGCTTAATTCATGACCACCCTCAAAAAATCGAAAATTCCATCCAAATCTTGAAAAATTGTAAATTTTTATATAAAAACTTGTTTTGCTCATATCTCCTAAACTATGCGTCCTAGAGCGAAAAGGAGCTTAATTCATGACCACCCTCAAAAAACTGAAAATTCCATCCAAATCATGGAAAAATTGAAATTTTTATATGAAAAACTTGTTTTGCTCATATCTCCTAAACTATGCGTCCTAGAGCGAAAAGGAGCTTAATTCATGACCACCGTCAAAAAACTGAAAATTCCATCCAAATCATGGAAAAATTGAAATTTTTATATGAAAAACTTGTTTTGCTCATATCTCCTAAACTATGCGCCCTAGAGCGAAAAGGAGCTTAATTCATGACCACCCCCAAAAAATTGAAAATTCCATCCAAATCATGGAAAAATTGTAAATTTTTATATAAAAAACTTGTTTTGCTCATATCTCCTAAACTATGCGTCCTAGAGCGAAAAGGAGCTTGATTCAAGACCACCGTCAAAAAACTGAAAATTCCATCCAAATCATGGAAAAATTGAAATTTTTATATGAAAAACTTGTTTTGCTCATATCTCCTAAACTATGCGTCCTAGAGCGAAAAGGAGCTTAATTCATGATCACCCTCAAAAAATTGAAAATTCCATCCAAATCATGGAAAATATAAAATTTTTATATGAAAAACTTGTTTTGCTCATATCTCCTAAACTATGCGTCCTAGAGCGAAAAGGAGCTTAATTCATGACCACCCTCAAAAAACTGAAAATTCCATCCAAATCATGGAAAAATTGAAATTTTTATATGAAAAACTTGTTTTGCTCATATCTCCTAAACTATGCATCCTAGAGCGAAAAGGAGCTTAATTCATGACCACCCTCAAAAAACTGAAAATTCCATCCAAATCATGGAAAAATTGAAATTTTTATATGAAAAACTTGTTTTGCTCATATCTCCTAAACTATGCGTCCTAGAGCGAAAAGGAGCTTAATTCATGACCACCCTCAAAAAATTGAAAATTCCATCCAAATCCTGAAAATTTTTGAAATTTTTATATGAAAAACTTGTTTTGCTCATATCTTCTAAACTATGCGTCCTAGAGCGAAAAGGAGCTTAATTCATGACCACCCTCAAAAAATTTAAAATTCCATCCAAATCATGGAAAAATTGAAATTTTTATATGAAAAACTTGTTTTGCTCATATCTCCTAAACTATGCGTCCTCGAGCGAAAAGGAGCTTAATTCATGACCACCCTCAAAAAATTGAAAATTCCATCCAAATCCTGAAAAAATTGAAATTTTTATATGAAAAACTTGTTTTGCTCATATCTCCTAAACTATGCGTCCTAGAGCGAAAAGGAGCTTAATTCATGACCACCCCCAAAAAATTTAAAATTCCATCCAAATCATGGAAAAATTGAAATTTTTATATGAAAAACTTGTTTTGCTCATATCTCCTAAACTATTCGTCCTAGAGCGAAAAGGAGCCTAATTCATGACCACCCTCAAAAAATCGAAAATTCCATTCAAATCTTGAAAAATTGTAAATTTTTATATAAAAAACTTGTTTTGCTCATATCTCCTAAACTATGCGTCCTAGAGCGAAAAGGAGCTTAATTCATGACCACCCTCAAAAAATTTAAAATTCCATCCAAATCATGGAAAAATTGAAATTTTTATATGAAAAACTTGTTTTGCTCATATCTCCTAAACTATGCGTCCTAGAGCGAAAAGGATCTTAATTCATGACCACCCTCAAAAAACTGAAAATTCCATCCAAATCATGGAAAAAATGAAATTTTTATATGAAAAATTTGTTTTGCTCATATCTCCTAAACTATGCGTCCTAGAGCGAAAAGGAGCTTAATTCATGACCACCCTCAAAAAACTGAAAATTCCATCCAAATCATGGAAAAATTGAAATTTTTATATGAAAAACTTGTTTTGCTCATATCTCCTAAACTATGCGTCCTAGAGCGAAAAGGAGCTTAATTCATGACCACCCTCAAAAAATTGAAAATTCCATCCAAATCATGGAAAAATTGAAATTTTTATATGAAAAACTTGTTTTGCTCATATCTCCTAAACTATGCGTCCTAGAGCGAAAAGGATCTTAATTCATGACCACCCTCAAAAAATTGAAAATTCCATCCAAATCCTGAAAAAATTGAAATTTTTATATGAAAAACTTGTTTTGCTCATATCTCCTAAACTATGCGTCCTAGAGCGAAAAGGAGCTTAATTCATGACCACCCCCAAAAAATTGAAAATTCCATCCAAATCCTGAAAAAATTGAAATTTTTATATGAAAAACTTGTTTGCTCATATCTCCTAAACTATGCGTCCTAGAGCGAAAAGGAGCTTAATTCATGACCACCCTCAAAAAACTGAAAATTCCATCCAAATCATGGAAAAATTGAAATTTTTATATGAAAAACTTGTTTTGCTCATATCTCCTAAACTATGCGTCCTAGAGCGAAAAGGAGCTTAATTCATGACCACCCTCAAAAAATTTAAAATTCCATCCAAATCATGGAAAAATTGAAATTTTTATATGAAAAACTTGTTTTGCTCATATCTCCTAAACTATGCGCCCTAGAGCGAAAAGGAGCTTAATTCATGACCACCGTCAAAAAATTGAAAATTCCATCAAAATCCTGAAAAAATTGAAATTTTTATATGAAAAACTTGTTTTGCTCATATCTCCTAAACTATGTGTCCTAGAGCGAAAAGGAGCTTAATTCATGACCACCCTCAAAAAATTTAAAATTCCATCCAAATCATGGAAAAATTGAAATTTTTATATGAAAAACTTGTTTTGCTCATATCTCCTAAACTATGCGTCCTAGAGAGAAAAGGAGCTTAATTCATGACCACCCTCAAAAAATTGAAAATTCCATCCAAATCATGGAAAAATTGAAATTTTTATATGAAAAACTTGTTTGCTCATATCTCCTAAACTATGCGTCCTAGAGCGAAAAGGAGCTTAATTCATGACCACCCCTAAACAATTGAAAATTCCATCCAAATCATGGAAAATATAAAATTTTTATATGAAAAACTTGTTTTGCTCATATCTCCTAAACTATGCGTCCTAGAGCGAAAAGGAGCTTAATTCATGACCACCCTCAAAAAATTGAAAATTCCATCCAAATCATGGAAAAATAGAAATTTTTGTATGAAAACCTTGTTTTGCTCATATCTCCTAAACTATGCGTCCCAGAGCGAAAAGGAGCTTAATTCATGACCACCCTCAAAAAATCGAAAATTCCATCAAAATCTTGAAAAATTGTAAATTTTTATATAAAAAACTTGTTTTGCTCATATCTCCTAAACTATGCGTCCTAGAGCGAAAAGGAGCTTACTTCATGACCACCACCAAAAAATTGAAAATTCCATCCAAATCCTGAAAAAATTGAAATTTTTATATGAAAAACTTGTTTTGCTCATATCTCCTAAACTATGCGTCCTAGAGCGAAAAGGAGCTTAATTCATGACCACCCTCAAAAAACTGAAAATTCCATCCAAATCATGGAAAAATTGAAATTTTTATATGAAAAACTTGTTTTGCTCATATCTCCTAAACTATGCGTCCTAGAGCGAAAAGGAGCTTAATTCATGACCACCCTCAAAAAATTGAAAATTCCATCCAAATCATGGAAGAATTGAAATTTTTATATGAAAAACTTGTTTTGCTCATATCTCCTAAACTATGCGCCCTAGAGCGAAAAGGAGCTTAATTCATGACCACCGTCGAAAAATTGAAAAATCTATCCAAATCCTTAAAAAATTGAAATTTTTATATGAAAAACTTGTTTTGCTCATATCTTCTAAACTATGCGTCCTAGAGCGAAAAGGAGCTTAATTCATGACCACCCTCAAAAAATTTAAAATTCCATCCAAATCATGGGAAAATTGAAATTTTTATATGAAAAACTTGTTTTGCTCATATCTCCTAAACTATGCGTCCTCGAGCGAAAAGGAGCTTAATTCATGACCACCCTCAAAAAATTGAAAATTCCATCCAAATCCTGAAAAAATTGAAATTTTTATATGAAAAACTTGTTTTGCTCATATCTCCTAAACTATGCGTCCTAGAGCGAAAAGGAGCTTAATTCATGACCACCCCCAAAAAATTTAAAATTCCATCCAAATCCTAAAAAAATTGAAATTTTTATATGGAAAACTTGTTTTGCTCATATCTCCTAAACTATGCGTCCTAGAGCGAAAAGGAGCCTAATTCATGACCACCCTCAAAAAATTGAAAATTCCATTCAAATCTTGAAAAATTGTAAATTTTTATATAAAAAACTTGTTTTGCTCATATCTCCTAAACTATGCGTCCTAGAGCGAAAAGGAGCTTAATTCATGACCACCCTCAAAAAATTTAAAATTCCATCCAAATCATGGAAAAATTGAAATTTTTATATGAAAAACTTGTTTTGCTCATATCTCCTAAACTATGCGTCCTAGAGCGAAAAGGATCTTAATTCATGACCACCCTCAAAAAACTGAAAATTCCATCCAAATCATGGAAAAATTGAAATTTTTATATGAAAAACTTGTTTTGCTCATATCTCCTAAACTATGCGTCCTAGAGCGAAAAGGAGCTTAATTCATGACCACCCTCAAAAAATTGAAAATTCCATCCAAATCATGGAAAAATTGAAATTTTTATATGAAAAACTTGTTTTGCTCATATCTCCTAAACTATGCGTCCTAGAGCGAAAAGGATCTTAATTCATGACCACCCTCAAAAAATTGAAAATTCCATCCAAATCCTGAAAAATTTAAATTTTTATATGAAAAACTTGTTTTGCTCATATCTCCTAAACTATGCGTCCTAGAGCGAAAAGGAGCTTAATTCATGACCACCCCCAAAAAATTGAAAATTCCATCCAAATCCTGAAAAAATTGAAATTTTTATATGAAAAACTTGTTTGCTCATATCTCCTAAACTATGCGTCCTAGAGCGAAAAGGAGCTTAATTCATGACCACCCTCAAAAAATTTAAAATTCCATCCAAATCATGGAAAAATTGAAATTTTTATATGAAAAACTTGTTTTGCTCATATCTCCTAAACTATGCGTCCTAGAGCGAAAAGGAGCTTAATTCATGACCACCCCTAAACAATTGAAAATTCCATCCAAATCATGGAAAATATAAAATTTTTATATGAAAAACTTGTTTTGCTCATATCTCCTAAACTATGCGTCCTAGAGCGAAAAGGAGCTTAATTCATGACCACCCTCAAAAAACTGAAAATTCCATCCAAATCATGGAAAAATTGAAATTTTTATATGAAAAACTTGTTTTGCTCATATCTCCTAAACTATGCGTCCTAGAGCGAAAAGGAGCTTAATTCATGACCACCCTCAAAAAATTTCAAATTCCATCCAAATCATGGAAAAATTGAAATTTTTATATGAAAAACTTGTTTTGCTCATATCTCCTAAACTATGCGTCCTAGAGCGAAAAGGAGCTTAATTCATGACCACCCTCAAAAAATTTAAAATTCCATCCAAATCATGGAAAAATAGAAATTTTTGTATGAAAACCTTGTTTTGCTCATATCTCCTAAACTATGCGTCCCAGAGCGAAAAGGAGCTTAATTCATGACCACCCTCAAAAAATCGAAAATTCCATCCAAATCTTGAAAAATTGTAAATTTTTATATAAAAAACTTGTTTTGCTCATATCTCCTAAACTATGCGTCCTAGAGCGAAAAGGAGCTTAATTCATGACCACCCCCAAAAAATTGAAAATTCCATCCAAATCCTGAAAAAATTGAAATTTTTATATGAAAAACTTGTTTTGCTCATATCTCCTAAACTATGCGTCCTAGAGCGAAAAGGAGCTTAATTCATGACCACCCTCAAAAAACTGAAAATTCCATCCAAATCATGGAAAAATTGAAATTTTTATATGAAAAACTTGTTTTGCTCATATCTCCTAAACTATGCGTCCTAGAGCGAAAAGGAGCTTAATTCATGACCACCCTCAAAAAATTGAAAATTCCATCCAAATCATGGAAGAATTGAAATTTTTATATGAAAAACTTGTTTTGCTCATATCTCCTAAACTATGCGCCCTAGAGCGAAAAGGAGCTTAATTCATGACCACCGTCAAAAAATTGAAAAATCTATCCAAATCCTTAAAAAATTGAAATTTTTATATGAAAAACTTGTTTTGCTCATATCTTCTAAACTATGCGTCCTAGAGCGAAAAGGAGCTTAATTCATGACCACCCTCAAAAAATTGAAAATTCCATCCAAATCCTGAAAAAATTGAAATTTTTATATGAAAAACTTGTTTTGCTCATATCTCCTAAACTATGCGTCCTAGAGCGAAAAGGAGCTTAATTCATGACCACCCCCAAAAAATTTAAAATTCCATCCAAATCCTAAAAAAATTGAAATTTTTATATGAAAAACTTGTTTTGCTCATATCTCCTAAACTATGCGTCTTAGAGCGAAAAGGATCTTAATTCATGACCACCCTCAAAAAACTGAAAATTCCATCCAAATCATGGAAAAAATGAAATTTTTATATGAAAAATTTGTTTTGCTCATATCTCCTAAACTATGCGTCCTAGAGCGAAAAGGAGCTTAATTCATGACCACCCTCAAAAAATTGAAAATTACATCCAAATCATGGAAAAATTGAAATTTTTATATGAAAAACTTGTTTTGCTCATATCTCCTAAACTATGCGTCCTAGAGCGAAAAGGATCTTAATTCATGACCACCCTCAAAAAATTGAAAATTCCATCCAAATCCTGAAAAAATTGAAATTTTTATATGAAAAACTTGTTTTGCTCATATCTCCTAAACTATGCGTCCTAGAGCGAAAAGGAGCTTAATTCATGACCACCCTCAAAAAATTTAAAATTCCATCCAAATCATGGAAAAATTGAAATTTTTATATGAAAAACTTGTTTTGCTCATATCTCCTAAACTATGCGCCCTAGAGCGAAAAGGAGCTTAATTCATGACCACCGTCAAAAAATTGAAAATTCCATCAAAATCCTGAAAAAATTGAAATTTTTATATGAAAAACTTGTTTTGCTCATATCTCCTAAACTATGTGTCCTAGAGCGAAAAGGAGCTTAATTCATGACCACCCTCAAAAAATTTAAAATTCCATCCAAATCATGGAAAAATTGAAATTTTTATATGAAAAACTTGTTTTGCTCATATCTCCTAAACTATGCGTCCTAGAGAGAAAAGGAGCTTAATTCATGACCACCCTCAAAAAATTGAAAATTCCATCCAAATCATGGAAAAATTGAAATTTTTATATGAAAAACTTGTTTTGCTCATATCTCCTAAACTATGCGTCCTAGAGCGAAAAGGAGCTTAATTCATGACCACCCCTAAACAATTGAAAATTCCATCCAAATCATGGAAAATATAAAATTTTTATATGAAAAACTTGTTTTGCTCATATCTCCTAAACTATGCGTCCTAGAGAGAAAAGGAGCTTAATTCATGACCACCCTCAAAAAATTGAAAATTCCATCCAAATCATGGAAAAATTGAAATTTTTATATGAAAAACTTGTTTTGCTCATATCTCCTAAACTATGCGTCCTAGAGCGAAAAGGAGCTTAATTCATGACCACCCCTAAACAATTGAAAATTCCATCCAAATCATGGAAAATATAAAATTTTTATATGAAAAACTTGTTTTGCTCATATCTCCTAAACTATGCGTCCTAGAGCGAAAAGGAGCTTAATTCATGACCACCCTCAAAAACCTGAAAATTCCATCCAAATCATGGAAAAATTGAAATTTTTATATGAAAAACTTGTTTTGCTCATATCTCCTAAACTATGCGTCCTAGAGCGAAAAGGAGCTTAATTCATGACCACCCTCAAAAAATTTAAAATTCCATCCAAATCATGGAAAAATTGAAATTTTTATATGAAAAACTTGTTTTGCTCATATCTCCTAAACTATGCGTCCTCGAGCGAAAAGGAGCTTAATTCATGACCACCCTCAAAAAATCCTGAAAAAATTGAAATTTTTATATGAAAAACTTGTTTTGCTCATATCTCCTAAACTATGCGTCCTAGAGCGAAAAGGAGCTTAATTCATGACCACCCCTAAACAATTGAAAATTCCATCCAAATCATGGAAAATATAAAATTTTTATATGAAAAACTTGTTTTGCTCATATCTCCTAAACTATGCGTCCTAGAGCGAAAAGGAGCTTAATTCATGACCACCCTCAAAAAATTGAAAATTCCATCCAAATCATGGAAAAATAGAAATTTTTGTATGAAAACCTTGTTTTGCTCATATCTCCTAAACTATGCGTCCCAGAGCGAAAAGGAGCTTAATTCATGACCACCCTCAAAAAATCGAAAATTCCATCAAAATCTTGAAAAATTGTAAATTTTTATATAAAAAACTTGTTTTGCTCATATCTCCTAAACTATGCGTCCTAGAGCGAAAAGGAGCTTAATTCTTATATGAAAAACTTAATTTTAATTTTTATATGAAAAACTTGTTTTGCTCATATCTCCTAAACTATGCGTCCTAGAGAGAAAAGGAGCTTAATTCATGACCACCCTCAAAAAATTGAAAATTCCATCCAAATCATGGAAAAATTGAAATTTTTATATGAAAAACTTGTTTTGCTCATATCTCCTAAACTATGCGTCCTAGAGCGAAAAGGAGCTTAATTCATGACCACCCCTAAACAATTGAAAATTCCATCCAAATCATGGAAAATATAAAATTTTTATATGAAAAACTTGTTTTGCTCATATCTCCTAAACTATGCGTCCTAGAGCGAAAAGGAGCTTAATTCATGACCACCCTCAAAAACCTGAAAATTCCATCCAAATCATGGAAAAATTGAAATTTTTATATGAAAAACTTGTTTTGCTCATATCTCCTAAACTATGCGTCCTAGAGCGAAAAGGAGCTTAATTCATGACCACCCTCAAAAAATTTAAAATTCCATCCAAATCATGGAAAAATTGAAATTTTTATATGAAAAACTTGTTTTGCTCATATCTCCTAAACTATGCGTCCTCGAGCGAAAAGGAGCTTAATTCATGACCACCCTCAAAAAATCCTGAAAAAATTGAAATTTTTATATGAAAAACTTGTTTTGCTCATATCTCCTAAACTATGCGTCCTAGAGCGAAAAGGAGCTTAATTCATGACCACCCCTAAACAATTGAAAATTCCATCCAAATCATGGAAAATATAAAATTTTTATATGAAAAACTTGTTTTGCTCATATCTCCTAAACTATGCGTCCTAGAGCGAAAAGGAGCTTAATTCATGACCACCCTCAAAAAATTGAAAATTCCATCCAAATCATGGAAAAATAGAAATTTTTGTATGAAAACCTTGTTTTGCTCATATCTCCTAAACTATGCGTCCCAGAGCGAAAAGGAGCTTAATTCATGACCACCCTCAAAAAATCGAAAATTCCATCCAAATCTTGAAAAATTGTAAATTTTTATATAAAAAACTTGTTTTGCTCATATCTCCTAAACTATGCGTCCTAGAGCGAAAAGGAGCTTAATTCATGACCACCCCCAAAAAATTGAAAATTCCATCCAAATCCTGAAAAAATTGAAATTTTTATATGAAAAACTTGTTTTGCTCATATCTCCTAAACTATGCGTCCTAGAGCGAAAAGGAGCTTAATTCATGACCACCCTCAAAAAACTGAAAATTCCATCCAAATCATGGAAAAATTGAAATTTTTATATGAAAAACTTGTTTTGCTCATATCTCCTAAACTATGCGTCCTAGAGCGAAAAGGAGCTTAATTCATGACCACCCTCAAAAAATTGAAAATTCCATCCAAATCATGGAAGAATTGAAATTTTTATATGAAAAACTTGTTTTGCTCATATCTCCTAAACTATGCGCCCTAGAGCGAAAAGGAGCTTAATTCATGACCACCGTCAAAAAATTGAAAAATCTATCCAAATCCTTAAAAAATTGAAATTTTTATATGAAAAACTTGTTTTGCTCATATCTTCTAAACTATGCGTCCTAGAGCGAAAAGGAGCTTAATTCATGACCACCCTCAAAAAATTTAAAATTCCATCCAAATCATGGAAAAATTGAAATTTTTATATGAAAAACTTGTTTTGCTCATATCTCCTAAACTATGCGTCCTCGAGCGAAAAGGAGCTTAATTCATGACCACCCTCAAAAAATTGAAAATTCCATCCAAATCCTGAAAAAATTGAAATTTTTATATGAAAAACTTGTTTTGCTCATATCTCCTAAACTATGCGTCCTAGAGCGAAAAGGAGCTTAATTCATGACCACCCCCAAAAAATTTAAAATTCCATCCAAATCCTAAAAAAATTGAAATTTTTATATGAAAAACTTGTTTTGCTCATATCTCCTAAACTATGCGTCTTAGAGCGAAAAGGATCTTAATTCATGACCACCCTCAAAAAACTGAAAATTCCATCCAAATCATGGAAAAAATGAAATTTTTATATGAAAAATTTGTTTTGCTCATATCTCCTAAACTATGCGTCCTAGAGCGAAAATGAGCTTAATTCATGACCACCCTCAAAAAATTGAAAATTCCATCCAAATCATGGAAAAATTGAAATTTTTATATGAAAAACTTGTTTTGCTCATATCTCCTAAACTATGCGTCCTAGAGCGAAAAGGAGCTTAATTCATGACCACCCTCAAAAAATTGAAAATTCCATCCAAATCATGGAAAAATAGAAATTTTTGTATGAAAACCTTGTTTTGCTCATATCTCCTAAACTATGCGTCCTAGAGCGAAAAGGAGCTTAATTCATGACCACCCCCAAAAAATTGAAAATTCCATCCAAATCATGGAAAAATTGAAATTTTTATATGAAAAACTTGTTTTGCTCATATCTCCTAAACTATGCGTCCTAGAGCGAAAAGGAGCTTAATTCATGACCACCCCCAAAAAATTTAAAATTCCATCCAAATCATGGAAAAATTGAAATTTTTATATGAAAAACTTGTTTTGCTCATATCTCCTAAACTATGCGTCCTAGAGCGAAAAGGAGCTTAATTCATGACCACCCTCAAAAAATTGAGAATTCCATCCAAATCATGGAAAAATTGAAATTTTTATATGAAAAACTTGTTTTGCTCATATCTCCTAAACTATGCGTCCTAGAGCGAAAAGGATCTTAATTCATGACCACCCTCAAAAAATTGAAAATTCCATCCAAATCCTGAAAAAATTGAAATTTTTATATGAAAAACTTGTTTTGCTCATATCTCCTAAACTATGCGTCCTAGAGAGAAAAGGAGCTTAATTCATGACCACCCTCAAAAAATTTAAAATTCCATCCAAATCATGGAAAAATTGAAATTTTTATATGAAAAACTTGTTTTGCTCATATCTCCTAAACTATGCGTCCTAGAGCGAAAAGGAGCTTAATTCATGACCACCCCTAAACAATTGAAAATTCCATCCAAATCATGGAAAATATAAAATTTTTATATGAAAAACTTGTTTTGCTCATATCTCCTAAACTATGCGTCCTAGAGCGAAAAGGAGCTTAATTCATGACCACCCTCAAAAAATTGAAAATTCCATCCAAATCATGGAAAAATAGAAATTTTTGTATGAAAACCTTGTTTTGCTCATATCTCCTAAACTATGCGTCCTAGAGCGAAAAGAAGCTTAATTCATGACCACCCCTAAACAATTGAAAATTCCATCCAAATCATGGAAAATATAAAATTTTTATATGAAAAACTTGTTTTGCTCATATCTCCTAAACTATGCGTCCTAGAGCGAAAAGGAGCTTAATTCATGACCACCCTCAAAAAGCTGAAAATTCCATCCAAATCATGGAAAAATTGAAATTTTTATATGAAAAACTTGTTTTGCTAATATCTCCTAAACTATGCGTCCTAGAGCGAAAAGGAGCTTAATTCATGACCACCCTCAAAAAATTGAAAATTCCATCCAAATCATGGAAAAATTGAAATTTTTATATGAAAAACTTGTTTTGCTCATATCTCCTAAACTATGCGTCCTCGAGCGAAAAGGAGCTTAATTCATGACCACCCTCAAAAAATTGAAAATTCCATCCAAATCCTGAAAAAATTGAAATTTTTATATGAAAAACTTGTTTTGCTCATATCTCCTAAACTATGCGTCCTAGAGCGAAAAGGAGCTTAATTCATGACCACCCTCAAAAAAATGAAAATTCCATCCAAATCATGGAAAAATTGAAATTTTTATATGAAAAACTTGTTTTGCTCATATCTCTTAAACTATGCGTCCTAGAGCGAAAAGGAGCTTAATTCATGACCACCCTCAAAAAAATGAAAATTCCATCCAAATCCTGAAAAAATTGAAATTTTTATATGAAAAACTTGTTTTGCTCATATCTCCTAAACTATGAAAATTCCATCCAAATCCTGAAAAAATTGAAATTTTTATATGAAAAACTTGTTTTGCTCATATCTCCTAAACTATGCGTCCTAGAGCGAAAAGGAGCTTAATTCATGACCACCCTCAAAAAATTGAAAATTCCATCCAAATCATGGAAAAATAGAAATTTTTGTATGAAAACCTTGTTTTGCTCATATCTCCTAAACTATGCGTCCTAGAGCGAAAAAGAGCTTAATTCATGACCACCCTCAAAAAATTGAAAATTCCATCCAAATCATGGAAAAATAGAAATTTTTGTATGAAAACCTTGTTTTGCTCATATCTCCTAAACTATGCGTCCTAGAGCGAAAAGGAGCTTAATTCATGACCACCCTCAAAAAATTGAAAATTCCATCCAAATCCTGAAAAAATTGAAATTTTTATATGAAAAACTTGTTTTGCTCATTTCTCTTAAACTATGCGTCCTAGAGCGAAAAGGAGCTTAATTCATGACCACCCTCAAAAAATTGAAAATTCCATCCAAATCATGGAAAAATTGAAATTTTTATATGAAAAACTTGTTTTGCTCATATCTCTTAAACTATGCGTCCTAGAGCGAAAAGGAGCTTAATTCATGACCACCCTCAAAAAATTGAAAATTCCATCCAAATCCTGAAAAAATTGAAATTTTTATATGAAAAACTTGTTTTGCTCACATCTCCTAAACTATGCGTCCTAGAGCGAAAAGGAGCTTAATTCATGACCACCCCTAAACAATTGAAAATTCCATCCAAATCATGGAAAATATAAAATTTTTATATGAAAAACTTGTTTTGCTCATATCTCCTAAACTATGCGTCCTAGAGCGAAAAGGAGCTTAATTCATGACCACCCTCAAAAAATTGAAAATTCCATCCAAATCATGGAAAAATTGAAATTTTTATATGAAAAACTTGTTTTGCTCATATCTCCTAAACTATGCGTCCTCGAGCGAAAAGGAGCTTAATTCATGACCACCCTCAAAAAATTGAAAATTCCATCCAAATCCTGAAAAAATTGAAATTTTTATATGAAAAACTTGTTTTGCTCATATCTCCTAAACTATGCGTCCTAGAGCGAAAAGGAGCTTAATTCATGACCACCCCCAAAAAATTTAAAATTCCTAAAAAAATTGAAATTTTTATATGAAAAACTTGTTTTGCTCATATCTCCTAAACTATGCGTCCTAGAGCGAAAAGGAGCCTAATTCATGACCACCCTCAAAAAATCGAAAATTCCATCCAAATCTTGAAAAATTGTAAATTTTTATATAAAAAACTTGTTTTGCTCATATCTCCTAAACTATGCGTCCTAGAGCGAAAAGGAGCTTAATTCATGACCACCCCTAAACAATTGAAAATTCCATCCAAATCATGGAAAAATTGAAATTTTTATATGAAAAACTTGTTTTGCTCATATCTCCTAAACTAAACTAGAGCGAAAAGGAGCTTAATTCATGACCACCCTCAAAAAATTGAAAATTCCATCCAAATCATGGAAAATTTGAAATTTTTATATGAAAAACTTGTTTTGCTCATATCTCCTAAACTATGCGTCCTCGAGCGAAAAGGAGCTTAATTCATTACCACCCTCAAAAAATTGAAAATTCCATCCAAATCCTGAAAAAATTGAAATTTTTATATGAAAAACTTGTTTTGCTCATATCTCCTAAACTATGCGTCCTAGAGCGAAAAGGAGCTTAATTCATGACCACCCCCAAAAAATTGAAAATTCCATCCAAATCCTAAAAAAATTGAAATTTTTATATGAAAAACTTGTTTTGCTCATATCTCCTAAACTATGCGTCCTAGAGCGAAAAGGAGCCAAATTCATGACCACCCTCAAAAAATCGAAAATTCCATCCAAATCTTGAAAAATTGTAAATTTGTATATAAAAAACTTGTTTTGCTCATATCTCCTAAACTATGCGTCCTAGAGCGAAAAGGAGCTTAATTCATGACCACCCTCAAAAAATTTAAAATTCCATCCAAATCATGGAAAAATTGAAATTTTTATATGAAAAACTTGTTTTGCTCATATCTCCTAAACTATGCGTCCTAGAGCGAAAAGGATCTTAATTCATGACCACCCTCAAAAAATTGAAAATTCCATCCAAATCCTGAAAAAATTGAAATTTTTATATGAAAAACTTGTTTTGCTCATATCTCCTAAACTATGCGTCCTAGAGCGAAAAGGAGCTTAATTCATGACCACCCTCAAAAAACTGAAAATTCCATCCAAATCATGGAAAAATTGAAATTTTTATATGAAAAACTTGTTTTGCTCATATCTCCTAAACTATGCGTCCTAGAGCGAAAAGGAGCTTAATTCATGACCACCCTCAAAAAATTGAAAATTCCATCCAAATCATGGAAAAATTGAAATTTTTATATGAAAAACTTGTTTTGCTCATATCTCCTAAACTATGCGTCCTAGAGCGAAAAGGATCTTAATTCATGACCACCCTCAAAAAATTGAAAATTCCATCCAAATCCTGAAAAAATTGAAATTTTTATATGAAAAACTTGTTTTGCTCATATCTCCTAAACTATGCGTCCTAGAGCGAAAAGGAGCTTAATTCATGACCACCCCCAAAAAATTGAAAATTCCATCCAAATCATGGAAAATATAAAATTTTTATATGAAAAACTTGTTTTGCTCATATCTCCTTAACTATGCGTCCTAGAGCGAAAAGGAGCTTAATTCATGACCACCCTCAAAAAATTGAAAATTCCATCCAAATCATGGAAAAATAGAAATTTTTGTATGAAAACCTTGTTTTGCTCATATCTCCTAAACTATGCGTCCTAGAGCGAAAAGAAGCTTAATTCATGACCACCCCTAAACAATTGAAAATTCCATCCAAATCATGGAAAATATAAAATTTTTATATGAAAAACTTGTTTTGCTCATATCTCCTAAACTATGCGTCCTAGAGCGAAAAGGAGCTTAATTCATGACCACCCTAAAAAAGCTGAAAATTCCATCCAAATCATGGCAAAATTGAAATTTTTATATGAAAAACTTGTTTTGCTCATATCTCCTAAACTATGCGTCCTAGAGCGAAAAGGAGCTTAATTCATGACCACCCTCAAAAAATTGAAAATTCCATCCAAATCCTGAAAAAATTGAAATTTTTATATGAAAAACTTGTTTTGCTCATATCTCCTAAACTATGAAAATTCCATCCAAATCCTGAAAAAATTGAAATTTTTATATGAAAAACTTGTTTTGCTCATATTTCCTAAACTATGCGTCCTAGAGCGAAAAGGAGCTTAATTCATGACCACCCTCAAAAAATTGAAAATTCCATCCAAATCATGGAAAAATTTAAATTTTTATATGAAAAACTTGTTTTGCTCATATCTCCTAAACTATGCGTCCTAGAGCGAAAAGGAGCTTAATTCATGACCACCCTCAAAAAAATGAAAATTCCATCCAAATCATGGAAAAATTGAAATTTTTATATGAAAAACTTGTTTTGCTCATATCTCCTAAACTATGCGTCCTAGAGCGAAAAGGAGCTTAATTCATGACCACCCTCAAAAAATTGAAAATTCCATCCAAATCCTGAAAAAATTGAAATTTTTATATGAAAAACTTGTTTTGCTCATATCTCCTAAACTATGAAAATTCCATCCAAATCCTGAAAAAATTGAAATTTTTATATGAAAAACTTGTTTTGCTCATATCTCCTAAACTATGCGTCCTAGAGCGAAAAGGAGCTTAATTCATGACCACCCTCAAAAAATTGAAAATTCCATCCAAATCATGGAAAAATAGAAATTTTTGTATGAAAACCTTGTTTTGCTCATATCTCCTAAACTATGCGTCCTAGAGCGAAAAAGAGCTTAATTCATGACCACCCTCAAAAAATTGAAAATTCCATCCAAATCATGGAAAAATAGAAATTTTTGTATGAAAACCTTGTTTTGCTCATATCTCCTAAACTATGCGTCCTAGAGCGAAAAGGAGCTTAATTCATGACCACCCTCAAAAAATTGAAAATTCCATCCAAATCCTGAAAAAATTGAAATTTTTATATGAAAAACTTGTTTTGCTCATTTCTCTTAAACTATGCGTCCTAGAGCGAAAAGGAGCTTAATTCATGACCACCCTCAAAAAATTGAAAATTCCATCCAAATCATGGAAAAATTGAAATTTTTATATGAAAAACTTGTTTTGCTCATATCTCTTAAACTATGCGTCCTAGAGCGAAAAGGAGCTTAATTCATGACCACCCTCAAAAAATTGAAAATTCCATCCAAATCCTGAAAAAATTGAAATTTTTATATGAAAAACTTGTTTTGCTCACATCTCCTAAACTATGCGTCCTAGAGCGAAAAGGAGCTTAATTCATGACCACCCCTAAACAATTGAAAATTCCATCCAAATCATGGAAAATATAAAATTTTTATATGAAAAACTTGTTTTGCTCATATCTCCTAAACTATGCGTCCTAGAGCGAAAAGGAGCTTAATTCATGACCACCCTCAAAAAATTGAAAATTCCATCCAAATCATGGAAAAATTGAAATTTTTATATGAAAAACTTGTTTTGCTCATATCTCCTAAACTATGCGTCCTCGAGCGAAAAGGAGCTTAATTCATGACCACCCTCAAAAAATTGAAAATTCCATCCAAATCCTGAAAAAATTGAAATTTTTATATGAAAAACTTGTTTTGCTCATATCTCCTAAACTATGCGTCCTAGAGCGAAAAGGAGCTTAATTCATGACCACCCCCAAAAAATTTAAAATTCCTAAAAAAATTGAAATTTTTATATGAAAAACTTGTTTTGCTCATATCTCCTAAACTATGCGTCCTAGAGCGAAAAGGAGCCTAATTCATGACCACCCTCAAAAAATCGAAAATTCCATCCAAATCTTGAAAAATTGTAAATTTTTATATAAAAAACTTGTTTTGCTCATATCTCCTAAACTATGCGTCCTAGAGCGAAAAGGAGCTTAATTCATGACCACCCCTAAACAATTGAAAATTCCATCCAAATCATGGAAAAATTGAAATTTTTATATGAAAAACTTGTTTTGCTCATATCTCCTAAACTAAACTTGAGCGAAAAGGAGCTTAATTCATGACCACCCTCAAAAAATTGAAAATTCCATCCAAATCATGGAAAATTTGAAATTTTTATATGAAAAACTTGTTTTGCTCATATCTCCTAAACTATGCGTCCTCGAGCGAAAAGGAGCTTAATTCATTACCACCCTCAAAAAATTGAAAATTCCATCCAAATCCTGAAAAAATTGAAATTTTTATATGAAAAACTTGTTTTGCTCATATCTCCTAAACTATGCGTCCTAGAGCGAAAAGGAGCTTAATTCATGACCACCCCCAAAGAATTTAAAATTCCATCCAAATCCTAAAAAAATTGAAATTTTTATATGAAAAACTTGTTTTGCTCATATCTCCTAAACTATGCGTCCTAGAGCGAAAAGGAGCCAAATTCATGACCACCCTCAAAAAATCGAAAATTCCATCCAAATCTTGAAAAATTGTAAATTTGTATATAAAAAACTTGTTTTGCTCATATCTCCTAAACTATGCGTCCTAGAGCGAAAAGGAGCTTAATTCATGACCACCCTCAAAAAATTTAAAATTCCATCCAAATCATGGAAAAATTGAAATTTTTATATGAAAAACTTGTTTTGCTCATATCTCCTAAACTATGCGTCCTAGAGCGAAAAGGATCTTAATTCATGACCACCCTCAAAAAATTGAAAATTCCATCCAAATCCTGAAAAAATTGAAATTTTTATATGAAAAACTTGTTTTGCTCATATCTCCTAAACTATGCGTCCTAGAGCGAAAAGGAGCTTAATTCATGACCACCCTCAAAAAACTGAAAATTCCATCCAAATCATGGAAAAATTGAAATTTTTATATGAAAAACTTGTTTTGCTCATATCTCCTAAACTATGCGTCCTAGAGCGAAAAGGAGCTTAATTCATGACCACCCTCAAAAAATTGAAAATTCCATCCAAATCATGGAAAAATTGAAATTTTTATATGAAAAACTTGTTTTGCTCATATCTCCTAAACTATGCGTCCTAGAGCGAAAAGGATCTTAATTCATGACCACCCTCAAAAAATTGAAAATTCCATCCAAATCCTGAAAAAATTGACATTTTTATATGAAAAACTTGTTTTGCTCATATCTCCTAAACTATGCGTCCTAGAGCGAAAAGGAGCTTAATTCATGACCACCCCCAAAAAATTGAAAATTCCATCCAAATCATGGAAAATATAAAATTTTTATATGAAAAACTTGTTTTGCTCATATCTCCTTAACTATGCGTCCTAGAGCGAAAAGGAGCTTAATTCATGACCACCCTCAAAAAATTGAAAATTCCATCCAAATCATGGAAAAATAGAAATTTTTGTATGAAAACCTTGTTTTGCTCATATCTCCTAAACTATGCGTCCTAGAGCGAAAAGAAGCTTAATTCATGACCACCCCTAAACAATTGAAAATTCCATCCAAATCATGGAAAATATAAAATTTTTATATGAAAAACTTGTTTTGCTCATATCTCCTAAACTATGCGTCCTAGAGCGAAAAGGAGCTTAATTCATGACCACCCTAAAAAAGCTGAAAATTCCATCCAAATCATGGCAAAATTGAAATTTTTATATGAAAAACTTGTTTTGCTCATATCTCCTAAACTATGCGTCCTAGAGCGAAAAGGAGCTTAATTCATGACCACCCTCAAAAAATTGAAAATTCCATCCAAATCCTGAAAAAATTGAAATTTTTATATGAAAAACTTGTTTTGCTCATATCTCCTAAACTATGAAAATTCCATCCAAATCCTGAAAAAATTGAAATTTTTATATGAAAAACTTGTTTTGCTCATATTTCCTAAACTATGCGTCCTAGAGCGAAAAGGAGCTTAATTCATGACCACCCTCAAAAAATTGAAAATTCCATCCAAATCATGGAAAAATTTAAATTTTTATATGAAAAACTTGTTTTGCTCATATCTCCTAAACTATGCGTCCTAGAGCGAAAAGGAGCTTAATTCATGACCACCCTCAAAAAATTGAAAATTCCATCCAAATCATGGAAAAATTGAAATTTTTGTATGAAAACCTTGTTTTGCTCATATCTCCTAAACTATGCGTCCTAGAGCGAAAAGGAGCTTAATTCATGACCACCCCCAAAAAATTGAAAATTCCATCCAAATCATGGAAAAATTGAAATTTTTATATGAAAAACTTGTTTTGCTCATATCTCCTAAACTATGCGTCCTAGAGCGAAAAGGAGCTTAATTCATGACCACCCCCAAAAAATTTAAAATTCCATCCAAATCCTGAAAAAATTTAAATTTTCTATATGAAAAACTTGTATTGCTCATATCTCCTAAACTATGCGTCCTAGAGCGAAAAGAAGCTTAATTCATGACCACCCTCAAAAAACTGAAAATTCCATCCAAATCATGGAAAAATTTAAATTTTTATATGAAAAACTTGTTTTGCTCATATCCCCTAAACTATGCGTCCTAGAGCGAAAAGGAGCTTAATTCATGACCACCCTCAAAAAATTTAAAATTCCATCCAAATCATGGAAAAATTGAAATTTTTATATGAAAAACTTGTTTTGCCCCTAATAAATTTAAAATTCCATCCAAATCATGGAAAATTTGAAATTTTTATATGAAAAACTTGTTTTGCTCATATCTCCTAAACTATGCGTCCTAGAGCGAAAAGGAGTTTAATTCATGACCACCCTCAAAAAATTGAAAATTCCATCCAAATCATGGAAAAATAGAAATTTTTGTATGAAAACCTTGTTTTGCTCATATCTCCTAAACTATGCGTCCTAGAGCGAAAAGGAGCTTAATTCATGACCACCCTCAAAAAATTGAAAATTCCATCCAAATCATGGACAAATATAATTTTTTTTATGAAAACCTTGTTTTGCTCATATCTCCTAAACTATGCGTCCAAGAGCGAAAAGGAGCTTAATTCATGACCACCCTCAAAAAATTGGAAATTCCATCCAAATCATGGAAAAATAGAAATTTTTGTATGAAAAACTTGTTTTGCTCATATCTCCTAAACTATGCGTCCTAGAGCGAAAAGGAGCTTAATTCATGACCACCCCCAAAAAATTGAAAATTCCATCCAAATCCTGAAAAAATTGAAATTTTTATATGAAAAACTTGTTTTGCTCATATCTCCTAAACTATGCGTCCTAGAGCGAAAAGGAGCTTAATTCATGACCACCCTCAAAAAATTGAAAATTCCATCCAAATCATGGACAAATATAATTTTTTTTATGAAAACCTTGTTTTGCTCATATCTCCTAAACTATGCGTCCAAGAGCGAAAAGGAGCTTAATTCATGACCACCCTCAAAAAATTGGAAATTCCATCCAAATCATGGAAAAATAGAAACTTTTGTATGAAAACCTTGTTTTGCTCATATCTCCTAAACTATGCGTCCTAGAGCGAAAAGGAGCTTAATTCATGACCACCCCCAAAAAATTGAAAATTCCATCCAAATCCTGAAAATTTTTGAAATTTTTATATGAAAAACTTGTTTTGCTCATATCTCCTAAACTATGCGTCCTAGAGCGAAAAGGAGCTTAATTCATGACCACCCTCAAAAAACTGAAAATTCCATCCAAATCATGGAAAAATTGAAATTTTTATATGAAAAACTTGTTTTGCTCATATCTCCTAAACTATGCGTCCTAGAGCGAAAAGGAGCTTAATTCATGACCACCCTCAAAAAATTGAAAATTCCATCCAAATCATGGAAAAATTGAAATTTTTATATGAAAAACTTGTTTTGCTCATATCTCCTAAACTATGCGTCCTAGAGCGAAAAGGAGCTTAATTCATGCCTACCCCTAATAAATTTACAATTCGATCCAAATCATGGAAAATTTGAAATTTTTATATGAAAAACTTATTTTGCTCATATCTCCTAAACTATGCGTCCTAGAGCGAAAAGGAGCTTAATTCATGACCACCCTCAAAAAATTTAAAATTCCATCCAAATCATGGAAAAATTTAAATTTTTATATGAAAAACTTGTTTTGCTCATATCTCCTAAACTATGCGTCCTAGAGCGAAAAGGAGCTTAATTCATGACCACCCTCAAAAAAATTGAAAATTCCATCCAAATCATGGAAAAATAGAAATTTTTGTATGAAAACCTTGTTTTGCTCATATCTCCTAAACTATGCGTCCTAGAGCGAAAAGGAGCTTAATTCATGACCTCCCCCAAAAAATTTAAAATTCCATCCAAATCATGGAAAAATTGAAATTTTTATATGAAAAACTTGTTTTGCTCATATCTCCTAAACTATGCGTCCTAGAGCGAAAAGGAGCTTAATTCATGACCACCCTCAAAAAATCGAAAATTCCATCCAAATCTTGAAAAATTTTAAATTTTTATATAAAAAACTTGTTTTGCTCATATCTCCTAAACTATGCGTCCTAGAGCGAAAAGGAGCTTAATTCATGACCACCCCCAAAAAATTGAAAATTCCATCCAAATCCTGAAAAAATTGAAATTTTTATATGAAAAACTTGTTTTGCTCATATCTCCTAAACTATGCGTCCTAGAGCGAAAAGAAGCTTAATTCATGACCACCCTCAAAAAACTGAAAATTCCATCCAAATCATGGAAAAATTGAAATTTTTATATGAAAAACTTGTTTTGCTCATATCTCCTAAACTATGCGTCCTAGAGCGAAAAGGAGCTTAATTCATGACCACCCTCAAAAAATTGAAAATTCCATCCAAATCATGGAAAAATTGAAATTTTTATATGAAAAACTTGTTTTGCTCATATCTCCTAAACTATGCGTCCTAGAGCGAAAAGGAGCTTACTTCATGACTACCCCTAATACATTTAAAATTCCATCCAAATCATGGAAAAATTTGAAATTTTTATATGAAAAACTTGTTTTGCTCATATCTCCTAAACTATGCGTCCTAGAGCGAAAAGGAGTTTAATTCATGACCACCCTCAAAAAATTGAAAATTCCATCCAAATCATGGAAAAATAGAAATTTTTGTATGAAAACCTTGTTTTGCTCATATCTCCTAAACTATGCGTCCTAGAGCGAAAAGGAGCTTAATTCATGACCACCCCCAAAAAATTGAAAATTCCATCCAAATCATGGAAAAATTGAAATTTTTATATGAAAAACTTGTTTTGCTCATATCTCCTAAACTATGCGTCCAAGAGCGAAAAGGAGCTTAATTCATGACCACCCTCAAAAAATTGAAAATTCCATCCAAATCATAGAAAAATTGAAATTTTTATATGAAAAACTTGTTTTGCTCATATCTCCTAAACTATGCGTCCTAGAGCGAAAAGGAGCTTAATTCATGACCACCCTCAAAAAATTGAAAATTCCATCCAAATCCTGAAAATTTTTGAAATTTTTATATGAAAAACTTGTTTTGCTCATATCTCCTAAACTATGCGTCCTAGAGCGAAAAGGAGCTTAATTCATGACCACCCTCAAAAAATTAAAAATTCCATCCAAATCATGGAAAAATTTAAATTTTTATATGAAAAACTTGTTTTGCTCATATCTCCTAAACTATGCGTCCTAGAGCGAAAAGGAGCTTAATTCATGACCGCCCTCAAAAAACTGAAAATTCCATCCAAATCATGGAAAAATTGAAATTTTTATATGAAAAACTTGTTTTGCTCATATCTCCTAAACTATGCGTCCTAGAGCGAAAAGGAGCTTAATTCATGACCACCCCCAAAAAATTTAAAATTCCATCCAAATCTTGAAAAATTGTAAATTTTTATATAAAAAACTTGTTTTGCTCATATCTCCTAAACTATGCGTCCTAGAGCGAAAAGGAGCTTAATTCATGACCACCCCCAAAAAATTTAAAATTCCATCCAAATCCTGAAAAAATTGAAATTTTTATATGAAAAACTTGTTTTGCTCATATCTCCTAAACTATGCGTCCTAGAGCGAAAAGGAGCTTAATTCATGACCACCCTCAAAAAACTGAAAATTCCATCCAAATCATGGAAAAATTGAAATTTTTATATGAAAAACTTGTTTTGCTGATATCTCCTAAAATATGCGTCCTAGAGCGAAAAGGAGCTTAATTCATGACCACCCTCAAAAAATTGAAAATTCCATCCAAATCATGGAAAAATTTAAATTTTTATATGAAAAACTTGTTTTGCTCATATCTCCTAAACTATGCGTCCTAGAGCGAAAAGGAGCTTAATTCATGACCACCCTCAAAAAATTGAAAATTCCATCCAAATCATGGAAAAATAGAAATTTTTGTATGAAAACCTTGTTTTGCTCATATCTCCTAAACTATGCGTCCTAGAGCGAAAAGGAGCTTAATTCATGACCACCCCCAAAAAATTGAAAATTCCATCCAAATCATGGAAAAATTGAAATTTTTATATGAAATACTTGTTTTGCTCATATCTCCTAAACTATGCGTCCTAGAGCGAAAAGGAGCTTAATTCATGACCACCCCCAAAAAATTTAAAATTCCATCCAAATCTTGAAAAATTGTAAATTTTTATATAAAAAACTTGTTTTGCTCATATCTCCTAAACTATGCGTCCTAGAGCGAAAAGGAGCTTAATTCATGACCATCCCCAAAAAATTGAAAATTCCATCCAAATCCTGAAAAAATTGAAATTTTTATATGAAAAACTTGTTATGCTCATATCTCCTAAACTATGCGTCCTAGAGCGAAAAGGAGCTTAATTCATGACCACCCCCAAAAATTGAAAATTCCTTCCACATCCTGAAAAATTGAAATTTTTATATGAAAAACTTGTTTTGCTCATATCTCCTAAACTATGCGCCCTAGAGCGAAAAGGAGCTTAATGCATGACCACCCTCAAAAAATTGAAAATTCCATCCAAATCATGGAAAATATAAAATTTTTATATGAAAAACTTGTTTTGCTCATATCTCCTAAACTATGCGTCCTAGAGCGAAAAGGAGCTTAATTCATGACCACCCTCAAAAAATTGAAAATTCCATCCAAATCATGGAAAAATTGAAATTTTTATATGAAAAACTTGTTTTGCTCATATCTCCTAAACTATGCGTCCTAGAGCGAAAAGGAGCTTAATTCATAACTACCCCTAATAAATTTAAAATTCCATCCAAATCATGGAAAATTTGAAATTTTTATATGAAAAACTTGTTTTGCTCATATCTCCTAAACTATGCGTCCTAGAGCGAAAAGGAGCTTAATTCATGACCACCCTCAAAAAATTGAAAATTCCATCCAAATCATGGAAAAATTTAAATTTTTATATGAAAAACTTGTTTTGCTCATATCTCCTAAACTATGCGCCCTAGAGCGAAAAGGAGCTTAATGCATGACCACCCTCAAAAAATTGAAAATTCCATCCAAATCATTAAAAAAATTGAAATTTTTGTATGAAAACCTTGTTTTGCTCATATCTCCTAAACTATGCGTCCTAGAGCGAAAAGGAGCTTAATTCATGACCACCCCCAAAAAATTGAAAATTCCATCCAAATCATGGAAAAATTGAAATTTTTATATGAAAAACTTGTTTTGCTCATATCTCCTAAACTATGCGTCCTAGAGCGAAAAGGAGCTTAATTCATGACCACCCACAAATATAAAACTCCATCCAAATCATGGAAAAATTGAAATTTTTATATGAAAAACTTGTTTTGCTCATATCTCCTAAACTATGCGTCCTAGAGCGAAAAGGAGCTTAATTCATGACCACCCTCAAAAAATTGAAAATTCCATCCAAATCATGGAAAAATAGAAATTTTTGTATGAAAACCTTGTTTTGCTCATATCTCCTAAACTATGCGTCCTAGAGCGAAAAGGAGCTTAATTCATGACCACCCTCAAAAAATTTAAAATTCCATCCAAATCATGGAAAAATAGAAATTTTTGTATGAAAACCTTGTTTTGCTCATATCTCCTAAACTATGCGTCCTAGAGCGAAAAGGAGCTTAATTCATGACCACCCTCAAAAAATTGAAAATTCCATCCAAATCATGGAAAAATTGAAATTTTTATATGAAAAACTTGTTATGCTCATATCTCCTAAACTATGCGTCCTAGAGCGAAAAGGAGCTTAATTCATGACCACCCCCAAAAATTGAAAATTCCTTCCACATCCTGAAAAAATTGAAATTTTTATATGAAAAACTTGTTTTGCTCATATCTCCTAAACTATGCGTCCTAGAGCGAAAAGGAGCTTAATTCGTGACCACCCTCAAAAAAATTGAAAATTCCATCCAAATCATGGAAAAATTGAAATTTTGATATGAAAAACTTGTTTTGCTCATATCTCCTAAACTATGCGTCCTAGAGCGAAAAGGAGCTTTATTCATGAGCACCCCCAAAAAATTGAAAATTCCATCCAAATCTTGAAAAATTGTAAATTTTTATATAAAAAACTTGTTTTGCTCATATCTTCTAAACTATGCGTCCTAGAGCGAAAAGGAGCTTAATTCATGACCACCCTAAAAAAATCTAAAATTCCATCCAAATCATGGAAAAATTGAAATTTTTATATGAAAAGCTTGTTATGCTCATATCTCCTAAACTATGCGTCCTAGAGCGAAAAGGAGCTTAATTCATGACCACCCCCAAAAATTGAAAATTCCATCCAAATCATGGGAAAATTTAAATTTTTATATGAAAAACTTGTTTTGCTCATATCTCCTAAACTATGCGCCCTAGAGCGAAAAGGATCTTAATTCATGACCACCCTCAAAAAATCAAAAATTCCATCCAAATCTTGAAAAATTGTAAATTTTTATATAAAAAACTTGTTTTGCTCATATCTCCTAAACTATGCGTCCTAGAGCGAAAAGGAGCTTTATTCATGACCACCCTCAAAAAATTGAAAATTCCATCCAAGTCATGGAAAAATTGAAATTTTTATATGAAAAACTTGTTTTGCTCATATCTCCTAAACTATGCGCCCTAGAGCGAAAAGGAGCTTAATTCATGACCACCCTCAAAAAATCAAAAATTCCATCCAAATCTTGAAAAATTTTAAATTTTTATATAAAAAACTTGTTTTGCTCATATCTCCTAAACTATGCGTCCTAGAGCGAAAAGGAGCTTTATTCATGACCACCCTCAAAAAATTGAAAATTCCATCCAAATCATGGAAAAATTGAAATTTTTATATGAAAAACTTGTTTTGCTCATATCTCCTAAACTATGCGTCCTAGAGCGAAAAGGAGCTTAATTCATGACCACCCTCAAAAAATTGAAAATTCCATCCAAATAATGGAAAAATTGAAATTTTTATATGAAAAACTTGTTTTGCTCATATCTCCTAAACTATGCGTCCTAGAGCGAAAAGGAGCTTAATTCATGACTACCCTAAAAAAATTGGAAATGCCATCCAAATCATGGGAAAATTTAAATTTTTATATCAAAAACTTGTTTTGCTCATATCTCCTAAACTATGCGTCCTAGAGCGAAAAGGAGCTTAATGCATGACCACCCTCAAAAAATCAAAAATTCCATCCAAATCGTGAAAAATTGTAAATTTTTATATAAAAAACTTGTTTTGCTCATATCTCCTAAACTATGCGCCCTAGAGCGAAAAGGAGCTTAATTCATGACCACCCTCAAAAAATTGAAAATTCCATCCAAATCATTAAAAAAATTGAAATTTTTGTATGAAAACCTTGTTTTGCTCATATCTCCTAAACTATGCGTCCTAGAGCGAAAAGGAGCTTAATTCATGACCACCCCCAAAAAATTGAAAATTCCATCCAAATCATGGAAAAATTGAAATTTTTATATGAAAAACTTGTTTTGCTCATATCTCCTAAACTATGCGTCCTAGAGCGAAAAGGAGCTTAATTCATGACCACCCACAAATATAAAACTCCATCCAAATCATGGAAAAATTGAAATTTTTGTATGAAAACCTTGTTTTGCTCATATCTCCTAAACTATGCGTCCTAGAGCGAAAAGGAGCTTAATTCATGACCACCCTCAAAAAATTTAAAATTCCATCCAAATCATGGAAAAATAGAAATTTTTGTATGAAAACCTTGTTTTGCTCATATCTCCTAAACTATGCGTCCTAGAGCGAAAAGGAGCTCAATTCATGACCACCCTCAAAAAATTGAAAATTCCATCCAAATCATGGAAAAATAGAAATTTTTGTATGAAAACCTTGTTTTGCTCATATCTCCTAAACTATGCGTCCTAGAGCGAAAAGGAGCTTAATTCATGACCACCCTCAAAAAATTTAAAATTCCATCCAAATCATGGAAAAATAGAAATTTTTGTATGAAAACCTTGTTTTGCTCATATCTCCTAAACTATGCGTCCTAGAGCGAAAAGGAGCTCAATTCATGACCACCCTCAAAAAATTGAAAATTCCATCCAAATCATGGAAAAATTGAAATTTTTATATGAAAAACTTGTTATGCTCATATCTCCTAAACTATGCGTCCTAGAGCGAAAAGGAGCTTAATTCATGACCACCCCCAAAAATTGAAAATTCCTTCCACATCCTGAAAAATTGAAATTTTTATATGAAAAACTTGTTTTGCTCATATCTCCTAAACTATGCGTCCTAGAGCGAAAAGGAGCTTAATTCATGACCACCCTCAAAAAATTGAAAATTCCATCCAAATCATGGGAAAATTGAAATTTTTATATGAAAAACTTGTTTTGCTCATATCTCCTAAACTATGCGTCCTAGAGCGAAAAGGAGCTTAATTCGTGACCACCCTCAAAAAAATTGAAAATTCCATCCAAATCATGGAAAAATGAAATTTTGATATGAAAAACTTGTTTTGCTCATATCTCCTAAACTATGCGTCCTAGAGCGAAAAGGAGCTTTATTCATGAGCACCCCCAAAAAATTGAAAATTCCATCCAAATCTTGAAAAATTGTAAATTTTTATATAACAAACTTGTTTTGCTCATATCTTCTAAACTATGCGTCCTAGAGCGAAAAGGAGCTTAATTCATGACCACCCTAAAAAAATCTAAAATTCCATCCAAATCATGGAAAAATTGAAATTTTTATATGAAAAACTTGTTTTGCTCATATCTCCTAAACTATGCGTCCTAGAGCGAAAAGGAGCTTAATTCATGACCACCCCCAAAAATTGAAAATTCCATCCAAATCATGGGAAAATTTAAATTTTTATATGAAAAACTTGTTTTGCTCATATCTCCTAAACTATGCGCCCTAGAGCGAAAAGGATCTTAATTCATGACCACCCTCAAAAAATCAAAAATTCCATCCAAATCTTGAAAAATTGTAAATTTTTATATAAAAAACTTGTTTTGCTCATATCTCCTAAACTATGCGTCCTAGAGCGAAAAGGAGCTTTATTCATGACCACCCTCAAAAAATTGAAAATTCCATCCAAGTCATGGAAAAATTGAAATTTTTATATGAAAAACTTGTTATGCTCATATCTCCTAAACTGTGCGTCCTAGAGCGAAAAGGAGCTTAATTCATGACCACCCAAAAATTGAAAATTCCTTCCACATCCTGAAAAAATTGAAATTTTTATATGAAAAACTTGTTTTGCTCATATCTCCTAAACTATGCGTCCTAGAGCGAAAAGGAGCTTAATTCATGACCACCCTCAAAAAATTTAAAATTCCATCCAAATCATGGAAAAATTGAAATTTTTATATGAAAAACTTGTTTTGCTCATATCTCCTAAACTATGCGTCCTAGAGCGAAAAGGAGCTTAATTCATGACCACCCTCAAAAAATTGAAAATTCCATCCAAATCATGGGAAAATTTAAATTTTTATATGAAAAACTTGTTTTGCTCATATCTCCTAAACTATGCGTCCTAGAGCGAAAAGGAGCTTAATGCATGACCACCCTCAAAAAATCAACAATTCCATCCAAATCTTGAAAAATTGTAAATTTTTATATAAAAAACTTGTTTTGCTCATATCTCCTAAACTATGCGTCCTAGAGCGAAAAGGAGCTTAATTCATGACCACCCTCAAAAAATTGAAAATTCCATCCAAATCATGGAAAAATTGAAATTTTTATATGAAAAACTTGTTTTGCTCATATCTCCTAAACTATGCGTCCTAGAGCGAAAAGGAGCTTAATTCGTGACCACCCTCAAAAAAATTGAAAATTCCATCCAAATCATGGGAAAATTGAAATTTTTATATGAAAAACTTGTTTTGCTCATATCTCCTAAACTATGCGTCCTAGAGCGAAAAGGAGCTTAATTCATGACCACCCTCAAAAAATTGAAAATTCCATCCAAATCATGGAAAAATAGAAATTTTTGTATGAAAACCTTGTTTTGCTCATATCTCCTAAACTATGCGTCCTAGAGCGAAAAGGAGCTTAATTCATGACCACCCTCAAAAAATTGAAAATTCCATCCAAATCATGGAAAAATGAAATTTTGATATGAAAAACTTGTTTTGCTCATATCTCCTAAACTATGCGTCCTAGAGCGAAAAGGAGCTTTATTCATGAGCACCCCCAAAAAATTGAAAATTCCATCCAAATCTTGAAAAATTGTAAATTTTTATATAAAAAACTTGTTATGCTCATATCTTCTAAACTATGCGTCCTAGAGCGAAAAGGAGCTTAATTCATGACCACCCTAAAAAAATTGAAAATTCCATCCAAATCATGGAAAAATTGAAATTTTTATATGAAAAACTTGTTTTGCTCATATCTCCTAAACTATGCGTCCTAGAGCGAAAAGGAGCTTAATTCGTGACCACCCTCAAAAAAATTGAAAATTCCATCCAAATCATGGGAAAATTGAAATTTTTATATGAAAAACTTGTTTTGCTCATATCTCCTAAACTATGCGTCCTAGAGCGAAAAGGAGCTTAATTCATGACCACCCTCAAAAAATTGAAAATTCCATCCAAATCATGGAAAAATAGAAATTTTTGTATGAAAACCTTGTTTTGCTCATATCTCCTAAACTATGCGTCCTAGAGCGAAAAGGAGCTTAATTCATGACCACCCTCAAAAAATTTAAAATTCCATCCAAATCATGGAAAAATAGAAATTTTTGTATGAAAACCTTGTTTTGCTCATATCTCCTAAACTATGCGTCCTAGAGCGAAAAGGAGCTCAATTCATGACCACCCTCAAAAAATTGAAAATTCCATCCAAATCATGGAAAAATTGAAATTTTTATATGAAAAACTTGTTATGCTCATATCTCCTAAACTATGCGTCCTAGAGCGAAAAGGAGCTTAATTCATGACCACCCCCAAAAATTGAAAATTCCTTCCACATCCTGAAAAATTGAAATTTTTATATGAAAAACTTGTTTTGCTCATATCTCCTAAACTATGCGTCCTAGAGCGAAAAGGAGCTTAATTCATGACCACCCTCAAAAAATTGAAAATTCCATCCAAATCATGGGAAAATTGAAATTTTTATATGAAAAACTTGTTTTGCTCATATCTCCTAAACTATGCGTCCTAGAGCGAAAAGGAGCTTAATTCGTGACCACCCTCAAAAAAATTGAAAATTCCATCCAAATCATGGAAAAATGAAATTTTGATATGAAAAACTTGTTTTGCTCATATCTCCTAAACTATGCGTCCTAGAGCGAAAAGGAGCTTTATTCATGAGCACCCCCAAAAAATTGAAAATTCCATCCAAATCTTGAAAAATTGTAAATTTTTATATAAAAAACTTGTTTTGCTCATATCTTCTAAACTATGCGTCCTAGAGCGAAAAGGAGCTTAATTCATGACCACCCTAAAAAAATCTAAAATTCCATCCAAATCATGGAAAAATTGAAATTTTTATATGAAAAACTTGTTTTGCTCATATCTCCTAAACTATGCGTCCTAGAGCGAAAAGGAGCTTAATTCATGACCACCCCCAAAAATTGAAAATTCCATCCAAATCATGGGAAAATTTAAATTTTTATATGAAAAACTTGTTTTGCTCATATCTCCTAAACTATGCGCCCTAGAGCGAAAAGGATCTTAATTCATGACCACCCTCAAAAAATCAAAAATTCCATCCAAATCTTGAAAAATTGTAAATTTTTATATAAAAAACTTGTTTTGCTCATATCTCCTAAACTATGCGTCCTAGAGCGAAAAGGAGCTTTATTCATGACCACCCTCAAAAAATTGAAAATTCCATCCAAGTCATGGAAAAATTGAAATTTTTATATGAAAAACTTGTTATGCTCATATCTCCTAAACTGTGCGTCCTAGAGCGAAAAGGAGCTTAATTCATGACCACCCAAAAATTGAAAATTCCTTCCACATCCTGAAAAAATTGAAATTTTTATATGAAAAACTTGTTTTGCTCATATCTCCTAAACTATGCGTCCTAGAGCGAAAAGGAGCTTAATTCATGACCACCCTCAAAAAATTTAAAATTCCATCCAAATCATGGAAAAATTGAAATTTTTATATGAAAAACTTGTTTTGCTCATATCTCCTAAACTATGCGTCCTAGAGCGAAAAGGAGCTTAATTCATGACCACCCTCAAAAAATTGAAAATTCCATCCAAATCATGGGAAAATTTAAATTTTTATATGAAAAACTTGTTTTGCTCATATCTCCTAAACTATGCGTCCTAGAGCGAAAAGGAGCTTAATGCATGACCACCCTCAAAAAATCAACAATTCCATCCAAATCTTGAAAAATTGTAAATTTTTATATAAAAAACTTGTTTTGCTCATATCTCCTAAACTATGCGTCCTAGAGCGAAAAGGAGCTTAATTCATGACCACCCTCAAAAATTGAAAATTCCATCCAAATCATGGAAAAATTGAAATTTTTATATGAAAAACTTGTTTTGCTCATATCTCCTAAACTATGCGCCCTAGAGCGAAAAGGAGCTTAATTCATGACTAGAGCGAAAAGGAGCTTAATTCATGACCACCCTCAAAAAATTTAAAATTCCATCCAAATCATGGAAAAATTGAAATTTTTATATGAAAAAGTTGTTTTGGTCATATCTCCTAAACTATGCGTCCTAGAGCGAAAAGGAGCTTAATTCATGACCACCCCCAAAAATTGAAAATTCCTTCCAAATCCTGAAAAAATTTTAATTTTTATATGAAAAACTTGTTTTGCTCATATCTCCTAAACTATGCGTCCTAGAGCGAAAATGAGCTTAATTCATGACCACCTTCAAAAAATTGAAAATTCCGTCCAAATCATGGAAAAATTGAAATTTTTATATGAAAAACTTGTTTTGCTCATATCTCCTAAACTATGCGTCCTAGAGCGAAAAGGAGCTTAATTCATGACTAGAGCGAAAAGGAGTTTAATTCATGACCACCCTCAAAAAATTGAAAATTCCATCCAAATCATGGAACAATTGAAATTTTTATATGAAAAACTTGTTTTGCTCATATCTCCTAAACTATGCGCCCTAGAGCGAAAAGGAGCTTAATTCATGACCACCCTCAAAAAATCAAAAATTCCATCCAAATTTTGAAAATTTTAAATTTTTATATAAAAAACTTGTTTTGCTCATATCTCCTAAACTATGCGCCCTAGAGCGAAAAGGAGCTTAATTCATAACCACCCCCAAAAAATTGAAAATTCCATCCAAATCATGGAAAAATTGAAATTTTTATATGAAAAACTTGTTTTGCTCATATCTCCTAAACTATGCGTCCTAGAGCGAAAAGGAGCTTAATTCATGACCACCCTCAAAAAATTGAAAATTCCATCCGAATCATGGAAAAATTGAAATTTTTATATGAAAAACTTGTTTTGCTCATATCTCCTAAACTATGCGTCCTAGAGCGAAAAGGAGCTTAATTCATGACCACCCTCAAAAAATTGAAAATTCCATCCAAATCATGGAAAAATTGAAATTTTTATATGAAAAACTTGTTTTGCTCATATCTTCTAAACTATGCGTCCTAGAGCGAAAAGGAGCTTAATTCATGACCACCCCCAAAAAATTGAAAATTCCATTCAAATCTTGAAAAATTGTAAATTTTTATATGAAAAACTTGTTTTGCTCATATCTCCTAAACTATGCGTCCTAGAGCGAAAAGGAGTTTAATTCATGACCACCCTTAAAAAATTGAAAATACCATCCAAATCATGGAACAATTGAAATTTTTATATGAAAAACTTGTTTTGCTCATATCTCCTAAACTATGCGTCCTAGAGCGAAAAGGAGCTTAATTCATGACCACCCCAAAAATTGAAAATTCCTTCCAAATCCTGAAAAAATTGAAATTTTTATATGAAAAACTTGTTTTGCTCATATCTCCTAAACTATGCGTCCTAGAGCGAAAATGAGCTTAATTCATGACCACCCTCAAAAAATTGAAAATTCCATCCAAATCATGGAAAAATTGAAATTTTTATATGATAAACTTGTTTTGCTCATATCTCCTAAACTATGCGCCCTAGAGCGAAAAGGAGCTTAATTCATGACCACCCTCAAAAAATCAAAAATTCCATCCAAATCTTGAAAAATTTTAAATTTTTATATAAAAAACTTGTTTTGCTCATATCTCCTAAACTATGCGCCCTAGAGCGAAAAGGAGCTTAATTCATAACCACCCCCAAAAAATTGAAAATTCCATCCAAATCATGGAAAAATTGAAATTTTTATATGAAAAACTTGTTTTGCTCATATCTCCTAAACTATGCGTCCTAGAGCGAAAAGGAGCTTAATTCATGACTACCCTAAAAAAATTGGAAATGCCATCCAAATCATGGGAAAATTTAAATTTTTATATCAAAAACTTGTTTTGCTCATATCTCCTAAACTATGCGTCCTAGAGCGAAAAGGAGCTTAATTCATGACCACCCTCAAAAAATTGAAAATTCCATCCAAAACATGGGAAAATTTAAATTTTTATATGAAAAACTTGTTTTGCTCATATCTCCTAAACTATGCGCCCTAGAGCGAAAAGGAGCTTAATTCATGACCACCCTCAAAAAATTGAAAATTCCATCCAAAACATGGGAAAATTTAAATTTTTATATGAAAAACTTGTTTTGCTCATATCTCCTAAACTATGCGCCCTAGAGCGAAAAGGAGCTTAATTCATAACCACCCCCAAAAAATTGAAAATTCCATCCAAATCATGGAAAAATTGAAATTTTTATATGAAAAACTTGTTTTGCTCATATCTCCTAAACTATGCGTCCTAGAGCGAAAAGGAGCTTAATTCATGACTAGAGCGAAAAGGAGCTTAATTCATGGTCACCCCCAAAAAATTGAAAATTCCATCCAAATCATGGGAAAATTGAAACTTTTATATAAAAAACTTGTTTTGCTCATATCTCCTAAACTATGCGTCCAAGAGCGAAAAGGAGCTTAATTCATGACCACCCCCAAAAAATTGAAAATTCCATCCAAATCATGGAAAAATTGAAATTTTTATATGAAAAACTTGTTTTGCTCATATCTCCTAAACTATGCGTCCTAGAGCGAAAAGGAGCTTAATTCATGACCTCCCTCAATAAAATCGAAAATTCCATCCAAATCTTGAAAAATTGTAAATTTTTATATAAAAAACTTGTTTTGCTCATATCTCCTAAACTATGCGTCCTAGAGCGAAAAGGAGCTTAATTCATGACCACCCCCAAAAAATTGAAAATTCCATTCAAATCATGGAAAAATTGAAATTTTTATATGAAAAACTTGTTTTGCTCATATCTCCTAAACTATGCGTCCTAGAGCGAAAAGGAGCTTAATTCATGACCACCCTCAAAAAATTGAAAATTCCATCCAAATCATGGGAAAATTTAAATTTTTATACGAAAAACTTGTTTTGCTCATATCTCCTAAACTATGCGTCCTAGAGCGAAAAGGAGCTTAATGCATGACCGCCCTCAAAAAATCAACAATTCCATCCAAATCTTGAAAAATTGTAAATTTTTATATCAAAAACTTGTTTTGCTCATATCTCCTAAACTATGCGTCCTAGAGCGAAAAGGAGCTTAATTCATGACCACCCTCAAAAAATTGAAAATTCCATCCAAATCATGGAAAAATTGAAATTTTTATATGAAAAACTTGTTTTGCTCATATCTCCTAAACTATGCGCCCTAGAGCGAAAAGGAGCTTAATTCATGACTAGAGCGAAAAGGAGCTTAATTCATGACCACCCTCAAAAAATTGAAAATTCCATCCAAATCATGGAAAAATTGAAATTTTTATATGATAAAGTTGTTTTGCTCATATCTCCTAAACTATGCGTCCTAGAGCGAAAAGGAGCTTAATTCATGACCACCCCCAAAAATTGAAAATTCCTTCCAAATCCTGAAAAAATTTTAATTTTTATATGAAAAACTTGTTTTGCTCATATCTCCTAACCTATGCGTCCTAGAGCGAAAAGGAGCTTAATTCATGACCACCCTCAAAAAATTGAAAATTCCGTCCAAATCATGGAAAAATTGAAATTTTGATATGATAAACTTGTTTTGCTCATATCTCCTAAACTATGCGTCCTAGAGCGAAAAGGAGCTTAATTCATGACTAGAGCGAAAAGGAGCTTAATTCATGACCACCCTCATAAAATTGAAAATTCCATCCAAATCATGAAAAAATTGAAATTTTTATATGAAAAACTTGTTTTGCTCATATCTCCTAAACTATGCGTCCTAGAGCGAAAAGGAGCTTAATTCATGACCACCCTCAAAAAATTGAAAATTCCATCCAAATCATGGAAAAATTGAAATTTTTATATGAAAAACTTGTTTTGCTCATATCTCCTAAAAACTATGCGTCCTAGAGCGAAAAGGGGCTTAATTCATGACCACCCTCAAAAAATTGAAAATTCCATCCAAATCATGGAACAATTGAAATATTTATATGAAAAACTTGTTTTGCTCATATCTCCTAAACTATGCGTCCTAGAGCGAAAAGGAGCTTAATTCATGACCACCCCAAAAATTGAAAATTCCTTCCAAATCCTGAAAAAATTTAAATTTTTATATGAAAAACTTGTTTTGCTCATATCTCCTAAACTATGCGCCCTAGAGCGAAAAGGAGCTTAATTCATAACCACCCCCAAAAAATTGAAAATTCCATCCAAATCTTGGAAAAATTGAAATTTTTATATGAAAAACTTGTTTTGCTCATATCTCCTAAACTATGCGTCCTAGAGCGAAAAGGAGCTTAATTCATGACCACCCTCAAAAAATTGAAAATTCCATCCAAATCATGGAAAAATTGAAATTTTTATATGAAAAACTTGTTTTGCTCATATCTCCTAAACTATGCGTCCTAGAGCGAAAAGGAGCTTAATTCATGACTACCCTAAAAAAATTGAAAATGCCATCCAAATCATGGGAAAATTTAAATTTTTATATCAAAAACTTGTTTTGCTCATATCTCCTAAACTATGCGTCCTAGAGCGAAAAGGAGCTTAATGCATGACCACCCTCAAAAAATCAAAAATTCCATCCAAATCTTGAAAAATTGTAAATTTTTATATAAAAAACTTGTTTTGCTCATATCTCCTAAACTATGCGTCCTAGAGCGAAAAGGAGCTTAATTCATGACCACCCTCAAAAAATTGAAAATTCCATCCAAATCTTGAAAAATTTTAAATTTTTATATAAAAAACTTGTTTTGCTCATATCTCCTAAACTATGAGTCCTAGAGCGAAAAGGAGCTTAATTCATGACCACCCCCAAAAAATTGAAAATTCCATCCAAATCATGGAAAAATTGAAATTTTTATATGAAAAACTTGTTTTGCTCATATCTCCTAAACTATGCGTCCTAGAGCGAAAAGGAGCTTAATTCATGACCACCCCCAAAAAATTGAAAATTCCATTCAAATCATGGAAAAATTGAAATTTTTATATGAAAAACTTGTTTTGCTCATATCTCCTAAACTATGCGTCCTAGAGCGAAAAGGAGCTTAATTCATGACCTCCCTCAATAAAATCGAAAATTCCATCCAAATCTTGAAAAATTGTAAATTTTTATATAAAAAACTTGTTTTGCTCATATCTCCTAAACTATGCGTCCTAGAGCGAAAAGGAGCTTAATTCATGACCACCCCCAAAAAATTGAAAATTCCATTCAAATCATGGAAAAATTGAAATTTTTATATGAAAAACTTGTTTTGCTCATATCTCCTAAACTATGCGTCCTAGAGCGAAAAGGAGCTTAATTCATGACCACCCTCAAAAAATTGAAAATTCCATCCAAATCATGGAACAATTGAAATTTTTATATGAAAAACTTGTTTTGCTCATATCTCCTAAACTATGCGTCCTAGAGCGAAAAGGAGCTTAATTCATGACTAGAGCGAAAAGGAGCTTAATTCATGACCACCCTCAAAAAATTGAAAATTCCATCCAAATCATGGAAAAATTGAAATTTTTATATGAAAAACTTGTTTTGCTCATATCTCCTAAACTATGCGTCCTAGAGCGAAAAGGAGCTTAATTCATGACCACCCCAAAAATTGAAAATTCCTTCCAAATCCTGAAAAAATTGAAATTTTTATATGAAAAACTTGTTTTGCTCATATCTCCTAAACTATGCGTCCTAGAGCGAAAAGGAGCTTAATTCATGACAAGAGCGAAAAGGAGCTTAATTCATGACCACCCTCAAAAAATTGAAAATTCCATCCAAATCATGGAACAATTGAAATTTTTATATGAAAAACTTGTTTTGCTCATATCTCCTAAACTATGCGTCCTAGAGCGAAAAGGAGCTTAATTCATGACCACCCCCAAAAAATTGAAAATTCCATTCAAATCATGGAAAAATTGAAATTTTTATATGAAAAACTTGTTTTGCTCATATCTCCTAAACTATGCGTCCTAGAGCGAAAAGGAGCTTAATTCATGACCACCCTCAAAAAATTGAAAATTCCATCCAAATCATGGAACAATTGAAATTTTTATATGAAAAACTTGTTTTGCTCATATCTCCTAAACTATGCGTCCTAGAGCGAGAAGGAGCTTAATTCATGACTAGAGCGAAAAGGAGCTTAATTCATGACCACCCCCCAAAAAATTGAAAATTCCATTCAAATCATGGAACAATTGAAATTTTTATATGAAAAACTTGTTTTGCTCATATCTCCTAAACTATGCGCCCTAGAGCGAAAAGGAGCTTAATTCATGACAAGAGCGAAAAGGAGCTTAATTCATGACCACCCTCAAAAAATTGAAAATTCCATCCAAATCATGGAACAATTGAAATTTTTATATGAAAAACTTGTTTTGCTCATATCTCCTAAACTATGCGTCCTAGAGCGAAAAGGAGCTTAATTCATGACCACCCCCAAAAAATTGAAAATTCCATTCAACTCATGGAAAAATTGAAATTTTTATATGAAAAACTTGTTTTGCTCATATCTCCTAAACTATGCGTCCTAGAGCGAAAAGGAGCTTAATTCATGACTAGAGCGAAAAGGAGCTTAATTCATGACCACCCCAAAAATTGAAAATTCCTTCCAAATCCTGAAAAAATTGAAATTTTTATATGAAAAACTTGTTTTGCTCATATCTCCTAAACTATGCGTCCTAGAGCGAAAAGGAGCTTAATTCATGACCACCCCCAAAAAATTGAAAATTCCATTCAAATCATGGAAAAATTGAAATTTTTATATGAAAAACTTGTTTTGCTCATATCTCCTAAACTATGCGTCCTAGAGCGAAAAGGAGCTTAATTCATGACTAGAGCGAAAAGGAGCTTAATTCATGACCACCCCAAAAATTGAAAATTCCTTCCAAATCCTGAAAAAATTGAAATTTTTATATGAAAAACTTGTTTTGCTCATATCTCCTAAACTATGCGTCCTAGAGCGAAAAGGAGCTTAATTCATGACCACCCTCAAAAAATTGAAAATTCCATCCAAATCATGGAAAAATTGAAATTTTTATATGAAAAACTTGTTTTGCTCATATCTCCTAAACTATGCGTCCTAGAGCGAAAAGGAGCTTAATTCATGACCACCCTCAAAAAATTTAAAATTCCATCCAAATCATGGAAAAATTGAAATTGTTATATGAAATACTTGTTTTGCTCATATCTCCTAAACTATGCGTCCTAGAGCGAAAAGGAGCTTAATTCATGACCACCCTCAAAACATTGAAAATTCCATCCAAATCATGGAAAAATTGAAATTTGTATATGAAAAACTTGTTTTGCTCATATCTCCTAAACTATGCGTCCTAGAGCGAAAAGGAGCTTAATTAATGACCACCCTCAAAAAATTGAAAATTCCATCCAAATCATGGAAAAATTGAAATTTTTATATGAAAAACTTGTTTTGCTCATATCTCCTAAACTATGCGTCCTAGAGCGAAAAGGAGCTTAATTCATGACCACCCTCAAAAGATTGAAAATTCCATCCAAATCATGGAAAAATTGAAATTTTTATATGAAAAACTTGTTTTGCTCATATCTCCTAAACTATGCGCCCTAGAGCGAAAAGGAGCTTAATTCATGACCACCCTCAAAAAATCAAAAATTCCATCCAAATCATGGAAAAATTGAAATTTTTATATAAAAAACTTGTTTTGCTCATATCTCCTAAACTATGCGTCATAGAGCGAAAAGGAGCTTAATTCATGACCACCTCAAAAAATTGAAAATTCCATCCAAATCATGGAACAATTGAAATTTTTATATGAAAAACTTGTTTTGCTCATATCTCCTAAACTATGCGTCCTAGAGCGAAAAGGAGCTTAATTCATGACTAGAGCGAAAAGGAGCTTAATTCATGACCACCCTCAAAACATTGAAAATTCCATCCAAATCATGGAAAAATTGAAATTTGTATATGAAAAACTTGTTTTGCTCATATCTCCTAAACTATGCGTCCTAGAGCGAAAAGGAGCTTAATTCATGACCACCCCCAAAAATTGAAAATTCCTTCCAAATCATGAAAAAATTTAAATTTTTATATGAAAAACTTGTTTTGCTCATATCTCCTAAACTATGCGTCCTAGAGCGAAAAGGAGCTTAATTCATGACCACCCTCAAAAAATTGAAAATTCCATCAAAATCATGGAAAAATTTAAATTTTTATATGAAAAACTTGTTTTGCTCATATCTCCTAAACTATGCGTCCTAGAGCGAAAAGGAGCTTAATTCATGACCACCCTCAAAAAATTGAAAATTCCATCCAAATCATGGAAAAATTGAAATTTTTATATGAAAAACTTGTTTTGCTCATATCTCCTAAACTATGTGTCCTAGAGCGAAAAGGAGCTTAATTCATGACTAGAGCGAAAAGGAGCTTAATTCATGACCACCCTCAAAAAATTGAAAATTCCATCCAAATCATGGAAAAATTGAAATTTTTATAGGAAAAACTTGTTTTGCTCATATCTCCTAAACTATGCGTCCTAGAGCGAAAAGGAGCTTAATTCATGACCACCCCCAAAAATTGAAAATTCCTTCCAAATCCTGAAAAAATTGAAATTTTTATATGAAAAACTTGTTTTGCTCATATCTCCTAAACTATGCGTCCTAGAGCGAAGAGGAACTTAATTCATGACCACCCTCAAAAAATTGAAAATTCCATCCAAATCATGGAAAAATTGAAATTTTTATATGAAAAACTTGTTTTGCTCATATCTCCTAAACTATGCGCCCTAGAGCGAAAAGGAGCTTAATTCATGACCACCCTCAAAAAATCAAATATTCCATCCAAATCTTGAAAAATTGTAAATTTTTATATAAAAAACTTGTTTTGCTCATATCTCCTAAACTATGCGTCCTAGAGCGAAAAGGAGCTTAATTCATGACTAGAGCGAAAAGGAGCTTAATTCATGACCACCCTCAAAAAATTGAAAATTCCATCCAAATCATGGAAAAATTGAAATTTTTATAGGAAAAACTTGTTTTGCTCATATCTCCTAAACTATGCGTCCTAGAGCGAAAAGGAGCTTAATTCATGACCACCCTCAAAAAATTGAAAATTCCATCCAAATCATGGAAAATTGAAATTTTTGTATGAAAAACTTGTTTTGCTCATATCTCCTAAACTATGCGTCCTAGAGCGAAAAGGAGCTTAATTCATGACCACCCTAAAAAAATTGAAAATTCCTTCCAAATCCTGAAAAAATTGAAATTTTTATATGAAAAACTTGTTTTGCGCATATCTCCTAAACTATGCGTCCTAGAGCGAAGAGGAACTTAATTCATGACCACCCTCAAAAAATTGAAAATTCCATCCAAATCATGGAACAATTGAAATTTTTATATGAAAAACTTGTTTTGCTCATATCTCCTAAACTATGCGTCCTAGAGCGAAAAGGAGCTTAATTCATGACTAGAGCGAAAAGGAGCTTAATTCATGACCACCCTCAAAAAATTGAAAATTCCATTCAAATCATGGAAAAATTGAAATTTTTATATGAAAAACTTGTTTTGCTCATATCTCCTAAACTATGCGTCCTAGAGCGAAAAGGAGCTTAATTCATGACTAGAGCGAAAAGGAGCTTAATTCATGACCACCCCAAAAATTGAAAATTCCTTCCAAATCCTGAAAAAATTGAAATTTTTATATGAAAAACTTGTTTTGCTCATATCTCCTAAACTATGCGTCCTAGAGCGAAAAGGAGCTTAATTCATGACCACCCTCAAAAAATTGAAAATTCCATCCAAATCATGGAACAATTGAAATTTTTATATGAAAAACTTGTTTTGCTCATATCTCCTAAACTATGCGTCCTAGAGCGAAAAGGAGCTTAATTCATGACTAGAGCGAAAAGGAGCTTAATTCATGACCACCCCAAAAATTGAAAATTCCTTCCAAATCCTGAAAAAATTGAAATTTTTATATGAAAAACTTGTTTTGCTCATATCTCCTAAACTATGCGTCCTAGAGCGAAAAGGAGCTTAATTCATGACCACCCCCAAAAAATTGAAAATTCCATTCAAGTCATGGAAAAATTGAAATTTTTATATGAAAAACTTGTGTTGCTCATATCTCCTAAACTATGCGTCCTAGAGCGAAAAGGAGCTTAATTCATGACTAGAGCGAAAAGGAGCTTAATTCATGACCACCCCAAAAATTGAAAATTCCTTCCAAATCCTGAAAAAATTGAAATTTTTATATGAAAAACTTGTTTTGCTCATATCTCCTAAACTATGCGTCCTAGAGCGAAGAGGAACTTAATTCATGACCACCCTCAAAAAATTGAAAATTCCATCCAAATCATGGAAAAATTGAAATTTTTATATGAAAAACTTGTTTTGCTCATATCTCCTAAACTATGCGCCCTAGAGCGAAAAGGAGCTTAATTCATGACCACCGTCAAAAAATCAAATATTCCATCCAAATCTTGAAAAATTGTAAATTTTTATATAAAAAACTTGTTTTGCTCATATCTCCTAAACTATGCGTCCTAGAGCGAAAAGGAGCTTAATTCATGACCACCCTCAAAAAATTGAAAATTCCATCCAAATCATGGAAAAATTGAAATTTTTATATGAAAAACTTGTTTTGCTCATATCTCCTAAACTATGCGTCCTAGAGCGAAAAGGAGCTTAATTCATGACCACCCCCAAAAATTGAAAATTCCTTCCAAATCCTGAAAAAATTGAAATTTTTATATGAAAAACTTGTTTTGCTCATATCTCCTAAACTATGCGTCCTAGAGCGAAGAGGAGCTTAATTCATGACCACCCTCAAAAAATTGAAAATTCCATCCAAATCATGGAAAAATTGAAATTTTTATATGAAAAACTTGTTTTGCTCATATCTCCTAAACTATGTGTCCTAGAGCGAAAAGGAGCTTAATTCATGACCACCCCCAAAAATTAAAAATTCCTTCCAAATCCTGAAAAAATTGAAATTTTTATATGAAAAACTTGTTTTGCTCATATCTCCTAAACTATGCGTCCTAGAGCGAAAAGGAGCTTAATTCATGACCACCCTAAAAAAATTGAAAATTCCATCCAAATCATGGGAAAATTTAAATTTTTATATGAAAAACTTGTTTTGCTCATATCTCCTAAACTATGCGTCCTAGAGCGAAAAGGAGCTTAATGCATGACCACCCTCAAAAAATCAAAAATTCCATCCAAATCTTGAAAAATTGTAAATTTTTATATAAAAAACTTGTTTTGCTCATATCTCCTAAACTATGCGCCCTAGAGCGAAAAGGAGCTTAATTCATGACCACCCTCAAAAAATTGAAAATTCCATCCAAATCATGGGAAAATTTAAATTTTTATATGAAAAACTTGTTTTGCTCATATCTCCTAAACTATGCGTCCTAGAGCGAAAAGGAGCTTAATGCATGACCACCCTCAAAAAATCAAAAATTCCATCCAAATCTTGAAAAATTGTAAATTTTTATATGAAAAACTTGTTTTGCTCATATCTCCTAAACTATGCGTCCTAGAGCGAAAAGGAGCTTAATTCATGACCACCCTCAAAAAATTGAAAATTCCATCCAAATCATGGGAAAATTTAAATTTTTATATGAAAAACTTGTTTTGCTCATATCTCCTAAACTATGCGCCCTAGAGCGAAAAGGAGCTTAATTCATGACCACCCTCAAAAAATCAAAAATTCCATCCAAATCTTGAAAAATTGTAAATTTTTATATAAAAAACTTGTTTTGCTCATATCTCCTAAACTATGCGTCCTAGAGCGAAAAGGAGCTTAATTCATGACCACCCTCAAAAAATTGAAAATTCCATCCAAATCATGGAAAATTGAAATTTTTGTATGAAAAACTTGTTTTGCTCATATCTCCTAAACTATGCGTCCTAGAGCGAAAAGGAGCTTAATTCATGACCACCCTCAAAAAATTGAAAATTCCATCCAAATCATGGAAAAATTGAAATTTTTATATGAAAAACTTGTTTTGCTCATATCTCCTAAACTATGCGCCCTAGAGCGAAAAGGAGCTTAATTCATGACCAACCACAAAAAATCAAACATTCCATCCAAATCTTAAAAAATTGTAAATTTTTATATAAAAAACTTGTTTTGCTCATATCTCCTAAACTATGCGTCCTAGAGCGAAAAGGAGCTTAATTCATGACCACCCTCAAAAAATTGAAAATTCCATCCAAATCATGGAAAAATTGAAATTTTTATATGAAAAACTTGTTTTGCTCATATTTCCTAAACTATGCGCCCTAGAGCGAAAAGGATCTTAATTCATGACCACCCTCAAAAAATCAAAAATTCCATCCAAATCTTGAAAAATTGTAAATTTTTATATAAAAAACTTGTTTTGCTCATATCTCCTAAACTATGCGTCCTAGAGCGAAAAGGAGCTTAATTCATGACCACCCTCAAAAAATTGAAAATTCCATCCAAATCATGAAAAAATTGAAATTTTTATATGAAAAACTTGTTTTGCTCATATCTCCTAAACTATGCGCCCTAGAGCGAAAAGGAGCTTAATTCATGACCACCCTCAAAAAATCAAACATTCCATCCAAATCTTAAAAAATTGAATTTTTTATATGAAAAACTTGTTTTGCTCATATCTCCTAAACTATGCGCCCTAGAGCGAAAAGGAGCTTAATTCATGACCACCCTCAAAAAATCAAAAATTCCATCCGAATCTTGAAAAATTGTAAATTTTTATATAAAAAACTTGTTTTGCTCATATCTCCTAAACTATGCGTCCTAGAGCGAAAAGAAGCTTAATTCATGACCACCCTCAAAAAATTGAAAATTCCATCCAAATCATGGAAAAATTGAAATTTTTATATGAAAAACTTGTTTTGCTCATATCTCCTAAACTATGCGCCCTAGAGCGAAAAGGAGCTTAATTCATGACCACCCTCAAAAAATCAAAAATTCCATCCAAATCTTGAAAAATTGAAATTTTTATATGAAAAACTTGTTTTGCTCATATCTCCTAAACTATGCGTCCTAGAGCGAAAAGGAGCTTAATTCATGACTAGAGCGAAAAGGAGCTTAATTCATGACCACCCTCAAAAAATTGAAAATTCCATCCAAATCCTGAAAAAATTGAAATTTTTATATGAAAAACTTGTTTTGCTCATATCTCCTAAACTATGCGCCCTAGAGCGAAAAGGAGCTTAATTCATGACCACCCTCAAAAAATTTAAAATTCCGTCCAAATCATGGAAAAATTGAAATTTTTATATGAAAAACTTGTTTTGCTCATATCTCCTAAACTATGCGTCCTAGAGCGAAAAGGAGCTTAATTCATGACCACCCTCAAAAAATTGAAAATTCCATCCAAATCATGGAAAAATTGAAATTTTTATATGAAAAACTTGTTTTGCTCATATCTCCTAAACTATGCGCCCTAGAGCGAAAAGGAGCTTAATTCATGACCACCCTCAAAAAATCAAAAATTCCATCCAAATCTTGAAAAATTGTAAATTTTTATATAAAAAACTTGTTTTGCTCATATCTCCTAAACTATGCGTCCTAGAGCGAAAAGGAGCTTAATTCATGACCACCCCCAAAAAATTGAAAATTCCATCCAAATCATGGAAAAATTGAAATTTTTATATGAAAAACTTGTTTTGCTCATATCTCCTAAACTATGCGTCCTAGAGCGAAAAGGAGTTTAATTCATGACCACCCTCAAAAAATCAAAAATTCCATCCAAATCTTGAAAAATTGTAAATTTTTATATGAAAAACTTGTTTTGCTCATATCTCCTAAACTATGCGTCCTAGAGCGAAAAGGAGCTTAATTCATGACCACCCTCAAAAAATTTAAAATTCCGTCCAAATCATGGAAAAATTGAAATTTTTATATGAAAAACTTGTTTTGCTCATATCTCCTATACTATGCGTCCTAGAGCGAAAAGGAGCTTAATTCATGACCACCCTCAAAAAATTTAAAATTCCGTCCAAATCATGGAAAAATTGAAATTTTTATATGAAAAACTTGTTTTGCTCATATCTCCTAAATTATGCGTCCTAGAGCGAAAAGGAGCTTAATTCATGACCACCCTCAAAAAATTGAAAATTCCATCCAAATCATGGAAAAATTGAAATTTTTATATGAAAAACTTGTTATGCTCATATCTCCTAAACTATGCGTCCTAGAGCGAAAAGGAGCTTAATTCATGACCACCCTCAAAAAATTTAAAATTCCGTCCAAATCATGGAAAAATTGAAATTTTTATATGAAAAACTTGTTTTGCTCATATCTCCTAAATTATGCGTCCTAGAGCGAAAAGGAGCTTAATTCATGACCACCCTCAAAAAATTGAAAATTCCATCCAAATCATGGAAAAATTGAAATTTTTATATGAAAAACTTATTTTGCTCATATCTCCTAAACTATGCGTCCTAGAGCGAAAAGAAGCTTAATTCATGACCACCCTCAAAAAATCAAAAATTCCATCCAATTCTTGAAAAATTGAAATTTTTATATGAAAAACGTGTTTTGCTCATATCTCCTAAACTATGCGTCCTAGAGCGAAAAGGAGCTTAATTCATGACTAGAGCCAAAAGGAGCTTAATTCATGACCACCCCCAAAAATTGAAAATTCCTTCCAAATCCTGAAAAAATTGAAATTTTTATATGAAAAACTTGTTTTGCTCATATCTCCTAAACTATGCGTCCTAGAGCGAAAAGGAGCTTAATTCATGACCACCCTCAAAAAATCAAAAATTCCATCCAAATCTTGAAAAATTGTAAATTTTTATATAAAAAACTTGTTTTGCTCATATCTCCTAAACTATGCGTCCTAGAGCGAAAAGGAGCTAATTCATGACCACCCTCAAAAAATTGAAAATTCCATCCAAATCATGAAAAAATTGAAATTTTTATATGAAAAACTTGTTTTGCTCATATCTCCTAAACTATGCGTCCTAGAGCGGAAAGGAGCTTAATTCATAACCACCCTCAAAAAATTGAAAATTCCATCCAAATCATGGAAAAATTGAAATTTTTATATGAAAAACTTGTTATGCTCATATCTCCTAAACTATGCGTCCTAGAGCGAAAAGGAGCTTACTTCATGACCACCCCCAAAAATTGAAAATTCCATCCAAATCATGGAAAAATTGAAATTTTTATATGAAAAACTTGTTTTGCTCATATCTCCTAAACTATGCGCCCTAGAGCGAAAAGGAGCTTAATTCATGACCACCCTCAAAAAATCAAACATTCCATCCAAATCTTAAAAAATTGAAATTTTTATATGAAAAACTTGTTTTGCTCATATCTCCTAAACTATGCGCCCTAGAGCGAAAAGGAGCTTAATTCATGACCACCCTCAAAAAATCAAAAATTCCATCCGAATCTTGAAAAATTGTAAATTTTTATATAAAAAACTTGTTTTGCTCATATCTCCTAAACTGCGTCCTAGAGCGAAAAGAAGCTTAATTCATGACCACCCTCAAAAAATTGAAAATTCCGTCCAAATCATGGAAAAATTGAAATTTTTATATGAAAAACTTGTTTTGCTCATATCTCCTAAACTATGCGTCCTAGAGCGAAAAGGAGCTTAATTCATGACCACCCTCAAAAAATTGAAAATTCCATCCAAATCATGGAAAAATTGAAATTTTTATATGAAAAACTTGTTTTGCTCATATCTCCTAAACTATGCGTCCTAGAGCGAAAAGGAGCTTAATGCATGACCACCCTCAAAAAATTTAAAATTCCTTCCAAATCCTGAAAAATTGAAATTTTTATATGAAAAACTTGTTTTGCTCATATCTCCTAAACTATGCGTCCTAGAGCGAAAAGGAGCTTAATGCATGACCACGCTCAAAAAATCAAAAATTCCATCTAAATCTTGAAAAATTGTAAATTTTTATATAAAAAACTTGTTTTGCTCATATCTCCTAAACTATGCGTCCTAGAGCGAAATGGAGCTTAATTCATGACCACCCTCAAAAAATTGAAAATTCCATCCAAATCATGGAAAAATTGAAATTTTTATATGAAAAACTTGTTTTGCTCATATCTCCTAAACTATGCGTCCTAGAGTGAAAAGGAGCTTAATTCATGACAACCCCCAAAAATTGAAAATTCCTTCCACATCCTGAAAAAATTGAAATTTTTATATGAAAAACTTGTTTTGCTCATATCTCCTAAACTATGCGTCCTAGAGCGAAAAGGAGCTTAATGCATGACCACCCTCAAAAAATCAAAAATTCCATCCAAATCTTGAAAAATTGTAAATTTTTATATAAAAAACTTGTTTTGCTCATATCTCCTAAACTATGCGTCCTAGAGCGAAATGGAGCTTAATTCATGACCACCCTCAAAAATTGAAAATTCCATCCAAATCATGGAAAAATTGAAATTTTTATATGAAAAACTTGTTATGCTCATATCTCCTAAACTATGCGTCCTAGAGCGAAAAGGAGCTTAATTCATGACCACCCCCAAAAATTGAAAATTCCTTCCACATCCTGAAAAAATTGAAATTTTTATATGAAAAACTTGTTTTGCTCATATCTCCTAAACTATGCGCCCTAGAGCGAAAAGGAGCTTAATTCATGACCACCCTCAAAAAATCAAAAATTTCATCCAAATCTTGAAAAATTTTAAATTTTTATATAAAAAACTTGTTTTGCTCATATCTCCTAAACTATGCGTCCTAGAGCGAAAAGGAGCTTAATTCATGACCACCCCCAGAAAATTGAAAATTCTATCCAAATCATGGAAAAATTGAAATTTTTATATGAAAAACTTGTTTTGCTCATATCTCCTAAACTATGCGTCCTAGAGCGAAAAGGAGTTTAATTCATGACCACCCCCAAAAAATTGAAAATTCCATCCAAATCATGGAAAAATTGAAATTTTTATATGAAAAACTTGTTTTGCTCATATCTCCTAAACTATGCGTCCTAGAGCGAAAAGGAGCTTAATTCATGACTAGAGCGAAAAGGAGCTTAATTCATGACCACCCTCAAAAAATTGAAAATTCCATCCAAATCATGGACAAAATTGAAATTTTTATATGAAAAACTTGTTTTGCTCATATCTCCTAAACTATGCGTCCTAGAGCGAAAAGGAGCTTAATTCATGACCACCCCCAAAAATTGAAAATTACTTCCAAATCCTGAAAAAATTGAAATTTTTATATGAAAAACTTGTTTTGCTCATATCTCCTAAACTATGTGACTTAGAGCGAAAAGGAGCTTAATTCATGACTAGAGCGAAAAGGAGCTTAATGCATGACCACCCTCAAAAAATCAAAAATTCCATCCAAATCTTGAAAAATTGTAAATTTTTATATAAAAAACTTGTTTTGCTCATATCTCCTAAACTATGCGTCCTAGAGCGAAATGGAGCTTAATTCATGACCACCCTCAAAAAATTGAAAATTCCATCCAAATCATGGAAAAATTGAAATTTTTATATGAAAAACTTGTTATGCTCATATCTCCTAAACTATGCGTCCTAGAGCGAAAAGGAGCTTAATTCATGACCACCCCCAAAAATTGAAAATTCCTTCCACATCCTGAAAAAATTGAAATTTTTATATGAAAAACTTGTTTTGCTCATATCTCCTAAACTATGCGTCCTAGAGCGAAAAGGAGCTTAATTCATGACCACCCTCAAAAAATTGAAAATTCCATCCAAATCATGGCAAAATTGAAATTTTTATATGAAAAACATGTTTTGCTCATATCTCCTAAACTATGCGTCCTAGAGCGAAAAGGAGCTTAATTCATGACCACCCTCAAAAAATTGAAAATTCCATCCAAATCATGGGAATATTTAAATTTTTATATGAAAAACTTGTTTTGCTCATATCTCCTAAACTATGCGCCCTAGAGCGAAAAGGAGCTTAATTCATGACCACCCTCAAAAAATCAAAAATTCCATCCAAATCTTGAAAAATTAAAATGTTTATATGAAAAACGTGTTTTGCTCATATCTCCTAAACTATGCGCCCTAGAGCGAAAAGGAGCTTAATTCATGACCACCCTCAAAAAATCAAAAATTTCATCCAAATCTTGAAAAATTTTAAATTTTTATATAAAAAACTTGTTTTGCTCATATCTCCTAAACTATGCGTCCTAGAGCGAAAAGGAGCTTAATTCATGACCACCCCCAAAAAATTGAAAATTCTATCCAAATCATGGAAAAATTGAAATTTTTATATGAAAAACTTGTTTTGCTCATATCTCCTAAACTATGCGTCCTAGAGCGAAAAGGAGTTTAATTCATGACCACCCCCAAAAAATTGAAAATTCCATCCAAATCATGGAAAAATTGAAATTTTTATATGAAAAACTTGTTTTGCTCATATCTCCTAAACTATGTGACTTAGAGCGAAAAGGAGCTTAATTCATGACTAGAGCGAAAATGAGCTTAATTCATGACCACCCTCAAAAAATTGAAAATTCCATCCAAATCATGGAAAAATTGAAATTTTTATATGAAAAACTTGTTTTGCTCATATCTCCTAAACTATGCGTCCTAGAGCGAAAAGGAGCTTAATTCATGACCACCCCCCAAAAATTGAAAATTCCTTCCAAATCCTGAAAAAATTGAAATTTTTATATAGGAAAAACTTGTTTTGCTCATATCTCCTAAACTATGCGTCCTAGAGCGAAAAGGAGCTTAATTCATGACTAGAGCGAAAAGGAGCTTAATTCATGACCACCCTCAACAAATTGAAAATTCCATCCAAATCATGGACAAAATTGAAATTTTTATATGAAAAACTTGTTTTGCTCATATCTCCTAAACTATGCGTCCTAGAGCGAAAAGGAGCTTAATTCATGACCACCCCCAAAAATTGAAAATTCCTTCCAAATCCTGAAAAAATTGAAATTTTTATATGAAAAACTTGTTTTGCTCATATCTCCTAAACTATGCGTCCTAGAGCGAAAAGGAGCTTAATTCATGACCACCCCCAAAAATTGAAAATTGCTTCCAAATCCTGAAAAAATTGAAATTTTTATATGAAAAACTTGTTTTGCTCATATCTCCTAAACTATGCGTCCTAGAGCGAAAAGGAGCTTAATTCATGACCACCCTCAAAAAATTGAAAATTCCATCCAAATCATGGAAAAATTGAAATTTTTATATGAAAAACTTGTTTTGCTCATATCTCCTAAACTATGCGTCCTAGAGCGAAAAGGAGCTTAATTCATGACCACCCTCAAAAAATTGAAAATTCCATCCAAATCATGGGAAAATTTAAATTTTTATATGAAAAACTTGTTTTGCTCATATCTCCTAAACTATGCGTCCTAGAGCGAAAAGGAGCTTAATTCATGAATAGAGCGAAAAGGAGCTTAGTTCATGACCACCCTCAAAAAATTGAAAATTCCATCCAAATCATGGAAAAATTGAAATATTTATATGAAAAACTTGTTTTGCTCATATCTCCTAAACTATGCGTCCTAGAGCGAGAAGGAGCTTAATGCATGACCACCCTCAAAAAATCAAAAATTCCATCCAAATCTTGAAAAATTGTAAATTTTTATATGAAAAACTTGTTTTGTCCATATCTCCTAAACTATGCGCCCTAGAGCGAAAAGGATCTTAATTCATGACCACCCTCAAAAAATCAAAAATTCCATCCAAATCGTGGAAAAATTGAAATTTTTATATGAAAAACTTGTTTTGCTCATATCTCCTAAACTATGCGTCCTAGAGCGAAAAGGAGCTTAACTCATGAATAGAGCGAAAAGGAGCTTAGTTCATGACCACCCTCAAAAAATTGAAAATTCCATCCAAATCATGGAACAATTGAAATTTTTATATGAAAAACTTGTTTTGCTCATATCTCCTAAACTATGCGCCCTAGAGCGAAAAGGAGCTTAATTCATGACCACCCCCCAAAAATTGAAAATTCCTTCCAAATCCTGAAAAAATTGAATTTTTTATATGAAAAACTTGTTTTGCTCATATCTCCTAAACTATGCGTCCTAGAGCGAAAAGGAGCTTAATTCATGACCACCCTCAAAAAATTGAAAATTCCATCCAAATCATGGAAAAAATTGAAATGTTTATATGAAAAACTTGTTTTGCTCATATCTCCTAAACTATGCGTCCTAGAGCGAAAAGGAGCTTAATTCATGACCACCCTCAAAAAATTGAAAATTCCATCCAAATCATGGAACAATTGAAATTTTTATATGAAAAACTTGTTTTGCTCATATCTCCTAAACTATGCGCCCTAGAGCGAAAAGGAGCTTAATGCATGACCACCCTCAAAAAATCAAAAATTCCTTCCAAATCTTGAAAAATTGTAAATTTTTATATGAAAAACTTGTTTTGTCCATATCTCCTAAACTATGCGCCCTAGAGCGAAAAGGATCTTAATTCATGACCACCCTCAAAAAATCAAAAATTCCATCCAAATCGTGGAAAAATTGAAATTTTTATATGAAAAACTTGTTTTGCTCATATCTCCTAAACTATGCGTCCTAGAGCGAAAAGGAGCTTAACTCATGAATAGAGCGAAAAGGAGCTTAGTTCATGACCACCCTCAAAAAATTGAAAATTCCATCCAAATCATGGAACAATTGAAATTTTTATATGAAAAACTTGTTTTGCTCATATCTCCTAAACTATGCGCCCTAGAGCGAAAAGGAGCTTAATTCATGACCACCCCCCAAAAATTGAAAATTCCTTCCAAATCCTGAAAAAATTGAAATTTTTATATGAAAAACTTGTTTTGCTCATATCTCCTAAACTATGCGTCCTAGAGCGAAAAGGAGCTTAATTCATGACCACCCTCAAAAAATTGAAAATTCCATCCAAATCATGGAAAAATTGAAATGTTTATATGAAAAACTTGTTTTGCTCATATCTCCTAAACTATGCGTCCTAGATCGAAAAGGAGCTTAATTCATGACCACCCTCAAAAAATTGAAAATTCCATCCAAATCATGGAACAATTGAAATTTTTATATGAAAAACTTGTTTTGCTCATATCTCCTAAACTATGCGCCCTAGAGCGAAAAGGAGCTTAATTCATGACCACCCCCCAAAAATTGAAAATTCCTTCCAAATCCTGAAAAAATTGAAATTTTTATATGAAAAACTTGTTTTGCTCATATCTCCTAAACTATGCGTCCTAGAGCGAAAAGGAGCTTAATTCATGACCACCCTCAAAAAATTGAAAATTCCATCCAAATCATGGAAAAATTGAAATGTTTATATGAAAAACTTGTTTTGCTCATATCTCCTAAACTATGCGTCCTAGAGCGAAAAGGAGCTTAATTCATGACCACCCTCAAAAAATTGAAAATTCCATCCAAATCATGGAACAATTGAAATTTTTATATGAAAAACTTGTTTTGCTCATATCTCCTAAACTATGCGCCCTAGAGCGAAAAGGAGCTTAATTCATGAGCACCCCCATCAAAATCATGGAAAAACTGAAATTTTTATATGAAAATCTTGTTTTGCTCATATCTCCTAAACTATGCGTCCTAGAGCGAAAAGGAGCTTAATTCATGACCACCCTCAAAAAATTGAAAATTCCATCCAAATCATGGAAAAATTGAAATTTTTATATGAAAAACTTGTTTTGCTCATATCTCCTAAACTATGCGTCCTAGAGCGAAAAGGAGCTTAATTCATGACCACCCTCAAAAAATTGAAAATTCCAAATCATGAAAAACTTGTTTTGCTCATATCTCCTAAACTATGCGTCCTAGAGCGAAAAGGCTTAAACCCTCAAAAAATTGAAAATTCCATCCAAATCATGGAAAAATTGAAATTTTTATATGAAAAACATGTTTTGCTCATATCTCCTAAACTATGCGTCCTAGAGCGAAAAGGAGCTTAATTCATGACCACCCTCAAAAAATTGAAAATTCCATCCAAATCATGGAAAAATTGAAATTTTTATATGAAAAACTTGTTTTGCTCATATCTCCTAAACTATGCGTCCTAGAGCGAAAAGGAGCTTAATTCATGACCACCCTCAAAAAATTGAAAATTCCAAATCATGAAAAACTTGTTTTGCTCATATCTCCTAAACTATGCGTCCTAGAGCGAAAAGGCTTAAACCCTCAAAAAATTGAAAATTCCATCCAAATCATGGAAAAATTGAAATTTTTATATGAAAAACTTGTTTTGCTCATATCTCCTAAACTATGCGTCCTAGAGCGAAAAGGAGCTTAATTCATGACCACCCCCAAAAATTGAAAATTCCTTCCAAATCCTGAAAAAATTGAAATTTTTATGTGAAAAACTTGTTTTGCTCATATCTCCTAAACTATGCGTCCTAGAGCGAAAAGGAGCTTAATTCATGACAACCCCCAAAAAATTGAAAATTCCATCCAAATCATGGAAAAATTGAAATTTTTATATGAAAAACTTGTTTTGCTCATATCTCCTAAACTATGCGTCCTAGAGCGAAAAGGAGCACCCCCAAAAATTGAAAATTCCTTCCAAATCCTGAAAAAATTGAAATTTTTATATGAAAAACTTGTTTTGCTCATATCTCCTAAACTATGCGTCCTAGAGCGAAAAGGAGCTTAATTCATGACCACCCTCAAAAAATCAAAAATTCCATCCAAATCTTGAAAAGTTGTAAATTTTTATATAAAAAACTTGTTTTGCTCATATCTCCTAAACTATGCGTCCTAGAGCGAAAAAGAGCACCCCCAAAAATTGAAAATTCCATCCAAATCCTGAAAAAATTGAAATTTCTATATGAAAAACTTGTTTTGCTCATATCTCCTAAACTATGCGTCCTAGAGCGAAAAGGAGCTTAATTCATGACCACCCCCAAAAATTGAAAATTCCTTCCAAGACCTGAAAAAATTTAAATTTTTATATAAAAAACATGTTTTGCTCATATCTCCTAAACTATGCGTCCTAGAGCGAAAAGGAGCTTAATTCATGATCACCCCCATCCAAATCATGGAAAAATTGAAATTTTTATATGAAAAACTTGTTTTGCTCATATCTTCTAAACTATGCGTCCTAGAACGAAAAGGAGTTTAATTTATGACCACCCTCAAAAAATCAAAAATTCCATCCAAATCCTGAAAAATTGTAAATTTTTATATGAAAAACTTGTTTTGCTCATATCTCCTAAACTATGCGTCCTAGAGCGAAAAGGAGCTTAATTCATGACCACCCTCAAAAAATTGAAAATTCCATCCAAATCATGGAAAAATTGAAATTTTTATATGAAAAACTTGTTTTGCTCATATCTCCTAAACTATGCGTGCTAGAGCGAAAAGGAGTTTAATTCATGACCACCCTCAAAAAATTGAAAATTCCATCCAAATCATGGACAAATTGAAATTTTTATATAAAAAACATTTTTTGCTCATATCTCCTAAACTATGCGTCCTAGAGCGAAAAGGAGCTTAATTCATGAGCACCCCCATCAAAATCATAGAAAAATTGAAATTTTTATATGAAAAACTTGTTTAGCTCATATCTCCTAAACTATGCGTCCTAGAGCGAAAAGGCTTAAACCCTCAAAAAATTGAAAATTACATCCAAATCATGGAAAATTTTAAATTTTTATATGAAAAACTTGTTTTGCTCATATCTCCTAAACTATGCGTCCTAGAGCGAAAAGGAGTTTAATTCATGACCATCCTCAAAAAATCAAAAATTCCATCCAAATCCTGAAAAATTGTAAATTTTTATATAAAAAACATGTTTTGCTCATATCTCCTAAACTATGCGTCCTAGAGCGAAAAGGAGCTTAATTCATGAGCACCCCCATCCAAATCATGAAAAAATTGAAATTTTTATATGAAAAACTTGTTTTGCTCATATCTCCTAAACTATGCGTCCTAGAGCGAAAAGGAGCTTAATTCATGACCACCCTCAAAAAATCAAAAATTCCATCCAAATCTTGAAAAGTTGTAAATTTTTATATAAAAAACTTGTTTTGCTCATATCTCCTAAACTATGCGTCCTAGAGCGAAAAAGAGCACCCCCAAAAATTGAAAATTCCATCCAAATCCTGAAAAAATTGAAATTTCTATATGAAAAACTTGTTTTGCTCATATCTCCTAAACTATGCGTCCTAGAGCGAAAAGGAGCTTAATTCATGACCACCCCCAAAAATTGAAAATTCCTTCCAAGACCTGAAAAAATTTAAATTTTTATATAAAAAACATGTTTTGCTCATATCTCCTAAACTATGCGTCCTAGAGCGAAAAGGAGCTTAATTCATGATCACCCCCATCCAAATCATGGAAAAATTGAAATTTTTATATGAAAAACTTGTTTTGCTCATATCTTCTAAACTATGCGTCCTAGAACGAAAAGGAGTTTAATTCATGACCACCCTCAAAAAATCAAAAATTCCATCCAAATCCTGAAAAATTTTAAATTTTTATATGAAAAACTTGTTTTGCTCATATCTCCTAAACTATGCGTCCTAGAGCGAAAAGGAGCTTAATTCATGACCAACCTCAAAAAATTGAAAATTCCATCCAAATCATGGAAAAATTGAAATTTTTATATGAAAAACTTGTTTTGCTCATATCTCCTAAACTATGCGCCCTAGAGCGAAAAGGAGCTTAATTCATGAGCACCCTCAAAAAATTGAAAATTCCAAATCATGAAAAACTTGTTTTGCTCATATCTCCTAAACTATGCGTCCTAGAGCGAAAAGGCTTAAACCCTCAAAAAATTGAAAATTCCATCCAAATCATGGAAAAATTGAAATTTTTATATGAAAAACTTGTTTTGCTCATATCTCCTAAACTATGCGTCCTAGAGCGAAAAGGAGCTAAATTCATGACCACCCTCAAAAAATTGAAAATTCCAAATCATGAAAAACTTGTTTTGCTCATATCTCCTAAACTATGCGTCCTAGAGCGAAAAGGCTTAAACCCTCAAAAAATTGAAAATTCCATCCAAATCATGGAAAAATTGAAATTTTTATATGAAAAACATGTATTGCTCATATCTCCTAAACTATGCGTCCTAGAGCGAAAAGGAGCTTAATTCATGACCACCCTCAAAAAATTGAAAATTCCATCCAAATCATGGAAAAATTGAAATTTTTATATGAAAAACTTGTTTTGCTCATATCTCCTAAACTATGCGTCCTAGAGCGAAAAGGAGCTTAATTCATGACCACCCTCAAAAAATTGAAAATTCCAAATCATGAAAAACTTGTTTTGCTCATATCTCCTAAACTATGCGTCCTAGAGCGAAAAGGCTTAAACCCTCAAAAAATTGAAAATTCCATCCAAATCATGGAAAAATTGAAATTTTTATATGAAAAACTTGTTTTGCTCATATCTCCTAAACTATGCGTCCTAGAGCGAAAAGGAGCTAAATTCATGACCACCCTCAAAAAATTGAAAATTCCAAATCATGAAAAACTTGTTTTGCTCATATCTCCTAAACTATGCGTCCTAGAGCGAAAAGGCTTAAACCCTCAAAAAATTGAAAATTCCATCCAAATCATGGAAAAATTGAAATTTTTATATGAAAAACTTGTTTTGCTCATATCTCCTAAACTATGCGTCCTAGAGCGAAAAGGAGCTTAATTCATAACCACCCCCAAAAATTGAAAATTCCTTCCAAATCCTGAAAAAATTGAAATTTTTATGTGAAAAACTTGTTTTGCTCATATCTCCTAAACTATGCGTCCTAGAGCGAAAAGGAGCTTAATTCATGACAACCCCCAAAAAATTGAAAATTCCATCCAAATCATGGAAAAATTGAAATTTTTATATGAAAAACTTGTTTTGCTCATATCTCCTAAACTATGCGTCCTAGAGCGAAAAGGAGCACCCCCAAAAATTGAAAATTCCTTCCAAATCCTGAAAAAATTGAAATTTTTATATGAAAAACTTGTTTTGCTCATATCTCCTAAACTATGCGTCCTAGAGCGAAAAGGAGCTTAATTCATGACCACCCCCAAAAATTGAAAATTCCTTCCAAGTCCTGAAAAAATTTAAATTTTTATATGAAAAACTTGTTTTGCTCATATCTCCTAAACTATGCGTCCTAGAGCGAAAAGGAGCTTAATTCATGACCACCCTCAAAAAATCAAAAATTCCATCCAAATCTTGAAAAGTTGTAAATTTTTATATAAAAAACTTGTTTTGCTCATATCTCCTAAACTATGCGTCCTAGAGCGAAAAAGAGCACCCCCAAAAATTGAAAATTCCATCCAAATCCTGAAAAAATTGAAATTTCTATATGAAAAACTTGTTTTGCTCATATCTCCTAAACTATGCGTCCTAGAGCGAAAAGGAGCTTAATTCATGACCACCCCCAAAAATTGAAAATTCCTTCCAAGACCTGAAAAAATTTAAATTTTTATATAAAAAACATGTTTTGCTCATATCTCCTAAACTATGCGTCCTAGAGCGAAAAGGAGCTTAATTCATGATCACCCCCACCCAAATCATGGAAAAATTGAAATTTTTATATGAAAAACTTGTTTTGCTCATATCTTCTAAACTATGCGTCCTAGAACGAAAAGGAGTTTAATTCATGACCACCCTCAAAAAATCAAAAATTCCATCCAAATCCTGAAAAATTGTAAATTTTTATATGAAAAACTTGTTTTGCTCATATCTCCTAAACTATGCGTCCTAGAGCGAAAAGGAGCTTAATTCATGACCACCCTCAAAAAATTGAAAATTCCATCCAAATCATGGAAAAATTGAAATTTTTATATGAAAAACTTGTTTTGCTCATATCTCCTAAACTATGCGCCCTAGAGCGAAAAGGAGCTTAATTCATGAGCACCCCCATCAAAATCATGGAAAAATTGAAATTTTTATATGAAAATCTTGTTTTGCTCATATCTCCTAAACTATGCGTCCTAGAGCGAAAAGGAGCTTAATTCATGACCACCCTCAAAAAATTGAAAATTCCATCCAAATCATGGAAAAATTGAAATTTTTATATGAAAAACTTGTTTTGCTCATATCTCCTAAACTATGCGTCCTAGAGCGAAAAGGAGCTTAATTCATGACCACCCTCAAAAAATTGAAAATTCCAAATCATGAAAAACTTGTTTTGCTCATATCTCCTAAACTATGCGTCCTAGAGCGAAAAGGCTTAAACCCTCAAAAAATTGAAAATTCCATCCAAATCATGGAAAAATTGAAATTTTTATATGAAAAACATGTTTTGCTCATATCTCCTAAACTATGCGTCCTAGAGCGAAAAGGAGCTTAATTCATGACCACCCTCAAAAAATTGAAAATTCCATCCAAATCATGGAAAAATTGAAATTTTTATATGAAAAACTTGTTTTGCTCATATCTCCTAAACTATGCGTCCTAGAGCGAAAAGGAGCTTAATTCATGACCACCCTCAAAAAATTGAAAATTCCAAATCATGAAAAACTTGTTTTGCTCATATCTCCTAAACTATGCGTCCTAGAGCGAAAAGGCTTAAACCCTCAAAAAATTGAAAATTCCATCCAAATCATGGAAAAATTGAAATTTTTATATGAAAAACTTGTTTTGCTCATATCTCCTAAACTATGCGTCCTAGAGCGAAATGGAGCTTAATTCATGACCACCCCCAAAAATTGAAAATTCCTTCCAAATCCTGAAAAAATTGAAATTTTTATGTGAAAAACTTGTTTTGCTCATATCTCCTAAACTATGCGTCCTAGAGCGAAAAGGAGCTTAATTCATGACAACCCCCAAAAAATTGAAAATTCCATCCAAATCATGGAAAAATTGAAATTTTTATATGAAAAACTTGTTTTGCTCATATCTCCTAAACTATGCGTCCTAGAGCGAAAAGGAGCACCCCCAAAAATTGAAAATTCCTTCCAAATCCTGAAAAAATTGAAATTTTTATATGAAAAACTTGTTTTGCTCATATCTCCTAAACTATGCGTCCTAGAGCGAAAAGGAGCTTAATTCATGACCACCCTCAAAAAATCAAAAATTCCATCCAAATCTTGAAAAGTTGTAAATTTTTATATAAAAAACTTGTTTTGCTCATATCTCCTAAACTATGCGTCCTAGAGCGAAAAAGAGCACCCCCAAAAATTGAAAATTCCATCCAAATCCTGAAAAACTATGCGTCCTAGAGCGAAAAGGAGCTTAATTCATGATCACCCCCATCCAAATCATGGAAAAATTGAAATTTTTATATGAAAAACTTGTTTTGCTCATATCTTCTAAACTATGCGTCCTAGAACGAAAAGGAGTTTAATTCATGACCACCCTCAAAAAATCAAAAATTCCATCCAAATCCTGAAAAATTGTAAATTTTTATATGAAAAACTTGTTTTGCTCATATCTCCTAAACTATGCGTCCTAGAGCGAAAAGGAGCTTAATTCATGACCACCCTCAAAAAATTGAAAATTCCATCCAAATCATGGAAAAATTGAAATTTTTATATGAAAAACTTGTTTTGCTCATATCTCCTAAACTATGCGTGCTAGAGCGAAAAGGAGTTTAATTCATGACCACCCTCAAAAAATTGAAAATTCCATCCAAATCATGGACAAATTGAAATTTTTATATAAAAAACATTTTTTGCTCATATCTCCTAAACTATGCGTCCTAGAGCGAAAAGGAGCTTAATTCATGAGCACCCCCATCAAAATCATAGAAAAATTGAAATTTTTATATGAAAAACTTGTTTAGCTCATATCTCCTAAACTATGCGTCCTAGAGCGAAAAGGCTTAAACCCTCAAAAAATTGAAAATTACATCCAAATCATGGAAAATTTTAAATTTTTATATGAAAAACTTGTTTTGCTCATATCTCCTAAACTATGCGTCCTAGAGCGAAAAGGAGTTTAATTCATGACCATCCTCAAAAAATCAAAAATTCCATCCAAATCCTGAAAAATTGAAATTTTTATATAAAAAACATGTTTTGCTCATATCTCCTAAACTATGCGTCCTAGAGCGAAAAGGAGCTTAATTCATGAGCACCCCCATCCAAATCATGAAAAAATTGAAATTTTTATATGAAAAACTTGTTTTGCTCATATCTCCTAAACTATGCGTCCTAGAGCGAAAAGGAGCTTAATTCATGACCACCCCCGAAAATTGAAAATTCCTTCCAAATCCTGAAAAAATTGAAATTTTTATATGAAAAACTTGTTTTGCTCATATCTCCTAAACTATGCGTCCTAGAGCGAAAAGTAGCTTAATTCATGACCACCCTCAAAAAATTGAAAATTCCATCCAAATCATGGAAAAATTGAAATTTTTATATGAAAAACTTGTTGTGCTCATATCTTCTAAACTATGCGTCCTAGAGCGAAAAGGAGTTTAATTCATGACCACCCTCAAAAAATCAAAAATTCCATCCAAATCCTGAAAAATTGTAAATTTTTATATGAAAAACTTGTTTTGCTCATATCTCCTAAACTATGCGTCCTAGAGCGAAAAGGAGCTTAATTCATGACCACCCCCAAAAAATTTAAAATTCCATCCAAATCATGGAAAAATTGAAATTTTTATATGAAAAACTTGTTTTGCTCATATCTCCTAAACTATGCGTCCTAGAGCGAAAAGGAGCTTAATTCATGACCACCCTCAAAAAATTGAAAATTCCATCCAAATCATGGAAAAATTGAAATTTTGATATGAAAAACTTGTTTTGCTCATATCTCCTAAACTATGCGTCCTAGAGCGAAAAGGAGTTTAATTCATGACCACCCTCAAAAAATTGAAAATTCCATCCAAATCATGGAAAAATTGAAATTTTTATATAAAAACATGTTTTGCTCATATCTCCTAAACTATGCGTCCTAGAGTGAAAAGGCTTAAACCCTCAAAAAATTGAAAATTCCATCCAAATCATGGAAAAATTGAAATTTTTATATGAAAAACTTGTTTTGCTCATATCTCCTAAACTATGCGTCCTAGAGCGAAAAGGAGCTTAATTCATGACCACCCCCGAAAATTGAAAATTCCTTCCAAATCCTGAAAAAATTTAAATTTTTATATGAAAAACTTGTTTTGCTCATATCTCCTAAACTAAGCATCCTAGAGCGAAAAGGAGCTTAATTCATGACCACCCCCAAAAAATTGAAAATTCCATCAAAATCATTGAAAAATTGAAATTTTTTTATAAAAAACTTGTTTTGCTCATATCTCCTAAACTATGCGTCCTAGAGAGAAAAGGAGCTTAATTCATGACCACCCCCAAAAAATTGAAAATTCCATCCAAATCATGGAAAAATTGAAATTTTTATATGAAAAACTTGTTTTGCTCATATCTCCTAAACTATGCGTCCTAGAACGAAAAGGAGCTTAATTCATGACCACCCTCAAAAAATCGAAAATTCCATCTTAATCCTGAAAAATTGTAAATTTTTATATAAAAAACTTGTTTTGCTCATATCTCCTAAACTATGCGTCCTAGAGCGAAAAGGAGCTTAATTCATGACCAACTTCAAAAAATCTAAAATTCCATCCAAATCCTGAAAGGATTGAAATTTTTATATAAAAATCTTGTTTTGCTCATATCTCCTAAACTATGCGTCCTAGAGCGAAAAGGAGCTTAATTCATGACCACCCTCAAAAAATCGAAAATTCCATCTTAATCCTGAAAAATTGTAAATTTGTATATAAAAAACTTGTTTTGCTCATATCTCCTAAACTATGCGTCCTAGAGCGAAAAGGAGCTTAATTCATGACCACCCCAAAAAAATTGAAAATTCCATCCAAATCCTGAAAAAATTGAAATTTTTATATGAAAAACTTGTTTTGCTCATATCTCCTAAACTATGCGTCCTAGAACGAAAAGGAGCTTAATTCATGACCACCCTCAAAAAATCGAAAATTCCATCTTAATCCTGAAAAATTGTAAATTTTTATATAAAAAACTTGTTTTGCTCATATCTCCTAAACTATGCGTCCTAGAGCGAAAAGGGGCTTATATCATGACCAACCTCAAAAAATCTAAAATTCCATCCAAATCCTGAAAAGATTGAAATTTTTATATAAAAATCTTGTTTTGCTCATATCTCCTAAACTATGCGTCCTAGAGCGAAAAGGAGCTTAATTCATGACCACCCTCAAAAAATTGAAAATTCCATCCAAATCATGGAAAAATTTAAATGTTTATATGAAAAACTTGTTTTGCTCATATCTCCTAAACTATGCGTCCTAGAGCGAAAAGGAGCTTAATTCATGACCACCCTCAAAAAATCGGAAATTCCATCTAAATCCTGAAAAATTGTATAGTTTTATATAAAAAACTTGTTTTGCTCATATCTCCTAAACTATGCGTCCTAGAGCGAAAAGGAGCTTAATTCATGACCACCCTCAAAAAATTGAAAATTCCATCCATATCCTGAAAAAATTGAAATTTTTATATGAAAAACTTGTTTTGCTCATATCTCCTAAACTATGCGTCCTAGAGCGAAAAGGAGCTTAATTCATGACCACCCTCAAAAAATTGAAAATTCCATCCAAATCATGGAAAAATTGAAATTTTTATATGAAAAACTTGTTTTGCTCATATCTCCTAAACTATGCGTCCTAGAGCGAAAAGGAGCTTAATTCATGACCACCCCCAAAAAATTGAAAATTCCATCCAAATCCTGAAAAAATTGAAATTTTTATATGAAAAACTTGTTTTGCTCATATCTCCTAAACTATGCGTCCTAGAGCGAAAAGGAGCTTAATTCATGACCACCCTCAAAAAATCGAAAATTCCATCTTAATCCTGAAAAATTGTAAATTTTTATATAAAAAACTTGTTTTGCTCATATCTCCTAAACTATGCGTCCTAGAGCGAAAAGGGGCTTAATTCATGACCACCCTCAAAAAATTTAAAATTCCATCTTAGTCCTGAAAAATTGTAAATTTTTATATAAAAAACTTGTTTTGCTCATATCTCCTAAACTATGCGTCCTAGAGCGAAAAGGAGCTTAATTCATGACCACCCCCAAAAAATTGAAAATTCCACCCAAATCCTGCAAAATTTGAAATTTTTATATGAAAAACTTGTTTTGCTCATATCTCCTAAACTATGCGTCCTAGAGCGAAAAGGAGCTTAATTCATGACCAACCTCAAAAAATCTAAAATTCCATCCAAATCCTGAAAAAATTGAAATTTTTATATGAAAAACTTGTTTTGCTCATATCTCCTAAACTATGCGTCCTAGAGCGAAAAGGAGCTTAATTCATGACCAACCTCAAAAAATCTAAAATTCCATCCAAATCCTGAAAAAATTGAAATTTTTATATGAAAAACTTGTTTTGCTCATATCTCCTAAACTATGCGTCCTAGAGCGAAAAGGAGCTTAATTCATGACCACCCCCAAAAAATTTAAAATTCCATCCAAATCATGGAAAAATTGAAATTTTGATATGAAAAACTTGTTTTGCTCATATCTCCTAAACTATGCGTCCTAGAGCGAAAAGGAGTTTAATTCATGACCACCCTCAAAAAATTGAAAATTCCATCCAAATCATGGAAAAATTGAAATTTTTATATAAAAAACATGTTTTGCTCATATCTCCTAAACTATGCGTCCTAGAGCGAAAAGGCTTAAACCCTCAAAAAATTGAAAATTCCATCCATTCCATCATGGAAAAATTGAAATTTTTATATGAAAAACTTGTTTTGCTCATATCTCCTAAACTAAGCCTCCTAGAGCGAAAAGGAGCTTAATTCATGACCACCCCCAAAAAATTGAAAATTCCATCAAAATCATTGAAAAATTGATTTTTTTTTATAAAAAACTTGTTTTGCTCATATCTCCTAAACTATGCGTCCTAGAGCGCAAAGGAGCTTAATTCATGACCACCCTCAAAAAATCGAAAATTCCATCCAAATCATGGAAAAATTTAAATTTTTATATAAAAAACTTGTTTTGCTCATATCTCCTAAACTATGCGTCCTAGAGCGAAAAGGAGCTTAATTCATGACCACCCCCCAAAAATTGAAAATTCCTTCCAAATCCTGAAAAAATTGAAATTTTTATATGAAAAACTTGTTTTGCTCATATCTCCTAAACTATGCGTCCTAGAGCGAAAAGGAGCTTAATTCATGACCACCCTCAAAAAATTGAAAATTCCATCCAAATCATGGAAAAATTGAAATTTTTATATGAAAAACTTGATTTGCTCATATCTCCTAAACTATGCGTCCTAGAACGAAAAGGAGCTTAATTAATGACCACCCTCAAAAAATCGAAAATTCCATCTTAATCCTGAAAAATTGTAAATTTGTATATAAAAAACTTGTTTTGCTCATATCTCCTAAACTATGCGTCCTAGAGCGAAAAGGAGCTTAATTCATGACCACCCCAAAAAAATTGAAAATTCCATCCAAATCCTGAAAATATTGAAATTTTTATATGAAAAACTTGTTTTGCTCATATCTCCTAAACTATGCGTCCTAGAGCGAAAAGGAGCTTAATTCATGACCACCCTCAAAAAATCGAAAATTCCATCTTAATTCTGAAAAATTGTAAATTTTTATATAAAAAACTTGTTTTGCTCATATCTCCTAAACTATGCGTCCTAGAGCGAAAAGGAGCTTAATTCATGACCACCCTCAAAAAATTGAAAATTCCATCCAAATCATGGAAGAATTTAAATTTTTATATGAAAAACTTGTTTTGCTCATATCTCCTAAACTATGCGTCCTAGAGCGAAAAGGAGCTTAATTCATGACCACCCTCAAAAAATTGAAAATTCCATCCAAATCATGGAAAAATTTAAATTTTTATATGAAAAACTTGTTTTGCTCATATCTCCTAAACTATGCGTCCTAGAGCGAAAAGGAGCTTAATTCATGACCACCCTCAAAAAATCGGAAATTCCATCTAAATCCTGAAAAATTGTATAGTTTTATATAAAAAACTTGTTTTGCTCATATCTCCTAAACTATGCGTCCTAGAGCGAAAAGGAGCTTAATTCATGACCACCCTCAAAAAATTGAAAATTCCATCCAAATCCTGAAAAAATTGAAATTTTTATATGAAAAACTTGTTTTGCTCATATCTCCTAAACTATGCGTCCTAGAGCGAAAAGGAGCTTAATTCATGACCACCCTAAAAATTGAAAATTCCATCCAAATCATGGAAAAATTGAAATTTTTATATGAAAAACTTGTTTTGCTCATATCTCCTAAACTATGCGTCCTAGAGCGAAAAGGAGCTTAATTCATGACCACCCCCAAAAAATTGAAAATTCCACCCAAATCCTGAAAAAATTGAAATTTTTATATGAAAAACTTGTTTTGCTCATATCTCCTAAACTATGCGTCCTAGAGCGAAAAGGAGCTTAATTCATGACCACCCCCAAAAAATCGAAAATTCCATCTTAATCCTGAAAAATTGTAAATTTGTATATAAAAAACTTGTTTTGCTCATATCTCCTAAACTCTCAAAAAATTGAAAATTCCATCCATTCCATCATGGAAAAATTGAAATTTTTATATGAAAAACTTGTTTTGCTCATATCTCCTAAACTATGCGTCCTAGAGCGAAAAGGAGCTTAATTCATGACCACCCCCGAAAATTGAAAATTCCTTCCAAATCCTGAAAAAATTGAAATTTTTATATGAAAAACTTGTTTTGCTCATATCTCCTAAACTAAGCATCCTAGAGCGAAAAGGAGCTTAATTCATGACCACCCCCAAAAAATTGAAAATTCCATCAAAATCATTGAAAAATTGATTTTTTTTTTATAAAAAAATTGTTTTGCTCATATCTCCTAAACTATGCGTCCTAGAGCGCAAAGGAGCTTAATTCATGACCACCCTCAAAAAATCGAAAATTCCATCCAAATCATGGAAAAATTTAAATTTTTATATAAAAAACTTGTTTTGCTCATATCTCCTAAACTATGCGTCCTAGAGCGAAAAGGAGCTTAATTCATGACCACCCCCCAAAAATTGAAAATTCCTTCCAAATCCTGAAAAAATTGAAATTTTTATATGAAAAACTTGTTTTGCTCATATCTCCTAAACTATGCGTCCTAGAGCGAAAAGGAGCTTAATTCATGACCACCCTCAAAAAATTGAAAATTCCATCCAAATCATGGAAAAATTTAAATTTTTATATGAAAAACTTGTTTTGCTCATATCTCCTAAACTATGCGTCCTAGAGCGAAAAGGAGCTTAATTCATGACCACCCTCAAAAAATTGAAAATTCCATCCAAATCATGGAAAAATTTAAATTTTTATATGAAAAACTTGTTTTGCTCATATCTCCTAAACTATGCGTCCTAGAGCGAAAAGGAGCTTAATTCATGACCACCCTCAAAAAATTGAAAATTCCATCCAAATCATGGAAAAATTTAAATTTTTATATGAAAAACTTGTTTTGCTCATATCTCCTAAACTATGCGTCCTAGAGCGAAAAGGAGCTTAATTCATGACCACCCCAAAAAAATTGAAAATTCCATCCAAATCCTGAAAAAATTGAAATTTTTATATGAAAAACTTGTTTTGCTCATATCTCCTAAACTATGCGTCCTAGAGCGAAAAGGAGCTTAATTCATGACCACCCTCAAAAAATCGAAAATTCCATCTTAATTCTGAAAAATTGTAAATTTTTATATAAAAAACTTGTTTTGCTCATATCTCCTAAACTATGCGTCCTAGAGCGAAAAGGAGCTTAATTCATGACCACCCTCAAAAAATTGAAAATTCCATCCAAATCATGGAAAATTTTAAATTTTTATATGAAAAACTTGTTTTTCTCATATCTCCTAAACTATGCGTCCTAGAGCGAAAAGGAGCTTAATTCATGACCACCCTCAAAAAATTGAAAATTCCATCCAAATCATGGAAAAATTTAAATTTTTATATGAAAAACTTGTTTTGCTCATATCTCCTAAACTATGCGTCCTAGAGCGAAAAGGAGCTTAATTCATGACCACCCTCAAAAAATTGAAAATTCCATCCAAATCCTGAAAAAATTGAAATTTTTATATGAAAAACTTGTTTTGCTCATATCTCCTAAACTATGCGTCCTAGAGCGAAAAGGAGCTTAATTCATGACCACCCTAAAAATTGAAAATTCCATCCAAATCATGGAAAAATTGAAATTTTTATATGAAAAACTTGTTTTGCTCATATCTCCTAAACTATGCGTCCTAGAGCGAAAAGGAGCTTAATTCATGACCACCCCCAAAAAATTGAAAATTCCACCCAAATCCTGAAAAAATTGAAATTTTTATATGAAAAACTTGTTTTGCTCATATCTCCTAAACTATGCGTCCTAGAGCGAAAAGGAGCTTAATTCATGGCCACCCCCAAAAAATTGAAAATTCCATCAAAATCATTGAAAAATTGAAATTTTTTTATAAAAAACTTGTTTTGCTCATATCTCCTAAACTATGCGTCCTAGAGCGCAAAGGAGCTTAATTCATGACCACCCTCAAAAAATCGAAAATTCCATCTTAATCCTGAAAAATTGTAAATTTGTATATAAAAAACTTGTTTTGCTCATATCTCCTAAACTATGCGTCCTAGAGCGAAAAGGAGCTTAATTCATGACCACCCCAAAAAAATTGAAAATTCCATCCAAATCCTGAAAAAATTGAAATTTTTATATGAAAAACTTGTTTTGCTCATATCTCCTAAACTATGCGTCCTAGAGCGAAAAGGAGCTTAATTCATGACCACCCTCAAAAAATCGAAAATTCCATCTTAATCCTGAAAAATTGTAAATTTTTATATAAAAAACTTGTTTTGCTCATATCTCCTAAACTATGCGTCCTAGAGCGAAAAGGAGCTTAATTCATGACCACCCTCAAAAAATTGAAAATTCCATCTTAATCCTGAAAAATTGTAAATTTTTATATAAAAAACTTGTTTTGCTCATATCTCCTAAACTATGCGTCCTAGAGCGAAAAGGAGCTTAATTCATGACCACCCTCAAAAAATTGAAAATTCCATCCAAATCATGGAAAAATTTAAATTTTTATATGAAAAACTTGTTTTGCTCATATCTCCTAAACTATGCGTCCTAGAGCGAAAAGGAGCTTAATTCATGACCACCCTCAAAAAATCGGAAATTCCATCTAAATCCTGAAAAATTGTATAGTTTTATATAAAAAACTTGTTTTGCTCATATCTCCTAAACTATGCTCCCTAGAGCGAAAAGGAGCTTAATTCATGACCACCCTCAAAAAATTGAAAATTCCATCCAAATCCTGAAAAAATTGAAATTTTTATATGAAAAACTTGTTTTGCTCATATCTCCTAAACTATGCGTCCTAGAGCGAAAAGGAGCTTAATTCATGACCACCCCCAAAAAATTGAAAATTCCACCCAAATCCTGAAAAAATTGAAATTTTTATATGAAAAACTTGTTTTGCTCATATCTCCTAAACTATGCGTCCTAGAGCGAAAAGGAGCTTAATTCATGACCACCCCCAAAAAATTGAAAATTCCATCACAATCATTGAAAAATTGAAATTTTTTTATAAAAAACTTGTTTTGCTCATATCTCCTAAACTATGCGTCCTAGAGCGCAAAGGAGCTTAATTCATGACCACCCTCAAAAAATCGAAAATTCCATCCAAATCATGGAAAAATTGAAATTTTCATATAAAAAACTTGTTTTGCTCATATCTCCTAAACTATGCGTCCTAGAGCGAAAAGGAGCTTAATTCATGACCACCCTCAAAAAATTTAAAATTCCATCAAAATCATTGAAAAATTGAAATTTTTTATAAAAAACTTGATTTGCTCATATCTCCTAAACTATGCGTCCTAGAGCGCAAAGGAGCTTAATTCATGACCACCCTCAAAAAATCGAAAATTCCATCCTAATCATGGGAAAATTGAAATTTTTATATAAAATACTTGTTTTGCTCATATCTCCTAAACTAAGCGTCCTAGAGCGAAAAGGAGCTTAATTCATGACCAACCTCAAAAAATCTAAAATTCCATCCAAATCCTGAAAAGATTGAAATTTTTATATAAAAATCTTGTTTTCAAATCATGGAAAAATTGAAATTTTTATATAAAAAACTTGTTTTGCTCATATCTCCTAAACTATGCGTCCTAGAGCGAAAAGGAGCTTAATTCATGACCACCCTCAAAAAATTTAAAATTCCATCCAAATCATGGAAAAATTGAAACTTTTATATGAAAAACTTGTTTTGCTCATATCTCCTAAACTATGCGTCCTAGAGCGAAAAGGAGCTTAATTCATGACCACCCCCAAAAAATTGAAAATTCCATCCAAATCATGGAAAAACTTGTTTTGCTCATATCTCCTAAACTATGCGTCCTAGAGCGAAAAGGAGCTTAATTCATGACCACCCTCAAAAAATTGAAAATTCCATCCCAATCATGGAAAAATTGAAATTTTTATATGAAAAACTTGTTTTGCTCATATCTCCTAAACTATGCGTCCTACAGCGAAAAGGAGCCTAATTCATGACCACCCTCAAAAAATTGAAAATTCCATCCAAATCATGGAAAAATTTAAATTTTTATATGAAAAACTTGTTTTGCTCATATCTCCTAAACTATGCGTCCTAGAGCGAAAAGGAGCTTAATTCATGACCACCCTCAAAAAATTGAAAATTCCATCCAAATCCTGAAAAAATTGAAATTTTTATATGAAAAACTTGTTTTGCTCATATCTCCTAAACTATGCGTCCTAGAGCGAAAAGGAGCTTAATTCATGACCACCCTCAAAAAATTGAAAATTCCATCCAAATCATGGAAAAATTGAATTTTTTATATGAAAAACTTGTTTTGCTCATATCTCCTAAACTATGCGTCCTAGAGCGAAAAGGAGCTTAATTCATGACCACCCCCAAAAAATTGAAAATTCCACCCAAATCCTGAAAAAATTGAAATTTTTATATGAAAAACTTGTTTTGCTCATATCTCCTAAACTATGCGTCCTAGAGCGAAAAGGAGCTTAATTCATGACCACCCTCAAAAAAATGAAAATTCCATCCAAATCATGGAAAAATTGAAATTTTTATATGAAAAACTTGTTTTGCTCATATCTCCTAAACTATGCGTCCTAGAGCGAAAAGGAGCTTAATTCATGACCACCCTCAAAAAAATGAAAATTCCATCCAAATCATGGAAAAATTGAAATTTTTATATGAAAAACTTGTTTTGCTCATATCTCCTAAACTATGCGTCCTAGAACGAAAAGGAGCTTAATTCATGACCACCCTCAAAAAATCGAAAATTCCATCTTAATCCTGAAAAATTGTAAATTTTTATATAAAAAACTTGTTTTGCTCATATCTCCTATACTATGCGTCCTAGAGCGAAAAGGAGCTTAATTCACGACCAACCTCAAAAAATCTAAAATTCCATCCAAATCCTGAAAAGATTGAAATTTTTATATAAAAATCTTGTTTTGCTCATATCTCCTAAACTATGCGTCCTAGAGCGAAAAGGAGCTTAATTCATGACCACCCTCAAAAAATCGAAAATTCCATCTTAATCCTGAAAAATTGTAAATTTGTATATAAAAAACTTGTTTTGCTCATATCTCCTAAACTATGCGTCCTAGAGCGAAAAGGAGCTTAATTCATGACCACCCTCAAAAAATTGAAAATTCCATCTTAATCCTGAAAAATTGTAAATTTTTATATAAAAAACTTGTTTTGCTCATATCTCCTAAACTATGCGTCCTAGAGCGAAAAGGAGCTTAATTCATGACCACCCTCAAAAAATTGAAAATTCCATCCAAATCATGGAAAAATTTAAATTTTTATATGAAAAACTTGTTTTGCTCATATCTCCTAAACTATGCGTCCTAGAGCGAAAAGGAGCTTAATTCATGACCACCCTCAAAAAATTGAAAATTCCATCTTAATCCTGAAAAATTGTAAATTTGTATATAAAAAACTTGTTTTGCTCATATCTCCTAAACTATGCGTCCTAGAGCGAAAAGGAGCTTAATTCATGACCACCCTCAAAAAATCGAAAATTCCATCTTAATCCTGAAAAATTGTAAATTTGTATATAAAAAACTTGTTTTGCTCATATCTCCTAAACTGTGCGTCCTAGAGCGAAAAGGAGCTTAATTCATGACCACCCTCAAAAAATTGAAAATTCCATCTTAATCCTGAAAAATTGTAAATTTTTATATAAAAAACTTGTTTTGCTCATATCATATCTCCTTCCTAGAGCGAAAAGGAGCTTAATTCATGACCACCCTCAAAAAATTGAAAATTCCATCAAAATCATTGAAAAATTGAAATTTTTTTATAAAAAACTTGTTTTGCTCATATCTCCTAAACTATGCGTCCTAGAGCGAAAAGGAGCTTAATTCATGACCAACCTCAAAAAATCTAAAATTCCATCCAAATCCTGAAAAGATTGAAATTTTTATATAAAAATCTTGTTTTGCTCATATCTCCTAAACTATGCGTCCTAGAGCGAAAAGGAGCTTAATTCATGACCACCCTCAAAAAATCGAAAATTCCATCTTAATCCTGAAAAATTGTAAATTTGTATATAAAAAACTTGTTTTGCTCATATCTCCTAAACTATGCGTCCTAGAGCGAAAAGGAGCTTAATTCATGACCACCCCAAAAAATTGAAAATTCCATCCAAATCCTGAAAAAATTGAAATTTTTATATGAAAAACTTGTTTTGCTCATATCTCCTAAACTATGCGTCCTAGAGCGAAAAGGAGCTTAATTCATGACCACCCTCAAAAAATTGAAAATTCCATCCAAATCATGGAAAAATTGAAACTTTTATATGAAAAACTTGTTTTGCTCATATCTCCTAAACTATGCGTCCTAGAGAGAAAAGGAGCTTAATTCAAGACCACACCCAAAAAATTGAAAATTCCATCCAAATCATGGAAAAATTGAAATTTTTATATGAAAAACTTGTTTTGCACATATCTCCTAAACTATGGGTCCTAGAACGAAAAGGAGCTTAATTCATGACCACCCTCAAAAAATCGAAAATTCCATCTTAATCGTGAAAAATTGTAAATTTTTATATAAAAAACTTGTTTTGCTCATATCTCCTATACTATGCGTCCTAGAGCGAAAAGGAGCTTAATTCACGACCAACCTCAAAAAATCTAAAATTCCATCCAAATCCTGAAAAGATTGAAATTTTTATATAAAAATCTTGTTTTGCTCATATCTCCTAAACTATGCGTCCTACAGCGAAAAGGAGCTTAATTCATGACCACCCTCAAAAAATCCAAAATTCCATCTTAATCCTGAAAAATTGTAAATTTGTATATAAAAAACTTGTTTTGCTCATATCTCCTAAACTATGCGTCCTACAGCGAAAAGGAGCTGAATTCATGACCACCCCAAAAAAATTGAAAATTCCATCCAAATCCTGAAAAAATTGAAATTTTTATATGAAAAACTTGTTTTGCTCATATCTCCTAAACTATGCGTCCTAGAGCGAAAAGGAGCTTAATTCATGACCACCCTCAAAAAATCGAAAATTCCATCTTAATCCTGAAAAATTGTACATTTTTATATAAAAAACTTGTTTTGCTCATTTCTCCTAAACTATGCGTCCTAGAGCGAAAAGGAGCTTAATTCATGACCACCCTCAAAAAATTGAAAATTCCATCTTAATCCTGAAAAATTGTAAATTTTTATATAAAAAACTTGTTTTGCTCATATCTCCTAAACTATGCGTCCTAGAGCGAAAAGGAGCTTAATTCATGACCACCCTCAAAAAATTGAAAATTCCATCCAAATCATGGAAAAATTTAAATTTTTATATGAAAAACTTGTTTTGCTCATATCTCCTAAACTATGCGTCCTCGAGCGAAAAGGAGCTTAATTCATGACCACCCTCAAAAAATTGAAAATTCCATCCAAATCATGGAAAAATTTAAATTTTTATATGAAAAACTTGTTTTGCTCATATCTCCTAAACTATGCGTCCTAGAGCGAAAAGGAGCTTAATTCATGACCACCCCCAAAAAATTGAAAATTCCACCCAAATCCTGAAAAAATTGAAATTTTTATATGAAAAACTTGTTTTGCTCATATCTCCTAAACTATGCGTCCTAGAGCGAAAAGGAGCTTAATTCATGACCACCCCCAAAAAATTGAAAATTCCATCAAAATCATTGAAAAATTGAAATTTTTTTATAAAAAACTTGTTTTGCTCATATCTCCTAAACTAAGCGTCCTAGAGCGCAAAGGAGCTTAATTCATGACCACCCTCAAAAAATCGAAAATTCCATCCTAATCATGGGAAAATTGAAATTTTTATATAAAAAACTTGTTTTGCTCATATCTCCTAAACTATGCGTCCTAGAGCGAAAAGGAGCTTAATTCATGACCAACCTCAAAAAATCTAAAATTCCATCCAAATCCTGAAAAGATTGAAATTTTTATATAAAAATCTTGTTTTCAAATCATGGAAAAATTGAAATTTTTATATAAAAAACTTGTTTTGCTCATATCTCCTAAACTATGCGTCCTAGAGCGAAAAGGAGCTTAATTCATGACCACCCTCAAAAAATTGAAAATTCCATCCAAATCATGGAAAAATTGAAACTTTTATATGAAAAACTTGTTTTGCTCATATCTCCTAAACTATGCGTCCTAGAGAGAAAAGGAGCTTAATTCAAGACCACCCCCAAAAAATTGAAAATTCCATCCAAATCATGGAAAAATTGAAATTTTTATATGAAAAACTTGTTTTGCTCATATCTCCTAAACTATGCATCCTAGAACGAAAAGGAGCTTAATTCATGACCACCCTCAAAAAATCGAAAATTCCATCTTAATCGTGAAAAATTGTAAATTTTTATATAAAAAACTTGTTTTGCTCATATCTCCTATACTATGCGTCCTAGAGCGAAAAGGAGCTTAATTCACGACCAACCTCAAAAAATCTAAAATTCCATCTAAATCCTGAAAAGATTGAAATTTTTATATAAAAATCTTGTTTTGCTCATATCTCCTAAACTATGCGTCCTACAGCGAAAAGGAGCCTAATTCATGACCACCCTCAAAAAATCGAAAATTCCATCTTAATCCTGAAAAATTGTAAATTTGTATATAAAAAACTTGTTTTGCTCATATCTCCTAAACTATGCGTCCTAGAGCGAAAAGGAGCTGAATTCATGACCACCCCAAAAAAATTGAAAATTCCATCCAAATCCTGAAAAAATTGAAATTTTTATATGAAAAACTTGTTTTGCTCATATCTCCTAAACTATGCGTCCTAGAGCGAAAAGGAGCTTAATTCATGACCACCCTCAAAAAATCGAAAATTCCATCTTAATCCTGAAAAATTGTAAATTTTTATATAAAAAACTTGTTTTGCTCATTTCTCCTAAACTATGCGTCCTAGAGCGAAAAGGAGCTTAATTCATGACCACCCTCAAAAAATTGAAAATTCCATCTTAATCCTGAAAAATTGTAAATTTTTATATAAAAAACTTGTTTTGCTCATATCTCCTAAACTATGCGTCCTAGAGCGAAAAGGAGCTTAATTCATGACCACCCTCAAAAAATTGAAAATTCCATCCAAATCATGGAAAAATTTAAATTTTTATATGAAAAACTTGTTTTGCTCATATCTCCTAAACTATGCGTCCTAGAGCGAAAAGGAGCTTAATTCATGACCACCCTCAAAAAATTGAAAATTCCATCCAAATCATGGAAAAATTTAAATTTTTATATGAAAAACTTGTTTTGCTCATATCTCCTAAACTATGCGTCCTAGAGCGAAAAGGAGCTTAATTCATGACCACCCTCAAAAAATTGAAAATTCCATCCAAATCCTGAAAAAATTGAAATTTTTATATGAAAAACTTGTTTTGCTCATATCTCCTAAACTATGCGTCCTAGAGCGAAAAGGAGCTTAATTCATGACCACCCTCAAAAAATTGAAAATTCCATCCAAATCATGGAAAAATTGAAATTTTTATATGAAAAACTTGTTTTGCTCATATCTCCTAAACTATGCGTCCTAGAGCGAAAAGGAGCTTAATTCATGACCACCCCCAAAAAATTGAAAATTCCACCCAAATCCTGAAAAAATTGAAATTTTTATATGAAAAACTTGTTTTGCTCATATCTCCTAAACTATGCGTCCTAGAGCGAAAAGGAGCTTAATTCATGACCAACCTCAAAAAATCTAAAATTCCATCCAAATCCTGAAAAGATTGAAATTTTTATATAAAAATCTTGTTTTCAAATCATGGAAAAATTGAAATTTTTATATAAAAAACTTGTTTTGCTCAAATCTCCTAAACTATGCGTCCTAGAGCGAAAAGGAGCTTAATTCATGACCAACCTCAAAAAATCTAAAATTCCATCCAAATCCTGAAAAGATTGAAATTTTTATATAAAAATCTTGTTTTCAAATCATGGAAAAATTGAAATTTTTATATAAAAAACTTGTTTTGCTCATATCTCCTAAACTATGCGTCCTCGAGCGAAAAGGAGCTTAATTCATGACCAACCTCAAAAAATCTAAAATTCCATCCAAATCCTGAAAAGATTGAAATTTTTATATAAAAATCTTGTTTTCAAATCATGGAAAAATTGAAATTTTTATATAAAAAACTTGTTTTGCTCATATCTCCTAAACTATGCGTCCTAGAGCGAAAAGGAGCTTAATTCATGACCACCCCCAAAAAATTGAAAATTCCATCCAAATCATGGAAAAACTTGTTTTGCTCATATCTCCTAAACTATGCGTCCTAGAGCGAAAAGGAGCTTAATTCATGACCACCCCCAAAAAATTGAAAATTCCATCCCAATCATGGATAAATTGAAATTTTTATATGAAAAACTTGTTTTGCTCATATCTCCTAAACTATGCGTCCTAGAGCGAAAAGGAGCTTAATTCATGACCAACCTCAAAAAATCTAAAATTCCATCCAAATCCTGAAAAGATTGAAATTTTTATATAAAAATCTTGTTTTCAAATCAAATTGAAAATTCCATCCAAATCATGGAAAAACTTGTTTTGCTCATATCTCCTAAACTATGCGTCCTAGAGCGAAAAGGAGCTTAATTCATGACCAACCTCAAAAAATCTAAAATTCCATCCAAATCCTGAAAAGATTGAAATTTTTATATAAAAATCTTGTTTTCAAATCATGGAAAAATTGAAATTTTTATATAAAAAACTTGTTTTGCTCATATCTCCTAAACTATGCGTCCTAGAACGAAAAGGAGCTTAATTCATGACCACCCTCAAAAAATCGAAAATTCCATCTTAATCCTGAAAAATTGTAAATTTTTATATAAAAAACTTGTTTTGCTCATATCTCCTAAACTATGCGTCCTAGAGCGAAAAGGAGCTTAATTCATGACCAACCTCAAAAAATCTAAAATTCCATCCAAATCCTGAAAAGATTGAAATTTTTATATAAAAATCTTGTTTTGCTCATATCTCCTAAACTATGCGTCCTAGAGCGAAAAGGAGCTTAATTCATGACCACCCCAAAAAATTGAAAATTCCATCCAAATCCTGAAAAAATTGAAATTTTTATATGAAAAACTTGTTTTGCTCATATCTCCTAAACTATGCGTCCTAGAGCGAAAAGGAGCTTAATTCATGACCACCCTTAAAAAATCGAAAATTCCATCTTAATCCTGAAAAATTGTAAATTTTGATATAAAAAACTTGTTTTGCTCATATCTCCTAAACTATGCGTCCTAGAGCGAAAAGGAACTTAATTCATGACCACCCCCAAAAAATTGAAAATTCCATCAAAATCATTGAAAAATTGAATTTTTTTTATAAAAAACTTGTTTTGCTCATATCTCCTAAACTATGCGTCCTAGAGCGCAAAGGAGCTTAATTCATGACCACCCTCAAAAAATCGAAAATTCCATCCAAATCATGGAAAAATTGAAGTTTTTATATAAAAAACTTGTTTTGCTCATATCTCCTAAACTATGCGTCCTAGAGCGAAAAGGAGCTTAATTCATGACCACCCTCAAAAAATTGAAAATTCCATCCAAATCATGGAAAAATTGAAACTTTTATATGAAAAACATGTTTTGCTCATATCTCCTAAACTATGCGTCCTAGAGAGAAAAGGAGCTTAATTCATGACCACCCCCAAAAAATTGAAAATTCCATCCAAATCATGGAAAAATTGAAATTTTTATATGAAAAACTTGTTTTGCTCATATCTCCTAAACTATGCGTCCTAGAACGAAAAGGAGCTTAATTCATGACCACCCTCAAAAAATCGAAAATTCCATCTTAATCCTGAAAAATTGTAAATTTTTATATAAAAAACTTGTTTTGCTCATATCTCCTATACTATGCGTCCTAGAGCGAAAAGGAGCTTAATTCACGACCAACCTCAAAAAATCTAAAATTCCATCCAAATCCTGAAAAGATTGAAATTTTTATATAAAAATCTTGTTTTGCTCATATCTCCTAAACTATGCGTCCTAGAGCGAAAAGGAGCTTAATTCATGACCACCCTCAAAAAATCGAAAATTCCATCTTAATCCTGAAAAATTGTAAATTTGTATATAAAAAACTTGTTTTGCTCATATCTCCTAAACTATGCGTCCTAGAGCGAAAAGGAGCTTAATTCATGACCACCCCAAAAAAATTGAAAATTCCGTCCAAATCCTGAAAAAATTGAAATTTTTATATGAAAAACTTGTTTTGCTCATATCTCCTAAACTATGCGTCCTAGAGCGAAAAGGAGCTTAATTCATGACCACCCTCAAAAAATTGAAAATTCCATCCAAATCATGGAAAAATTTTAATTTTTATATGAAAAACTTGTTTTGCTCATATCTCCTAAACTATGCGTCCTAGAGCGAAAAGGAGCTTAATTCATGACCACCCTCAAAAAATTGAAAATTCCATCCAAATCATGGAAAAATTTAAATTTTTATATGAAAAACTTGTTTTGCTCATATCTCCTAAACTATGCGTCCTAGAGCGAAAAGGAGCTTAATTCATGACCACCCTCAAAAAATCGGAAATTCCATCTAAATCCTGAAAAATTGTATAGTTTTATATAAAAAACTTGTTTTGCTCATATCTCCTAAACTATGCGTCCTAGAGCGAAAAGGAGCTTAATTCATGACCACCCTCAAAAAATTGAAAATTCCATCCAAATCCTGAAAAAATTGAAATTTTTATATGAAAAACTTGTTTTGCTCATATCTCCTAAACTATGCGGCCTAGAGCGAAAAGGAGCTTAATTCATGACCACCCTCAAAAAATTGAAAATTCCATCCAAATCATGGAAAAATTGAAATTTTTATATGAAAAACTTGTTTTGCTCATATCTCCTAAACTATGCGTCCTAGAGCGAAAAGGAGCTTAATTCATGACCACCCCCAAAAAATTGAAAATTCCACCCAAATCCTGAAAAAATTGAAATTTTTATATGAAAAACTTGTTTTGCTCATATCTCCTAAACTATGCGTCCTAGAGCGAAAAGGAGCTTAATTCATGACCACCCCCAAAAAATTGAAAATTCCATCAAAATCATTGAAAAATTGAAATTTTTTTTATAAAAAACTTGTTTTGCTCATATCTCCTAAACTATGCGGCCTAGAGCGAAAAGGAGCTTAATTCACGACCAACCTCAAAAAATCTAAAATTCCATCCAAATCCTGAAAAGATTGAAATTTTTATATGAAAAACTTGTTTTGCTCATATCTCCTAAACTATGCGTCCTAGAGCGAAAAGGAGCTTAATTCATGACCACCCCCAAAAAATTGAAAATTCCACCCAAATCCTGAAAAAATTGAAATTTTTATATGAAAAACTTGTTTTGCTCATATCTCCTAAACTATGCGTCCTAGAGCGAAAAGGAGCTTAATTCATGACCACCCTCAAAAAATCGGAAATTCCATCTAAATCCTGAAAAATTGTATAGTTTTATATAAAAAACTTGTTTTGCTCATATCTCCTAAACTATGCGTCCTAGAGCGCAAAGGAGCTTAATTCATGACCACCCTCAAAAAATCGAAAATTCCATCCAAATCATGGAAAAATTGAAATTTTTATATAAAAAACTTGTTGTGCTCATATCTCCTAAACTATGCGTCCTAGAGCGCAAAGGAGCTTAATTCATGACCACCCTCAAAAAATCGAAAATTCCATCCTAATCATGGGAAAATTGAAATTTTTATATAAAAAAAGGGAAAAGGAGCTTAATTCATGACCACCCTCAAAAAATCGAAAATTCCATCTTAATCCTGAAAAATTGTAAATTTTTATATAAAAAACTTGTTTTGCTCATATCTCCTAAACTATGCGTCCTAGAGCGAAAAGGAGCTTAATTCATGACCAACCTCAAAAAATCTAAAATTCCATCCAAATCCTGAAAAGATTGAAATTTTTATATAAAAATCTTGTTTTGCTCATATCTCCTAAACTATGCGTCCTAGAGCGAAAAGGAGCTTAATTCATGACCACCCTCAAAAAATCGAAAATTCCATCTTAATCCTGAAAAATTGTAAATTTGTATATAAAAAACTTGTTTTGCTCATATCTCCTAAACTATGCGTCCTAGAGCGAAAAGGGGCTTAATTCATGACCACCCCAAAAAATTGAAAATTCCATCCAAATCCTGAAAAAATTGAAATTTTTATATGAAAAACTTGTTTTGCTCATATCTCCTAAACTATGCGGCCTAGAGCGAAAAGGAGCTTAATCCATGACCACCCTTAAAAAATCGAAAATTCCATCTTAATCCTGAAAAATTGTAAATTTTGATATAAAAAACTTGTTTTGCTCATATCTCCTAAACTATGCGTCCTAGAGCGAAAAGGAGCTTAATTCATGACCACCCTCAAAAAATTGAAAATTCCATCTTAATCCTGAAAAATTGTAAATTTTTATATAAAAAACTTGTTTTGCTCATATCATATCTCCTTCCTAGAGCGAAAAGGAGCTTAATTCATGACCACCCTAAAAAAATTGAAAATTCCATCCAAATCATGGAAAAATTTAAATTTTTATATGAAAAACTTGTTTTGCTCATATCTCCTGAACTATGCGTCCTAGAGCGAAAAGGAGCTTAATTCATGACCACCCTCAAAAAATCGGAAATTCCATCCAAATCCTGAAAAATTGTATAGTTTTATATAAAAAACTTGTTTTGCTCATATCTCCTAAACTATGCGTCCTAGAGCGAAAAGGAGCTTAATTCATGACCACCCTCAAAAAATTGAAAATTCCATCCAAATCCTGAAAAAATTGAAATTTTTATATGAAAAACTTGTTTTGCTCATATCTCCTAAACTATGCGTCCTAGAGCGAAAAGGAGCTTAATTCATGACCATCCTCAAAAAATTGAAAATTCCATCCAAATTATGGAAAAATTGAAATTTTTATATGAAAAACTTGTTTTGCTCATATCTCCTAAACTATGCGTCCTAGAGCGAAAAGGAGCTTAATTCATGACCACACCCAAAAAATTGAAAATTCCACCCAAATCCTGAAAAAATTGAAATTTTTATATGAAAAACTTGTTTTGCTCATATCTCCTAAACTATGCGTCCTACAGCGAAAAGGAGCTTAATTCATGACCACCCCCAAAAAATTGAAAATTCCATCCAAATCATGGAAAAATCGAAATTTTTATTTGAAAAACTTGTTTTGCTCATATCTCCTAAACTATGCGTCCTAGAGCGAAAAGGAGCTTAATTCATGACCACCCTCAAAAAATTGAAAATTCCATCTTAATCCTGAAAAATTGTAAATTTTTATATAAAAAACTTGTTTTGCTCATATCTCCTAAACTATGCGTCCTAGAGCGAAAAGGAGCTTAATTCATGACCACCCTCAAAAAATTGAAAATTCCATCCAAATCATGGAAAAATTTAAATTTTTATATGAAAAACTTGTTTTGCTCATATCTCCTAAACTATGCGTCCTACAGCGAAAAGGAGCTTAATTCATGACCACCCCCAAAAAATTGAAAATTCCATCCAAATCATGGAAAAATCGAAATTTTTATTTGAAAAACTTGTTTTGCTCATATCTCCTAAACTATGCGTCCTAGAGCGAAAAGGAGCTTAATTCATGACCACCCTCAAAAAATTGAAAATTCCATCTTAATCCTGAAAAATTGTAAATTTTTATATAAAAAACTTGTTTTGCTCATATCTCCTAAACTATGCGTCCTAGAGCGAAAAGGAGCTTAATTCATGACCACCCCCAAAAAATTGAAAATTCCACCCAAATCCTGAAAAAATTGAAATTTTTATATGAAAAACTTGTTTTGCTCATATCTCCTAAACTATGCGTCCTAGAGCGAAAAGGAGCTTAATTCATGACCACCCCCAAAAAATTGAAAATTCCATCAAAATCATTGAAATTTTTTTTATAAAAAACTTGTTTTGCTCATATCTCCTAAACTATGCGGCCTAGAGCGAAAAGGAGCTTAATTCACGACCAACCTCAAAAAATCTAAAATTCCATCCAAATCCTGAAAAGATTGAAATTTTTATATGAAAAACTTGTTTTGCTCATATCTCCTAAACTATGCGTCCTAGAGCGAAAAGGAGCTTAATTCATGACCACCCCCAAAAAATTGAAAATTCCACCCAAATCCTGAAAAAATTGAAATTTTTATATGAAAAACTTGTTTTGCTCATATCTCCTAAACTATGCGTCCTAGAGCGAAAAGGAGCTTAATTCATGACCACCCTCAAAAAATCGGAAATTCCATCTAAATCCTGAAAAATTGTATAGTTTTATATAAAAAACTTGTTTTGCTCATATCTCCTAAACTATGCGTCCTAGAGCGCAAAGGAGCTTAATTCATGACCACCCTCAAAAAATCGAAAATTCCATCCAAATCATGGAAAAATTGAAATTTTTATATAAAAAACTTGTTGTGCTCATATCTCCTAAACTATGCGTCCTAGAGCGCAAAGGAGCTTAATTCATGACCACCCTCAAAAAATCGAAAATTCCATCTTAATCCTGAAAAATTGTAAATTTGTATATAAAAAACTTGTTTTGCTCATATCTCCTAAACTATGCGTCCTAGAGCGAAAAGGAGCTTAATTCATGACCACCCCAAAAAAATTGAAAATTCCGTCCAAATCCTGAAAAAATTGAAATTTTTATATGAAAAACTTGTTTTGCTCATATCTCCTAAACTATGCGTCCTAGAGCGAAAAGGAGCTTAATTCATGACCACCCCCAAAAAATTGAAAATTCCACCCAAATCCTGAAAAAATTGAAATTTTTATATGAAAAACTTGTTTTGCTCATATCTCCTAAACTATGCGTCCTAGAGCGAAAAGGAGCTTAATTCATGACCACCCTCAAAAAATCGGAAATTCCATCTAAATCCTGAAAAATTGTATAGTTTTATATAAAAAACTTGTTTTGCTCATATCTCCTATACTATGCGTCCTAGAGCGAAAAGGAGCTTAATTCACGACCAACCTCAAAAAATCTAAAATTCCATCCAAATCCTGAAAAGATTGAAATTTTTATATAAAAATCTTGTTTTGCTCATATCTCCTAAACTATGCGTCCTAGAGCGAAAAGGAGCTTAATTCATGACCACCCTCAAAAAATCGAAAATTCCATCTTAATCCTGAAAAATTGTAAATTTGTATATAAAAAACTTGTTTTGCTCATATCTCCTAAACTATGCGTCCTAGAGCGAAAAGGAGGTTAATTCATGACCACCCCAAAAAAATTGAAAATTCCGTCCAAATCCTGAAAAAATTGAAATTTTTATATGAAAAACTTGTTTTGCTCATATCTCCTAAACTATGCGTCCTAGAGCGAAAAGGAGCTTAATTCATGACCACCCCCAAAAAATTGAAAATTCCACCCAAATCCTGAAAAAATTGAAATTTTTATATGAAAAACTTGTTTTGCTCATATCTCCTAAACTATGCGTCCTAGAGCGAAAAGGAGCTTAATTCATGACCACCCTCAAAAAATCGGAAATTCCATCTAAATCCTGAAAAATTGTATAGTTTTATATAAAAAACTTGTTTTGCTCATATCTCCTATACTATGCGTCCTAGAGCGAAAAGGAGCTTAATTCACGACCAACCTCAAAAAATCTAAAATTCCATCCAAATCCTGAAAAGATTGAAATTTTTATATAAAAATCTTGTTTTGCTCATATCTCCTAAACTATGCGTCCTAGAGCGAAAAGGAGCTTAATTCATGACCACCCTCAAAAAATCGAAAATTCCATCTTAATCCTGAAAAATTGTAAATTTGTATATAAAAAACTTGTTTTGCTCATATCTCCTAAACTATGCGTCCTAGAGCGAAAAGGAGCTTAATTCATGACCACCCCAAAAAAATTGAAAATTCCGTCCAAATCCTGAAAAAATTGAAATTTTTATATGAAAAACTTGTTTTGCTCATATCTCCTAAACTATGCGTCCTAGAGCGAAAAGGAGCTTAATTCATGACCACCCTCAAAAAATCGGAAATTCCATCTAAATCCTGAAAAATTGTATAGTTTTATATAAAAAACTTGTTTTGCTCATATCTCCTAAACTATGCGTCCTAGAGCGAAAAGGAGCTTAATTCATGACCACCCTCAAAAAATTGAAAATTCCATCCAAATCCTGAAAAAATTGAAATTTTTATATGAAAAACTTGTTTTGCTCATATCTCCTAAACTATGCGGCCTAGAGCGAAAAGGAGCTTAATTCATGACCACCCTCAAAAAATTGAAAATTCCATCCAAATCATGGAAAAATTGAAATTTTTATATGAAAAACTTGTTTTGCTCATATCTCCTAAACTATGCGTCCTAGAGCGAAAAGGAGCTTAATTCATGACCACCCCCAAAAAATTGAAAATTCCACCCAAATCCTGAAAAAATTGAAATTTTTATATGAAAAACTTGTTTTGCTCATATCTCCTAAACTATGCGTCCTAGAGCGAAAAGGAGCTTAATTCATGACCACCCCCAAAAAATTGAAAATTCCATCAAAATCATTGAAAAATTGAAATTTTTTTTATAAAAAACTTGTTTTGCTCATATCTCCTAAACTATGCGGCCTAGAGCGAAAAGGAGCTTAATTCACGACCAACCTCAAAAAATCTAAAATTCCATCCAAATCCTGAAAAGATTGAAATTTTTATATGAAAAACTTGTTTTGCTCATATCTCCTAAACTATGCGTCCTAGAGCGAAAAGGAGCTTAATTCATGACCACCCCCAAAAAATTGAAAATTCCACCCAAATCCTGAAAAAATTGAAATTTTTATATGAAAAACTTGTTTTGCTCATATCTCCTAAACTATGCGTCCTAGAGCGAAAAGGAGCTTAATTCATGACCACCCTCAAAAAATCGGAAATTCCATCTAAATCCTGAAAAATTGTATAGTTTTATATAAAAAACTTGTTTTGCTCATATCTCCTAAACTATGCGTCCTAGAGCGCAAAGGAGCTTAATTCATGACCACCCTCAAAAAATCGAAAATTCCATCCAAATCATGGAAAAATTGAAATTTTTATATAAAAAACTTGTTGTGCTCATATCTCCTAAACTATGCGTCCTAGAGCGCAAAGGAGCTTAATTCATGACCACCCTCAAAAAATCGAAAATTCCATCCTAATCATGGGAAAATTGAAATTTTTATATAAAAAAAGGGAAAAGGAGCTTAATTCATGACCACCCTCAAAAAATCGAAAATTCCATCTTAATCCTGAAAAATTGTAAATTTTTATATAAAAAACTTGTTTTGCTCATATCTCCTAAACTATGCGTCCTAGAGCGAAAAGGAGCTTAATTCATGACCAACCTCAAAAAATCTAAAATTCCATCCAAATCCTGAAAAGATTGAAATTTTTATATAAAAATCTTGTTTTGCTCATATCTCCTAAACTATGCGTCCTAGAGCGAAAAGGAGCTTAATTCATGACCACCCTCAAAAAATCGAAAATTCCATCTTAATCCTGAAAAATTGTAAATTTGTATATAAAAAACTTGTTTTGCTCATATCTCCTAAACTATGCGTCCTAGAGCGAAAAGGGGCTTAATTCATGACCACCCCAAAAAATTGAAAATTCCATCCAAATCCTGAAAAAATTGAAATTTTTATATGAAAAACTTGTTTTGCTCATATCTCCTAAACTATGCGGCCTAGAGCGAAAAGGAGCTTAATCCATGACCACCCTTAAAAAATCGAAAATTCCATCTTAATCCTGAAAAATTGTAAATTTTGATATAAAAAACTTGTTTTGCTCATATCTCCTAAACTATGCGTCCTAGAGCGAAAAGGAGCTTAATTCATGACCACCCTCAAAAAATTGAAAATTCCATCTTAATCCTGAAAAATTGTAAATTTTTATATAAAAAACTTGTTTTGCTCATATCATATCTCCTTCCTAGAGCGAAAAGGAGCTTAATTCATGACCACCCTAAAAAAATTGAAAATTCCATCCAAATCATGGAAAAATTTAAATTTTTATATGAAAAGCTTGTTTTGCTCATATCTCCTGAACTATGCGTCCTAGAGCGAAAAGGAGCTTAATTCATGACCACCCTCAAAAAATCGGAAATTCCATCCAAATCCTGAAAAATTGTATAGTTTTATATAAAAAACTTGTTTTGCTCATATCTCCTAAACTATGCGTCCTAGAGCGAAAAGGAGCTTAATTCATGACCACCCTCAAAAAATTGAAAATTCCATCCAAATCCTGAAAAAATTGAAATTTTTATATGAAAAACTTGTTTTGCTCATATCTCCTAAACTATGCGTCCTAGAGCGAAAAGGAGCTTAATTCATGACCATCCTCAAAAAATTGAAAATTCCATCCAAATTATGGAAAAATTGAAATTTTTATATGAAAAACTTGTTTTGCTCATATCTCCTAAACTATGCGTCCTAGAGCGAAAAGGAGCTTAATTCATGACCACACCCAAAAAATTGAAAATTCCACCCAAATCCTGAAAAAATTGAAATTTTTATATGAAAAACTTGTTTTGCTCATATCTCCTAAACTATGCGTCCTACAGCGAAAAGGAGCTTAATTCATGACCACCCCCAAAAAATTGAAAATTCCATCCAAATCATGGAAAAATCGAAATTTTTATTTGAAAAACTTGTTTTGCTCATATCTCCTAAACTATGCGTCCTAGAGCGAAAAGGAGCTTAATTCATGACCACCCTCAAAAAATTGAAAATTCCATCTTAATCCTGAAAAATTGTAAATTTTTATATAAAAAACTTGTTTTGCTCATATCTCCTAAACTATGCGTCCTAGAGCGAAAAGGAGCTTAATTCATGACCACCCTCAAAAAATTGAAAATTCCATCCAAATCATGGAAAAATTTAAATTTTTATATGAAAAACTTGTTTTGCTCATATCTCCTAAACTATGCGTCCTACAGCGAAAAGGAGCTTAATTCATGACCACCCCCAAAAAATTGAAAATTCCATCCAAATCATGGAAAAATCGAAATTTTTATTTGAAAAACTTGTTTTGCTCATATCTCCTAAACTATGCGTCCTAGAGCGAAAAGGAGCTTAATTCATGACCACCCTCAAAAAATCGGAAATTCCATCTAAATCCTGAAAAATTGTATAGTTTTATATAAAAAACTTGTTTTGCTCATATCTCCTATACTATGCGTCCTAGAGCGAAAAGGAGCTTAATTCACGACCAACCTCAAAAAATCTAAAATTCCATCCAAATCCTGAAAAGATTGAAATTTTTATATAAAAATCTTGTTTTGCTCATATCTCCTAAACTATGCGTCCTAGAGCGAAAAGGAGCTTAATTCATGACCACCCTCAAAAAATCGAAAATTCCATCTTAATCCTGAAAAATTGTAAATTTGTATATAAAAAACTTGTTTTGCTCATATCTCCTAAACTATGCGTCCTAGAGCGAAAAGGAGCTTAATTCATGACCACCCCAAAAAAATTGAAAATTCCGTCCAAATCCTGAAAAAATTGAAATTTTTATATGAAAAACTTGTTTTGCTCATATCTCCTAAACTATGCGTCCTAGAGCGAAAAGGAGCTTAATTCATGACCACCCTCAAAAAATTGAAAATTCCATCCAAATCATGGAAAAATTTTAATTTTTATATGAAAAACTTGTTTTGCTCATATCTCCTAAACTATGCGTCCTAGAGCGAAAAGGAGCTTAATTCATGACCACCCTCAAAAAATTGAAAATTCCATCCAAATCATGGAAAAATTTAAATTTTTATATGAAAAACTTGTTTTGCTCATATCTCCTAAACTATGCGTCCTAGAGCGAAAAGGAGCTTAATTCATGACCACCCTCAAAAAATCGGAAATTCCATCTAAATCCTGAAAAATTGTATAGTTTTATATAAAAAACTTGTTTTGCTCATATCTCCTAAACTATGCGTCCTAGAGCGAAAAGGAGCTTAATTCATGACCACCCTCAAAAAATTGAAAATTCCATCCAAATCCTGAAAAAATTGAAATTTTTATATGAAAAACTTGTTTTGCTCATATCTCCTAAACTATGCGGCCTAGAGCGAAAAGGAGCTTAATTCATGACCACCCTCAAAAAATTGAAAATTCCATCCAAATCATGGAAAAATTGAAATTTTTATATGAAAAACTTGTTTTGCTCATATCTCCTAAACTATGCGTCCTAGAGCGAAAAGGAGCTTAATTCATGACCACCCCCAAAAAATTGAAAATTCCACCCAAATCCTGAAAAAATTGAAATTTTTATATGAAAAACTTGTTTTGCTCATATCTCCTAAACTATGCGTCCTAGAGCGAAAAGGAGCTTAATTCATGACCACCCCCAAAAAATTGAAAATTCCATCAAAATCATTGAAAAATTGAAATTTTTTTTATAAAAAACTTGTTTTGCTCATATCTCCTAAACTATGCGGCCTAGAGCGAAAAGGAGCTTAATTCACGACCAACCTCAAAAAATCTAAAATTCCATCCAAATCCTGAAAAGATTGAAATTTTTATATGAAAAACTTGTTTTGCTCATATCTCCTAAACTATGCGTCCTAGAGCGAAAAGGAGCTTAATTCATGACCACCCCCAAAAAATTGAAAATTCCACCCAAATCCTGAAAAAATTGAAATTTTTATATGAAAAACTTGTTTTGCTCATATCTCCTAAACTATGCGTCCTAGAGCGAAAAGGAGCTTAATTCATGACCACCCTCAAAAAATCGGAAATTCCATCTAAATCCTGAAAAATTGTATAGTTTTATATAAAAAACTTGTTTTGCTCATATCTCCTAAACTATGCGTCCTAGAGCGCAAAGGAGCTTAATTCATGACCACCCTCAAAAAATCGAAAATTCCATCCAAATCATGGAAAAATTGAAATTTTTATATAAAAAACTTGTTGTGCTCATATCTCCTAAACTATGCGTCCTAGAGCGCAAAGGAGCTTAATTCATGACCACCCTCAAAAAATCGAAAATTCCATCCTAATCATGGGAAAATTGAAATTTTTATATAAAAAAAGGGAAAAGGAGCTTAATTCATGACCACCCTCAAAAAATCGAAAATTCCATCTTAATCCTGAAAAATTGTAAATTTTTATATAAAAAACTTGTTTTGCTCATATCTCCTAAACTATGCGTCCTAGAGCGAAAAGGAGCTTAATTCATGACCAACCTCAAAAAATCTAAAATTCCATCCAAATCCTGAAAAGATTGAAATTTTTATATAAAAATCTTGTTTTGCTCATATCTCCTAAACTATGCGTCCTAGAGCGAAAAGGAGCTTAATTCATGACCACCCTCAAAAAATCGAAAATTCCATCTTAATCCTGAAAAATTGTAAATTTGTATATAAAAAACTTGTTTTGCTCATATCTCCTAAACTATGCGTCCTAGAGCGAAAAGGGGCTTAATTCATGACCACCCCAAAAAATTGAAAATTCCATCCAAATCCTGAAAAAATTGAAATTTTTATATGAAAAACTTGTTTTGCTCATATCTCCTAAACTATGCGGCCTAGAGCGAAAAGGAGCTTAATCCATGACCACCCTTAAAAAATCGAAAATTCCATCTTAATCCTGAAAAATTGTAAATTTTGATATAAAAAACTTGTTTTGCTCATATCTCCTAAACTATGCGTCCTAGAGCGAAAAGGAGCTTAATTCATGACCACCCTCAAAAAATTGAAAATTCCATCTTAATCCTGAAAAATTGTAAATTTTTATATAAAAAACTTGTTTTGCTCATATCATATCTCCTTCCTAGAGCGAAAAGGAGCTTAATTCATGACCACCCTAAAAAAATTGAAAATTCCATCCAAATCATGGAAAAATTTAAATTTTTATATGAAAAACTTGTTTTGCTCATATCTCCTGAACTATGCGTCCTAGAGCGAAAAGGAGCTTAATTCATGACCACCCTCAAAAAATCGGAAATTCCATCCAAATCCTGAAAAATTGTATAGTTTTATATAAAAAACTTGTTTTGCTCATATCTCCTAAACTATGCGTCCTAGAGCGAAAAGGAGCTTAATTCATGACCACCCTCAAAAAATTGAAAATTCCATCCAAATCCTGAAAAAATTGAAATTTTTATATGAAAAACTTGTTTTGCTCATATATCCTAAACTATGCGTCCTAGAGCGAAAAGGAGCTTAATTCATGACCATCCTCAAAAAATTGAAAATTCCATCCAAATTATGGAAAAATTGAAATTTTTATATGAAAAACTTGTTTTGCTCATATCTCCTAAACTATGCGTCCTAGAGCGAAAAGGAGCTTAATTCATGACCACACCCAAAAAATTGAAAATTCCACCCAAATCCTGAAAAAATTGAAATTTTTATATGAAAAACTTGTTTTGCTCATATCTCCTAAACTATGCGTCCTACAGCGAAAAGGAGCTTAATTCATGACCACCCCCAAAAAATTGAAAATTCCATCCAAATCATGGAAAAATCGAAATTTTTATTTGAAAAACTTGTTTTGCTCATATCTCCTAAACTATGCGTCCTAGAGCGAAAAGGAGCTTAATTCATGACCACCCTCAAAAAATTGAAAATTCCATCTTAATCCTGAAAAATTGTAAATTTTTATATAAAAAACTTGTTTTGCTCATATCTCCTAAACTATGCGTCCTAGAGCGAAAAGGAGCTTAATTCATGACCACCCTCAAAAAATTGAAAATTCCATCCAAATCATGGAAAAATTTAAATTTTTATATGAAAAACTTGTTTTGCTCATATCTCCTAAACTATGCGTCCTACAGCGAAAAGGAGCTTAATTCATGACCACCCCCAAAAAATTGAAAATTCCATCCAAATCATGGAAAAATCGAAATTTTTATTTGAAAAACTTGTTTTGCTCATATCTCCTAAACTATGCGTCCTAGAGCGAAAAGGAGCTTAATTCATGACCACCCTCAAAAAATTGAAAATTCCATCTTAATCCTGAAAAATTGTAAATTTTTATATAAAAAACTTGTTTTGCTCATATCTCCTAAACTATGCGTCCTAGAGCGAAAAGGAGCTTAATTCATGACCACCCCCAAAAAATTGAAAATTCCACCCAAATCCTGAAAAAATTGAAATTTTTATATGAAAAACTTGTTTTGCTCATATCTCCTAAACTATGCGTCCTAGAGCGAAAAGGAGCTTAATTCATGACCACCCCCAAAAAATTGAAAATTCCATCAAAATCATTGAAAAATTGAAATTTTTTTTATAAAAAACTTGTTTTGCTCATATCTCCTAAACTATGCGGCCTAGAGCGAAAAGGAGCTTAATTCACGACCAACCTCAAAAAATCTAAAATTCCATCCAAATCCTGAAAAGATTGAAATTTTTATATGAAAAACTTGTTTTGCTCATATCTCCTAAACTATGCGTCCTAGAGCGAAAAGGAGCTTAATTCATGACCACCCCCAAAAAATTGAAAATTCCACCCAAATCCTGAAAAAATTGAAATTTTTATATGAAAAACTTGTTTTGCTCATATCTCCTAAACTATGCGTCCTAGAGCGAAAAGGAGCTTAATTCATGACCACCCTCAAAAAATCGGAAATTCCATCTAAATCCTGAAAAATTGTATAGTTTTATATAAAAAACTTGTTTTGCTCATATCTCCTAAACTATGCGTCCTAGAGCGCAAAGGAGCTTAATTCATGACCACCCTCAAAAAATCGAAAATTCCATCCAAATCATGGAAAAATTGAAATTTTTATATAAAAAACTTGTTGTGCTCATATCTCCTAAACTATGCGTCCTAGAGCGCAAAGGAGCTTAATTCATGACCACCCTCAAAAAATCGAAAATTCCATCCTAATCATGGGAAAATTGAAATTTTTATATAAAAAAAGGGAAAAGGAGCTTAATTCATGACCACCCTCAAAAAATCGAAAATTCCATCTTAATCCTGAAAAATTGTAAATTTTTATATAAAAAACTTGTTTTGCTCATATCTCCTAAACTATGCGTCCTAGAGCGAAAAGGAGCATAATTCATGACCAACCTCAAAAAATCTAAAATTCCATCCAAATCCTGAAAAGATTGAAATTTTTATATAAAAATCTTGTTTTGCTCATATCTCCTAAACTATGCGTCCTAGAGCGAAAAGGAGCTTAATTCATGACCACCCTCAAAAAATCGAAAATTCCATCTTAATCCTGAAAAATTGTAAATTTGTATATAAAAAACTTGTTTTGCTCATATCTCCTAAACTATGCGTCCTAGAGCGAAAAGGGGCTTAATTCATGACCACCCCAAAAAATTGAAAATTCCATCCAAATCCTGAAAAAATTGAAATTTTTATATGAAAAACTTGTTTTGCTCATATCTCCTAAACTATGCGGCCTAGAGCGAAAAGGAGCTTAATCCATGACCACCCTTAAAAAATCGAAAATTCCATCTTAATCCTGAAAAATTGTAAATTTTGATATAAAAAACTTGTTTTGCTCATATCTCCTAAACTATGCGTCCTAGAGCGAAAAGGAGCTTAATTCATGACCACCCTCAAAAAATTGAAAATTCCATCTTAATCCTGAAAAATTGTAAATTTTTATATAAAAAACTTGTTTTGCTCATATCATATCTCCTTCCTAGAGCGAAAAGGAGCTTAATTCATGACCACCCTAAAAAAATTGAAAATTCCATCCAAATCATGGAAAAATTTAAATTTTTATATGAAAAACTTGTTTTGCTCATATCTCCTGAACTATGCGTCCTAGAGCGAAAAGGAGCTTAATTCATGACCACCCTCAAAAAATCGGAAATTCCATCCAAATCCTGAAAAATTGTATAGTTTTATATAAAAAACTTGTTTTGCTCATATCTCCTAAACTATGCGTCCTAGAGCGAAAAGGAGCTTAATTCATGACCACCCTCAAAAAATTGAAAATTCCATCCAAATCCTGAAAAAATTGAAATTTTTATATGAAAAACTTGTTTTGCTCATATCTCCTAAACTATGCGTCCTAGAGCGAAAAGGAGCTTAATTCATGACCATCCTCAAAAAATTGAAAATTCCATCCAAATTATGGAAAAATTGAAATTTTTATATGAAAAACTTGTTTTGCTCATATCTCCTAAACTATGCGTCCTAGAGCGAAAAGGAGCTTAATTCATGACCACACCCAAAAAATTGAAAATTCCACCCAAATCCTGAAAAAATTGAAATTTTTATATGAAAAACTTGTTTTGCTCATATCTCCTAAACTATGCGTCCTACAGCGAAAAGGAGCTTAATTCATGACCACCCCCAAAAAATTGAAAATTCCATCCAAATCATGGAAAAATCGAAATTTTTATTTGAAAAACTTGTTTTGCTCATATCTCCTAAACTATGCGTCCTAGAGCGAAAAGGAGCTTAATTCATGACCACCCTCAAAAAATTGAAAATTCCATCTTAATCCTGAAAAATTGTAAATTTTTATATAAAAAACTTGTTTTGCTCATATCTCCTAAACTATGCGTCCTAGAGCGAAAAGGAGCTTAATTCATGACCACCCTCAAAAAATTGAAAATTCCATCCAAATCATGGAAAAATTTAAATTTTTATATGAAAAACTTGTTTTGCTCATATCTCCTAAACTATGCGTCCTAGAGCGAAAAGGAGCTTAATTCATGACCACCCTCAAAAAATTGAAAATTCCATTCAAATCATGGAAAAATTGAAATTTTGATATGAAAAACTTGTTTTGCTCATATCTCCTAAACTATGCGTCCTAGAGCGAAAAGGAGCTTAATTCATGACCACCCTCAAAAAATTTAAAATTCCATCCAAATCATGGAAAAATTTAAATTTTTATATGAAAAACTTGTTTTGCTCATATCTCCTAAACTATGCGTCCTAGAGCGAAAAGGAGCTTAATTCATGACCACCCTCAAAAAATTGAAAATTCCATTCAAATCATGGAAAAATTGAAATTTTGATATGAAAAACTTGTTTTGCTCATATCTCCTAAACTATGCGTCCTAGAGCGAAAAGGAGCTTAATTCATGACCACCCTCAAAAAATTTAAAATTCCATCCAAATCATGGAAAAATTTAAATTTTTATATGAAAAACTTGTTTTGCTCATATCTCCTAAACTATGCGTCCTAGAGCGAAAAGGAGCTTAATTCATGACCACCCTCAAAAAATTGAAAATTCCATTCAAATCATGGAAAAATTGAAATTTTGATATGAAAAACTTGTTTTGCTCATATCTCCTAAACTATGCGTCCTAGAGCGAAAAGGAGCTTAATTCATGACCACCCTCAAAAAATTTAAAATTCCATCCAAATCATGGAATAATTTAAATTTTTATATGAAAAACTTGTTTTGCTCATATCTCCTAAACTATGCGTCCTAGAGCGAAAAGGAGCTTAATTCATGACCACCCTCAAAAAATCGGAAATTCCATCTAAATCCTGAAAAATTGTATAGTTTTATATAAAAAACTTGTTTTGCTCATATCTCCTAAACTATGCGTCCTAGAGCAAAAAGGAGCTTAATTCATGACCACCCTCAAAAAATCGGAAATTCCATCTAAATCCTGAAAATTTGTATATTTTTATATAAAAAACTTGTTTTGCTCATATCTCCTAAACTATGCGTCCTAGAGCGAAAAGGAGCTTAATTCATGACCACCCCCAAAAATTTGAAAATTCCACCCAAATCCTGAAAAAATTGAAATTTTTATATAAAAATCTTGTTTTGCTCATATCTCCTAAACTATGCGTCCTAGAGCGAAAAGGAGCTTAATTCATGACCAACCTCAAAAAATCTAAAATTCCATCCAAATCCAGAAAAAATTGAAATTTTTATATGAAAAACTTGTTTTGCTCATATCTCCTAAACTATGCGTCCTAGAGCAAAGAGGACCTTAATTCATGACCACCCTCAAAAAATCGGAAATTCCATCTAAATCCTGAAAATTTTTATATTTTTATATAAAAAACTTGTTTTGCTCATATCTCCTAAACTATGCGTCCTAGAGCGAAAAGGAGCTTAATTCATGACCACCCTCAAAAAATTGAAAATTCCATCCAAATCATGGGAACATTGAAATTTTTATATGAAAAATTTGTTTTGCTCATATCTCCTAAACTATGCCTCCTAGAGCGAAAAGGAGTTTAATTCATGACCACCCTCAAAAAATTGAATATTCAATCCAAATCATGGAAAAATTGTAAATTTTTATATAAAAACTTATTTTGCTCATATCTCCTAAACTATGCGTCCTAGAGCGAAAAGGAGCTTAATTCATGACCACCCTCAAAAAATCAAGAATTCCATCCAAATCTTGCAAAATTGTAAATTTTTATATAAAAAAACTTGTTTTGCTCATATCTCCTAAACTATGCGTCCTAGAGCGAAAAGGAGCTTAATTCATGACCACCCCCAAAAAATTGAAAATTCCATCCAAATCATGGAAAAATTTAAATTTTTATTTGAAAAACTTGTTTTGCTCATATCTCCTAAACTATGCGTCCTAGAGCGAAAAGGAGCTTAATTCATGACCACCCCAAAAAAATTTAAAATTCCATCCAAATCCTGAAAAAATTGAAATTTTTATATGAAAAACTTGTTTTGCTCATATCTCCTAAACTATGCGTCCTAGAGCGAAAAGGAGTTTAATTCATGACCACCCTCAAAAAATCAAAAATTCCATCCAAATCCTGAAAAATTGTAAATTTTTATATAAAAAAAACATGTTTTGCTCATATCTCCTAAACTATGCGTCCTAGAGCGAAAAGGAGCTTAATTCATGAGCACCCCCATCAAAATCATGGAAAAATTGAAATTTTTATATGAAAAACTTGTTTTGCTCATATCTCCTAAACTATGCGTCCTAGAGAGAAAAGGCTTAACCCCTCAAAAAATTGAAAATTCCATCCAAATCATGGAAAAATTGAAATTTTTATATGAAAAACTTGTTTTGCTCATATCTCCTAAACTATGCGTCCTAGAGCGAAAAGGAGCTTAATTCATGACCACCCCCGAAAATTGAAAATTCCTTCCAAATCCTGAAATAATTGAAATTTTTATATGAAAAACTTGTTTTGCTCATATCTCCTAAACTAAGCGTCCTAGAGCGAAAAGGAGCTTAATTCATGACCACCCCCAAAAAATTGAAAATTCCATCAAAATCATTGAAAAATTGAAATTTTTTTATAAAAAACTTGTTTTGCTCATATCTCCTAAACTATGCGTCCTAGAGCGAAAAGGAGCTTAATTCATGACCACCCTCAAAAAATCGAAAATTCCATCCAAATCATGGAAAAATTGAAACTTTTATATGAAAAACTTGTTTTGCTCATATCTCCTAAACTATGCGTCCTAGAGCGAAAAGGAGCTTAATTCATGACCACCCCCAAAAATTTGAAAATTCCACCCAAATCCTGAAAAAATTGAAATTTTTATACAAAAATCTTGTTTTGCTCATATCTCCTAAACTATGCGTCCTAGAGCGAAAAGGAGCTTAATTCATTGCCACCCTCAAAAAAATCTAAAATTCCATCCAAATCATAGAAAAATTGAAATTTTTATATGAAAAACTTGTTTTGCTCATATCTCCTAAACTAAACTTATATCTCCTAAAAAACTTGTTTTGCTCATATCTCCTAAACTATGCGTCCTAGAGCGAAAAGGAGCTCAATTCATGACCAACCTCAAAAAATCTAAAATTCCATCCAAATCCTGAAAAAATTGAAATTATTATATGAAAAACTTGTTTTGCTCATATCTCCTAAACTATGCGTCCTAGAGCGAAAAGGAGCTTAATTCATGACCACCCTCAAAAAATTTAAAATTCCATCCAAATCATGGACAAATTGAAATTTTTATATAAAAAACATGTTTTGCTCATATCTCCTAAACTATGCGTCCTAGAGCGAAAAGGAGCTTAATTCATGATCACCCCCATCCAAATCATGGAAAAATTGAAATTTTTATATGAAAAACTTGTTTTGCTCAAAATCTTCTAAACTATGCGTCCTAGAGCGAAAAGGAGTTTAATTCATGACCACCCTCAAAAAATCAAAAATTCCATCCAAATCCTGAAAAATTGTAAATTTTTATATGAAAAACTTGTTTTGCTCATATCTCCTAAACTATGCGTCCTAGAGCGGAGCTTAATTCATGACCACCCCCAAAAAATTGAAAATTCCATCCAAATCATGGAAAAATTGAAATTTTTATATGAAAAACTTGTTTTGCTCATATCTCCTAAACTATGCGTCCTAGAGCGAAAAGGAGTTTAATTCATGACCACCCTCAAAAAATCAAAAATTCCATCCAAATCCTGAAAAATTGTAAATTTTTATATAAAAAACATGTTTTGCTCATATCTCCTAAACTATGCGTCCTAGAGCGAAAAGGAGCTTAATTCATGAGCTTCCCCATCAAAATCATGGAAAAATTGAAATTTTTATATGAAAAACTTGTTTTGCTCATATCTCCTAAACTATGCGTCCTAGAGCGAAAAGGAGCTTAATTCATGACCACCCCCGAAAATTGAAAATTCCTTCCAAATCCTGAAAAAATTGAAATTTTTATATGAAAAACTTGTTTTGCTCATATCTCCTAAACTAAGAGTCCTAGAGCGAAAAGGAGCTTAATTCATGACCACCCCCACAAAATTTAAAATTCCATCCAAATCATGGAAAAATTTAAATTTTTATTTGAAAAACTTGTTTTGCTCATATCTCCTAAACTATGCGTCCTAGAGCGAAAAGGAGCTTAATTCATGACCACCCCCAAAAAATTGAAAATTCCATCCAAATCATGGAAAAATTGAAATTTTTATATGAAAAACTTGTTTTGCTCATATCTCCTAAACTATGCGTCCTAGAGCAAAAAGGAGCTTAATTCATGACCACCCTCAAAAAATCGGAAATTCCATCTAAATCATTGAAAAATTGAAATTGTTTTATAAAAAACTTGTTTTGCTCATATCTCCTAAACTATGCGTCCTAGAGCGAAAAGGAGCTTAATTCATGACCACCCTCAAAAAATCGAAAATTCCATCCAAATCATGGAAAAATTGAAATTTTTATATAAAAAACTTGTTTTGCTCATATCTCCTAAACTATGCGTCCTAGAGCGAAAAGGACCTTAATTCATGACCACCCTCAAAAAATTGAAAATTCCATCCAAATCATGGAAAAATTGAAACTTTTATATGAAAAACTTGTTTTGCTCATATCTCCTAAACTATGCGTCCTAGAGCAAAAAGGAGCTTAATTCATGACCACCCTCAAAAAATCGGAAATTCCATCTAAATCCTGAAAATTTGTATATTTTTATATAAAAAACTTGTTTTGCTCATATCTCTTAAACTATGCGTCCTAGAGCGAAAAGGAGCTTAATTCATGACCACCCCCAAAAATTTGAAAATTCCACCCAAATATTGAAAAAATTGAAATTTTTATATAAAAATCTTGTTTTGCTCATATCTCCTAAACTATGCGTCCTAGAGCGAAAAGGAGCTTAATTCATGACCACCCCAAAAAAATTGAAAATTCCATCCAAATCATGGAAAAATTGAAATTTTTATATGAAAAACTTGTTTTGCTCATATCTCCTAAACTATGCGTCCTAGAGCAAAAAGGAGTTTAATTCATGACCACCCTCAAAAAATCGGAAATTCCATCTAAATCCTGAAAATTTGTATATGTTTATATAAAAAACTTGTTTTGCTCATATCTCCTAAACTATGCGACCTAGAGCGAAAAGGAGCATAATTCATGACCACCCCCAAAAATTTGAAAATTCCACCCAAATCCTGAAAAAATTGAAATTTTTATATGAAAAACTTGTTTTGCTCATATCTCCTAAACTATGCGTCCTAGAGCGAAAAGGAGCTTAATTCATGACAACCCCCAAAAAATTGAAAATTCCATCCAAATCATGGAAAAATCGAAATTTTTATTTGAAAAACTTGTTTTGCTCATATCTCCTAAGCTATGCGTCCTAGAGCGAAAAGGAGCTTAATTCATGACCACCCTCAAAAAATTGAAAATTCCATCCAAATCATGGAAAAATTGAAATTTTTATATGCAAAACTTGTTGTGCTCATATCTCCTAAACTATGCGTCCTAGAGCGAAAAGGAGCTTAATTCATGACCACCCTCAGAAAATTGAAAATTCCATCCAAATCATGGAAAAATTGAAATTTTTATATGAAAAACTTGTTTTGCTCATATCTCCTAAACTACGCGTCCTAGAGCAAAAAGGAGCTTAATTCATGACCACCCTCAAAAAATCGAAAATTCCATCCAAATCATGGAAAAATTGAAATTTTTATATAAAAAACTTGTTTTGCTCATATCTCCTAAACTGTGCGTCCTAGAGCGAAAAGGACCTTAATTCATGACCACCCTCAAAAAATTGAAAATTCCATCCAAATCATGGAAAAATTGAAACTTTTATATGAAAAACTTGTTTTGCTCATATCTCCTAAACTATGCGTCCTAGAGCAAAAAGGAGCTTAATTCATGACCACCCTCAAAAAATCGGAAATTCCATCTAAATCCTGAAAATTTGTATATTTTTATATAAAAAACTTGTTTTGTTCATATCTCTTAAACTATGCGTCCTAGAGCGAAAAGGAGCTTAATTCATGACCACCCCCAAAAATTTGAAAATTCCACCCAAATCCTGAAAAAATTGAAATTTTTATATAAAAATCTTGTTTTGCTCATATCTTCTAAACTATGCGTCCTAGAGCGAAAAGGAGCTTAATTCATGACCACCCCCAAAAAATTGAAAATTCCATCCAAATCATGGAAAAATTGAAATTTTTATATGAAAAACTTGTTTTGCTCATATCTCCTAAACTATGCGTCCTAGAGCAAAAAGGAGCTTAATTCATGACTGCCCTCAAAAAATCGGAAATTCCATCTAAATCCTGAAAATTTGTATATTTTTATATAAAAAACTTGTTTTGCTCATATCTCTTAAACTATGCGTCCTAGAGCGAAAAGGAGCTTAATTCATGACCACCCCCAAAAATTTGAAAATTCCACCCAAATCCTGAAAAAATTGAAATTTTTATATAAAAATCTTGTTTTGCTCATATCTCCTAAACTATGCGTCCTAGAGCGAAAAGGAGCTTAATTCATGACCACCCCCAAAAAATTGAAAATTCCATCCAAATCATGGAAAAATTGAAATTTTTATATGAAAAACTTGTTTTGCTCATATCTGCTAAACTATGCGTCCTAGAGCAAAAAGGAGCTTAATTCATGACCACCCTCAAAAAATTGAAGATTCCATCTAAATCCTGAAAATTTGTATATTTTTATATAAAAAACTTGTTTTGCTCATATCTCCTAAACTATGCGTCCTAGAGCGAAAAGGAGCTTAATTCATGACCACCCCCAAAAATTTGAAAATTCCACCCAAATCCTGAACAAATTGAAATTTTTATATGAAAAACTTGTTTTGCTCATATCTCCTAAACTATGCGTCCTAGAGCGAAAAGGAGCTTAATTCATGACCACCCCCAAAAAATTGAAAATTCCATCCAAATCATGGAAAAATCGAAATTTTAATTTGAAAAACTTGTTTTGCTCATATCTCCTAAGCTATGCGTCCTAGAGCGAAAAGGAGCTTAATTCATGACCACCCTCAAAAAATTGAAAATTCCATCCAAATCATGGAAAAATTGAAATTTTTATATGAAAAACTTGTTGTGCTCATATCTCCTAAACTATGCGTCCTAGAGCGAAAAGGAGCTTAATTCATGACCACCCTCAGAAAATTGAAAATTCCATCCAAATCATGGAAAAATTGAAATTTTTATATGAAAAACTTGTTTTGCTCATATCTCCTAAACTATGCGTCCTAGAGCAAAAAGGAGCTTAATTCATGACCACCCTCAAAAAATCGGAAATTCCATCTAAATCATTGAAAAATTGAAATTGTTTTATAAAAAACTTGTTTTGCTCATATCTCCTAAACTATGCGTCCTAGAGCGAAAAGGAGCTTAATTCATGACCACCCTCAAAAAATCGAAAATTCCATCCAAATCATGGAAAAATTGAAATTTTTATATAAAAAACTTGTTTTGCTCATATCTCCTAAACTATGCGTCCTAGAGCGAAAAGGACCTTAATTCATGACCACCCTCAAAAAATTGAAAATTCCATCCAAATCATGGAAAAATTGAAACTTTTATATGAAAAAGTTGTTTTGCTCATATCTCCTAAACTATGCGTCCTAGAGCAAAAAGGAGCTTAATTCATGACCACCCTCAAAAAATCGGAAATTCCATCTAAATCCTGAAAATTTGTATATTTTTATATAAAAAACTTGTTTTGTTCATATCTCTTAAACTATACGTCCTAGAGCGAAAAGGAGCTTAATTCATGACCACCCCCAAAAATTTGAAAATTCCTTCCAAATCCTGAAAAAATTGAAATTTTTATATAAAAATCTTGTTTTGCTCATATCTCCTATGCGTCCTAGAGCGAAAAGGAGCTTAATTCATGACCACCCCCAAAAAATTGAAAATTCCATCCAAATCATGGAAAAATTGAAATTTTTATATGAAAAACTTGTTTTGCTCATATCTCCTAAACTATGCGTCCTAGAGCAAAAAGGAGCTTAATTCATGACTACCCTCAAAAAATCGGAAATTCCATCTAAATCCTGAAAATTTGTATATTTTTATATAAAAAACTTGTTTTGCTCATATCTCCTAAACTAAGCGTCCTAGAGCGAAAAGGAGCTTAATTCATGACCACCCCCAAAAAATTGAAAATTCCATCAAAACCATTGAAAAATTGAAATTGTTTTATAAAAAACTTGTTTTGCTCATATCTCCTAAACTATGCGTCCTAGAACGAAAAGGAGCTTAATTCATGACCACCCTCAAAAAATCGAAAATTCCATCCAAATCATTGAAAAATTGAAATTTTTATATAAAAAACTTGTTTTGCTCATATATCCTCAACTATGCGTCCTAGAGCGAAAAGGACCTTAATTCATGACCACCCTCAAAAAATTGAAAATTCCAAAATTGAAATTTTTATATGAAAAACTTGTTTTGCTCATATCTCCTAAACTATGCGTCCTAGAGCGAAAAGGAGCTTAATTCATGACCACCCTCAAAAAATCGGAAATTTCATCTAAATCCTGAAAATTTGTATATTTTTATATATAAATCTTGTTTTGCTCATATCTCCTAAACTATGCGTCCTAGAGCGAAAAGGAGCTTAATTCATGACCACCCCCAAAAATTTGAAAATTCCACCCAAATCCTGAAAAAATTGAAATTTTTATATGAAAAACTTGTTTTGCTCATATCTCCTAAACTATGCGTCCTAGAACGAAAAGGAGCTTAATTCATGACCACCCCCAAAAAATTGAAAATTCCATCCAAATCATGGAAAAATCGAAATTTTTATTTGAAAAACTTGTTTTGCTCATATCTCCTAAGCTATGCGTCCTAGAGCGAAAAGGAGCTTAATTCATGACCACCCTCAAAAAATTGGAAATTCCATCCAAATCATGGAAAAATTGAAATTTTTATATGAAAAACTTGTTGTGCTCATATCTCCTAAACTATGCGTTCTAGAGCGAAAAGGAACTTAATTCATGACCACCCTCAAAAAACTGAAAATTCCATCCAAATCATGGAAAAATTGAAATTTTTATATGAAAAACTTGTTTTGCTCATATCTCCTAAGCTATGCGTCCTAGAGCGAAAAGGAGCTTAATTCATGACCACCCTCAAAAAATTGAAAATTCCATCCAAATCATGGAAAAATTGAAATTTTTATATGAAAAACTTGTTTTGCTCATATCTCCTAAACTATGCGTCCTAGAGCGAAAAGGAACTTAATTCATGACCACCCTCAAAAAACTGAAAATTCCATCCAAATCATGGAAAAATTGAAATTTTTATATGAAAAACTTGTTTTGCTCATATCTCCTAAACTATGCGTCCTAGAGCGAAAAGGAGCTTAATTCATGACCACCCTCAAAAAATCGGAAAATCCATCTAAATCCTGAAAAATTGTATAGTTTTATATAAAAAACTTGTTTTGCTCATATCTCCTAAACTATGCGTCCTAGAGCGAAAAGGAGCTTAATTCATGACCACCCTCAAAAAAATGAAAATTCCATCCAAATCATGGGAAAATTGAAATTTTTATATGAAAAACTTGTTTTGCTCATATCTCCTAAACTATGCGTCCTAGAGCGAAAAGGAGATTAATTCATGACCACCCCCAAAAAATTGAAAATTCCATCCAAATCCTGAAAAAATTGAAATTTTTATATGAAAAACTTGTTTTGCTCATATCTCCTAAACTATGCTTCCTAGAGCGAAAAGGAGCTTAATTCATGACCACCCTCAAAAAATTGAAAATTCCATCCAAATCATGAAAAAATTGAAATTTTTATATGAACAAGTTGTTTTGCTCATATCTCCTAAACTATGCGAAAAGGAGCTTAATTCATGACCACCCTCAAAAAATCAAAAATTCCATCCAAATCTTAAAAATTGTAAATTTTTATATAAAAAACTTGTTTTGCTCATATCTCCTAAACTATGCGTCCTAGAGCGAAAAGGTGCTTAATTCATGACCACCCTCAAAAAATTGAAAATTCCATCCAAATCATGGGAAAATTGAAATTTTTATATGAAAAACTTGTTTTGCTCATATCTCCTAAACTATGCGTCCTAGAGCGAAAAGGAGCTTAATTCATGACCACCCTCAAAAAATTGAAAATTCCATCCAAATCATGGAAAAATTGAAATTTTTATATGAAAAACTTGTTTTGCTCATATCTCCTAAACTATGCGTCCTAGAGCGAAAAGGAGCTTAATTCATGACCACCCTCAAAAAATCAAAAATTCCATCCAAATCTTAAAAATTGTAAATTTTTATATAAAAAACTTGTTTTGCTCATATCTCCTAAACTATGCGTCCTAGAGCGAAAAGGAGCTTAATTCATGACCACCCCCAAAAAATTGAAAATTCCATCCAAATCCTGAAAAAATTGAAATTTTTATATGAAACACTTGTTTTGCTCATATCTCCTAAACTATGCGTCCTAGAGCGAAAAGGAGCTTAATTCATGACCACCCCCAAAAATTGAAAATTCCATCCAAATCATGAAAAAATTGAAATTTTTATATAAAAAACTTGTTTTGCTCATATCTCCTAAACTATGCGTCCTAGAGCGAAAAGGAGCTTAATTCATGACCACCCCCGAAAATTGAAAATTCCTTCCAAATCCTGAAAAAATTGAAATTTTTATATGAAAAACTTCTTTTGCTCATATCTCCTAAACTATGCGTCCTAGAGCGAAAAGGAGCTTAATTCATGAGCACCCCCATCCAAATCATTGAAAAATTGAAATTTTTTTATAAAAAACTTGTTTTGCTCAAATCTCCTAAACTATGCGTCCTAGAGCGAAAAGGAGCTTAATTCATGACCACCCTCAAAAAATCGAAAATTCCATCCAAATCATGGAAAAATTGAAATTTTTATATAAAAAACTTGTTTTGCTCATATCTCCTAAACTATGCGTGCTTAAACCCTCAAAAAATTGAAAATTCCATCCAAATCATGGAAAAATTTAAATTTTTATATGAAAAACTTGTTTTGCTCATATCTCCTAAACTATGCGTCCTAGAGCGAAAAGAGGCTTAATTCATGACCACCCTCAAAAAATCAAAAATTCCATCCAAATCATTGAAAAATTGAAATTTTTTTATAAAAAACTTGTTTTGCTCATATCTCCTAAACTATGCGTCCTAGACCGAAAAGGAGCTTAATTCATGACCACCCTCAAAAAATCGAAAATTCCATCCAAATCATGGAAAAATTGAAATTTTTATATGAAAAACTTGTTTTGCTCATATCTCCTAAACTATGCGTCCTAGAGCGAAAAGGAGCTTAATTCATGACCAGCCTCAAAAAATCGGAAATTCCATCTAAATCCTGAAAAATTGTATAGTTTTATATAAAAAACTTGTTTTGCTCATATCTCCTAAACTATGCGTCCTAGAGCGAAAAGGAGCTTAATTCATGGCCACCCCCGAAAATTGAAAATTCCTTCCAAATCCTGAAAAAATTGAAATTTTTATATGAAAAACTTGTTTTGCTCATATCTCCTAAACTATGCGTCCTAGAGCGAAAAGGAGCTTAATTCATGACCACCCTCAAAAAAGTGAAAATTCCATCCAAATCATTGAAAAATTGAAATTTTTTTATAAAAAACTTGTTTTGCTCATATCTCCTAAACTATGCGTCCTAGAGCGAAAAGGAGCTTAATTCATGACCACCCTCAAAAAAGTGAAAATTCCATCAAAATCATTGAAAAATTGAAATTGTTTTATAAAAAATTTGTTTTGCTCATATCTCCTAAACTATGCGTCCTAGAGCGAAAAGGAGCTTAATTCATGACCACCTTCAAAAAAACGAGAATTCCATCCAAATCTTGAAAAGTTGTAAATTTTTATATAAAAAAACTTGTTTTGCTCATATCTCCTAAATTATGCGTCCTAGAGCGAAAAGGAGTTTAATTCATGACGACCCTCAAAAAATCAAAAATTCCATCCAAATCCTGAAAAATTTTAAATTTTTATATAAAAAACTTGTTTTGCTCATATCTCGTAAACTATGCGTCCTAGAGCGAAAAGGAGCTAATTCATGACCACCCTCAAAAACTGAAAATTCCATCCAAATCATGGAAAAATTGAAATTTTTATATGAAAAACTTGTTTTGCTCATATCTCCTAAACTATGCGTCCTAGAGCGAAAAAGAGCTTAATTCATGACCTATCCCAAAAAATCGAAAATTCCATCCAACTCCTGAATAAATTGAAATTTTTATATGAAAACTTATTTTGCTCATATCTCCTATAGCGAAAAAGAGCATAATTCAAATATCGAAAATTCCATCTAAAAAAATTCCTGACAAAATTTAATTTTTTATATGAAAAACTTGTTTTGCTCATATCTCCTAAACTATGCGTCCTAGTGCGAAATGGAGCTTAATTCATGACTACCCTCTAAAAATCGAAAATTTCATCCAAATCCTGAAAAAATTGAAATTGTTATATGAAAAACTTGTTTGGCTCATATCCCCTAAACTATGCGTCCTAGAGTGAAAAGGAGCTCAATTCATGACCACCCCCAAAAAATTTATATTTTTGTATGAAAAACTTGTTTTGCTCATGTCTCCTAAACTATGCGTCCTAGAGCGAAAAGCAGCTCAATTCATGACCACCCCCAAAAAATTTATATTTTTGTATGTACACAAAGAAAATTTCATTAAAATTGAGCTAACGAAAATTTTTTATTGATATAACGAAACATTTTCATTAAGACAATTAAAATGTTCGTTTATAGTACGAAACGTTTCGTTGACTAACAGAAAATTCGTTATAATAACGAAAAATTTCGTTATATCAATGAATTTGTTTCATTGGCTCAATTTTAATGACACATTTCATTAATATAACGAAATTTTTTCTACCAGTGTGATAAACTTGTTTTGCTCATATCTCCTAAACTATGCGTCCTAGAGCGAAAAGGTCCTTAAAAATTTGTTTTGCTCATGCGACCTAGAGCGAAAAGAAGCTTAATGCATGACCTACCGCAAAAAATCGAATATTCCATCCAAATCCTGGAAAAATTGAAATTTTTATATGAAAAATTTGTTTGGCTCATATCTCCTAAACTATGCGTCCTAGAGCGAAAAGGAGCTCAATTCATGACCACCCCCAAAAAATTTAAATTTTTGTATGAAAAACTTGTTTTGCTCATATCTCCTAAACTACGCGTCCTAGAGCGAAAATGAGCTTAATTCATATCCCAACAAATTGAAAATTCCATCCAACTCCTGAATAAATTGAAATTTTTATATGAAAAATTTATTTTGGTCATAACTCCTTAAATATGCGTCCTAAAGCCAAAAGAACCTTTATTCGTGACCACCCCTGAAAAATTTAAATTTCGATTGAAATCGTCAAAAAATTCAAATTTTTATATGAAAAACTTATTTTTGCCATAACTCCTTAAATATGCGTCATAGAGCCAAAAGGACTTTAATTCGTGACCACCCACACAAAATGAAAATTTCGATGAAAATCCTTAAAAAATTAAAATTTTTATATGAAATTTTTATGTGAAGCCATAAGCCAAAAGGACCTTAGTTCGTGACCTCCCCAATTTTTTTTATTTTGACCATAACTCCTTAATTATGCATGACACCCCCATTTTTTTTTGACCATAACTTCTTAAATATGCGTCCCCCAAAATAACAAAATTTCGATGAAAATACTCAAAAAATTCAAATTTTTATATGAAAAATGTATTTTGGTCATAACTCCTTAAATATGCGTGCTAGAGCCAGAGGGACTTTAATTCGTGACCACCCCCTAAAAATCACAATTTCGATGAAAATTCTCAAAAAATTCAAATTTTTATATGAAAAACTTGTTTTGGCCATAACTCCTAGAGCCAAAGGGACCTTAATTCGCGACCACCATCAATAACTCAAAATTTCGATGAAAAGCTTATTTTGTCAATAACTCCTTAAGTATGCGTTCTAGAGCCAAAAGGGCCTTTATTCGTGATCACCCTCAAAAAATCAAAATTTTCGATTTAATCGATTTTTCGACATTTCGATTATTGACTTTTAATCAAAAATCGATTTTCGACTATTTTTAGCTATCCAAAATCGAATATTCGATTTTTCATAATCGAATTTCATTGAAATTATACAAAATATTCGATTTTATGAAATCTATTTGTCTTTTTACGAGTGTTATAACCAGGGATCCGGAGCGGAGCGTGGAGCGGAGCAAGCCCTTTTTTGCCGGAGCGGGACCGGCATTTCTAAAATCCGGAGCGGAGCGGGAGCGGAGCGGTTTCCAAATGAAAAACCGCTCCGCTCCGAATAAAAGATTACTTGAATGAAATGTGTAACTTTGAAATTACACCGTGTAGGTAATTTCAAATATAGCTAGTACTTAGCGTAGTGTGAGTAAACGTTTAAAATTTACGATGTGTATTTTTGTACGTACGTACATTGGGGAAAACACAACGTGTTTTTTAGTAATTGTTTTCAAAAAACAGCAAATGTCAAAATATATCTCTAGTATGTGTTGTAAAAGTAACAACAGTACTTTCGATCAATTTCATCCCGTATTACAACAAAGATGTTTGTAATGACCGTCAAATAAATGCAATTAAACGATCTTATTTATATTTAATTTTTTAGTTTTCTACACTGAAAAAATACTGTCGTGAAGTCAAAGATTTCATGTCCTTAGAATAAGAATGCAAATTTTGCTTAACATGGAAGATGCATTTCTCTGAAATAAAGTTTTTTTCCTTGTCCAAAAGTCAATAAACTTTTGAATGAAGTTGTAATGTCCTTATAATTAAGTGATTTTACTTAAAAATGTGTATCATAACATGAAAGATAAAATTTTTGAGGTATGGTCAACGTGACTTTAACAATTAAGAAAAATTCTGTTTTTTTTTTCAGTGTAAGGACATTCATATTTGCTTTACTATTGTACTATATCCTAGCATTCTCTTATTTCTGATATTACTTCTCGAAAATTTATTTAAAATTATGGATAGTTTCAATTTTGGTTGAAAAATGTGCGCATATACATTTATTTTAAGTTTTTTCTCACATTGAAAAATAATGACTTGATTTGTATTATTGCATGTTATCTACTTTTATTGAGAACGAACATTTCTTAAAAACGCTGTTCGAAAATGGATTTTTACAATAAAGGGGAAAAAAGCGAAATTAGGTAACACTAGATCTGAGTAAGAATATTCGTAGGTATACCACGGACTGATTTCGATGGAGGTTGTTGCAAACATAAACATAAACATACACACACATTACAAATAAAGGGTGATTTGTTAAGAGCTTGATAACTTTTTAAAAAAAAAAAAACGCATAAAATTTGCAAAATCTCATCGGTTCTTTATTTGAAACGTTAGATTGGTCCATGACATTTACTTTTTGAAGATAATTTCATTTAAATGTTGACCGCGGCTGCGTCTTAGGTGGTCCATTCGGAAAGTCCAATTTTGGGCAACTTTTTCGAGCATTTCGGCCGGAATAGCCCGAATTTCTTCGGAAATGTTGTCTTCCAAAGCTGGAATAGTTGCTGGCTTATTTCTGTAGACTTTAGACTTGACGTAGCCCCACAAAAAATAGTCTAAAGGCGTCAAATCGCATGATCTTGGTGGCCAACTTACCGGTCCATTTCTTGAGATGAATTGTTCTCCGAAGTTTTCCCTCAAAATGGCCATAGAATCGCGAGCTGTGTGGCATGTAGCGCCATCTTGTTGAAACCACATGTCAACCAAGTTCAGTTCTTCCATTTTTGGCAACAAAAAGTTTGTTAGCATCGAACGATAGCGATCGCCATTCACCGTAACGTTGCGTCCAACAGCATCTTTGAAAAAATACGGTCCAATGATTCCACCAGCGTACAAACCACACCAAACAGTGCATTTTTCGGGATGCATGGGCAGTTCTTGAACGGCTTCTGGTTGCTCTTCACTCCAAATGCGGCAATTTTGCTTATTTACGTAGCCATTCAACCAGAAATGAGCCTCATCGCTGAACAAAATTTGTCGATAAAAAAGCGGATTTTCTGCCAACTTTTCTAGGGCCCATTCACTGAAAATTCGACGTTGTGGCAGATCGTAAGTCTATTCATGATGAAATGTCAAAGCATACTGAGCATCTTTCTCTTTGACACCATGTCTGAAATCCCACGTGATCTGTCAAATACTAATGCATGAAAATCCTAACCTCAAAAGAATCACCCTTTATAACAAAACCTCTTCTCTACGTCTGTTGCAAAACAAAAAAACTTTCGGAGAGTAGAGCTTAGAATAGAAGACGTATTTCTCTGAAATAAAGTTTTTTCCTTGTCTAAAAGTCTCTAAACTTTTCAATGAAGTCTGTTTGTCCTTATAGCTAAGTGATTCGACATAAAAATGTGTATCCTAACATGAATGAAAATTTCGTTTTAATGAAGTAAAAATGGATTTAATATTTCTGAAAAAATCTTCAAAATTAATAAAATGTTTCAACACATTGTTTTAAAGTCATTATACCCTAAACCACATAGTGGTTAGGGTATAATAAGTTTGATCTGCCAAAAAATGTGCCTACCAGAAATATTGATTTTAGACCCCATAAAATATATACCGATCGACTCAGAATCACCTCTTGAGTCGATCTAGCGCTTGGTGTCCGTCCGTCTGTCCATGTATTTGTTGTTCACAGGATTCCGGTCGCAATTATTAACCGATTTTGATGAAGTTTGGTACAGGGAGTTTTTTTGGGCACAAGGACGAACGCTATTGAATCTGGAAGAAATCGGATCAAATTTAGATATAGCTCCCATATATATGTATTGCTCGATTTCGACAAATGAGGTCACGTTGCACTTTTTTACTAACCGATCGTCGTCAAAATTTAGCACAAAATAATCTTCTGTATCACCCTTTAAGTCTGAAAATTTCATCGAAATCGGTTCAGATTTAGATATAGGTCCCATATATATGTATCGCCCGATTTTGCCAAATTTGGTCATAAAACCCTTATTTATCAACCGATCTTACTCAAAGTTGGCTAAATGTAATCTTCTATAGCACTAACTATGTGTGCAAAAAATCAACGAAATCGGTTCAGATTTAGCTATAGCTCCCATATATGTACCGCCCGATTTTTCTAAATAAAATAAAACTCAATTGAACAAATAATACAATGTTTGTACTATAATTTTCTCGAAGAGGAGCGGAGCGATTTTTTTTTTCTCGGAGCGGATCGGTTTTTTTTTCTCCGGAGCGGGAGCGGAGCGGAGCGAAAAAAATGGACCGCTCCGGATCCCTGGTTATAACCACCAGTTGGTAAGAAACACCAAAAAATATAAAAAATTTTAATGTTGTTTATTTGTTTAATATTTATATTTAAAATGTTAGATATATAAAAGTAAACATGTACAGAGATTTAATGATTTTTTCCCAAATAATTAAAGACGAGTAGAGAGAAAATTGGAAACATTTGTTTTTCGGTAGTAAATTGTTAATCAAATAAGAACTTTTATTCTTATTGGTACTGGATTTTTATTAATGAAAAATTAAGAAATATGTGTGCTTTTCCCCACATCTAGGTATTTTACAATCAATTGTAAACAGAAAACATTACAATCAATTTTTGATAGTAAGAGTTAAGAAATAGTTGAAAATCTAAAATCGATTTTGCGATTATTTTTAATAATCGATTTTTCTAGATTTTTGTGTCAAATTGTGTCGGTTAATCGATTATTCGATTTATAGATCCCAAGGCTTATATAGATATTTAATCTGCTTCTATATGGACTAAGACAATATATATATAGATATTTAATCTGCTTCTATATGGACTAAGACAGTGTTAAGAATTTTTAAGATAACTTGGCATCAGCAATTGTAATTAAATTACAGATGATGGTCGTTAGTAGAATTTTATTTTTACTTAATGGTAAAGGATATATTGGATGCGGCCAGGCCGAACTTAGGGCCGTCTAATTTGTTTTATTTTAGGAACATTTAGATACTAAATTTTTTTATCCAATTTGCCTGAATTTGTCCACTGTGTGTCGGCATAAACATATTTCGCCTTAAACATTGCATAAGTCCATCCATCATTGAATGTCGTCAATGTCTTATCGTTGGAAAAGACCGTGTCTCTTCAAGATCATCATAGTAGCCATTTCAATTTTATTTTTGATATATTCGTAAGAAGTGTTTCTTGGAATCTCTTCTGCGATAATCCTGCAAGCAATCATAGGAATTCTTTTGCAAAAGGAATAATGGATTTTATCAAAGTAATTTGGAAAATATTTGTTTGCCATCTTAAATGATTTCGTTTTGGCAAAAAGTTTTCCAATTAAACCAACTACTTATTCAATTGGATGTATGTGAAATTTGTTTTTGTTTTGTGTGCTAACACTCTTCCATCTCCTATCTCAAAGAATAATATCTCAAAAGTTTTCAAATGGTGATTCGGTTTTTATTTTTGGTCGATTTTGATTTTTGTTTAGTTTAAACTTTTCACTTTGAGTGCGATATTTATTGAATTACAATATTACTGTGTTGGGGTCGGCCTCTCAGCTTTTTTTATGACCTCAAGCAAAGGAAATAGTTGCCCTCCCATTTTGGAAGGCATTTGTTGGCATTGATATTTTTTGATACTTTTGGTAAAACTTTTATTTGCCTCCCATCATCATCATTTGACATGCGAAAGATTTTTTCGCCACAAGATGACAATCGGGTGTTTTTTATTTTGCATTGAATTGGGAAAACAGAAACTTAAAATAATGTCTGTCAAATCAAAACACGCCTTAGATTTCTTTTAATAAACAAAATTACAATTGTTTTTGTAAGCTATGAATTGGTGGCATATATTTACACCATTGGATGGTTTGTACACTTAAAAAAAATGTTTGGCGACAAAGGGAATGGTAAAAGAGACTATATATTTTCAATACAATAGGAGGGGTTACTAACATACACCACCTCAGGGTTGACCATGAAAAATATAATCGTTAGGTTATAAAATTTGCACACCTTAACCCCAATTTTGTTAAAATAAATAAAGGTCATATATAGTACACAAAGCACCCTAAAAAATCGCTTCTGTAACATATACCCCAAACACATTTTGCTTCAAGCATATATATTTTCAGGATTCGTCTAAACAAAATATTTTTTATACTCTCTAGGTCTATCTTTCTAAACACATATATGTTTATATGCTATTTCCAAATTAATATATGTTTGCATCTAAGCATATTATATTTACAAACATTTTATGTCCCAAACATGTAATGCTAGTTTATGAACATTATATGATTGCACTTAAAAATATTGTGTTAAAAATTTTGAGTTCCAAACATATTATTTTTACACCCAAACATATGAAAAACAGTCTTTTTCGTCCATGTAGTTAGCACGGTTGCCATTCGAGCCAAAAATAATCTACCAAAATTTGGAGCAAATTTTTATCAAAAAACTACCATAAAAAAAGCTTATTTTGTCAAAATTTTATTTCTATAAAAATTTTGTCAGTCAAAGATTTATTTCTATAGAAAATTTTGTCACAATTTTATTTTTATAGAAAATTTTGTCAAGATTTTTTTTATTTTGTCAAAATTAAAGTTTTATAGAAAATTTTGTTAAAATTTTATTTCTATAGAAAATTTTGTCAAAATTTTATTTCTATAGAAAATTTTGTCAAAATTTCATGTCTATAGAAAATTTTGTCAAAATTTTATTTCTATAGGAAATTTTGTCAAAATTTTATTTCTATAGAAAAATTATCATTGCTCGTTACCGTGATACCGGTAGTGTTTCATCGTGTCCAAAAAGTGGACGATAAAAACGGCAAGAACACCAGAAATTCTCCAAAGAGTGAAGGCCTAAGAAATAAGTTTCTCACTTCTACCGCATAATGCCACCAAACTCTCTTCAATTCATCGATCTTTTCCTTCGGGAGAATGTTGGAGAGTAAGGTTGGCACTAAACAAATTACCAAAATTTTGATCATATCAAGTCGGCGCTTCACCGGGAATAGACCAGAGTCACGTTCGTGCAGCGCACATGGTTCCAAATCGTTTTTTTATACCCACCACCATAGAATGGTGATAGGGGTATAATAAGTTTGTCATTTCGTGTGTAACACATCGCAATATCGACTTCCGACTATATAAAGTATGTTATATATATTCTTGATCAGGGAGAAATTCTAAGACGATATAAGCACGTCCGTCTGTCTGTCTGTTGTAATCACGCTACAGCCTTCAATAATTGCTCTATTGTCCTGAAATTTGGCACAGATTCGTTTTTTGGTTGCAGGCAGGTCAAGTTCGAAGATGGGCTATATCGGTCCAAGTTTTGATATATGTTAGTCCCCATATAAACCGATTTCTCGATTTGGGGTCTTGGGCTTATAAAAAACGTAGTTTTTGTCCAATTAGCCTGAAATTGAAAATCTAGAAGTACATGAGGACCATAAAGAGGTGTGCCGAAAATGGTGCCCATCGGGCCATGTTTTAGTATAGCCCCCATATAGACCGATCTCCCTATTTTGCTTCTTGGGCGTCTAGAAACTGTATTTTCTGTCCGATTTGCCTGAAATTGAAAATCTAGAGGTATTTTAGGACCATAAAGAGGTGTTTCGAAAATGGTCCGTTTCGGTCCATGTTTTGGTATAGCCTCCATGTAGACCGATCTCCCGATTTTGCTTCTTGGGCTTCCTGAAACTGTATTTACTATCCGATTTGCCTGAAATTGTAAACTTAGAGGTATTTGGGAACCCTCAAGAGGTGTGTCGAATGTGGTCCGTATCGGTCCATGTTTTGGTATAGTCGCCGTATAGACCGATCTCACGATTTTGGTTCTTGGGCGTGTAGAAACTATCCGATTTTCCTCAAATTGAAAATCTAGAGGTATTTTAGGACCATAAAGAGGTGTGTCGAAAATGGTCCGTATCGGTCCATGTTTTGGTATAGTCGCCATATAGACCGATATCCCGATTTTTATTCTTTGGCTTCTATAAACTGTATTTATTATCCGATTTGCCTGAAATTGGAAATCTAGAGGTATTTTGGAACCCCAAATATTTGTGCCGAAATTGAGGTGTATCGGTCCATTTTTCGGTATAACCCCCATATAGACCGATCTCTCGATTTTACTTCTTGCGCGTCTAGAGAATATATTTTCTAGCCTATTGGCTTGAAATTGAAAATCTACAGGTATTTTAAGATCACAAATAGATGTGTCGCACATGGTGCCTATTGGTCCATATTTTGGTATGGCCCCCATATAGACCGATCTTCCGACTTTATTTCTTGGGCTTCTAGAATCCGTAGTTTTTATCCAAATTGCCGGAAATTAGAAATATAGACATATCTTAGGACCATAAAGAGGTGTTTCGAAAATGGTCCGTATCGGTCCATGTTTTGGTATAGCCCCTATATAGGCTGATCTCTCGATTTTACTTCTTGGGCTTCTAGAATTCGTAGTTGTCAGCAATTCGTCTGAAAGTGGAATTCTAGAGGTATTTGGGGAACATTAAGAGGTGGTGAGTATTGGTCCATGTTTTGGTATAGGCCCCATATAGACCTAACTCCCAAATTTAATTCGAGGACTTCAAATCAAGGCGTTATTTCATCATATACACGATATGTTTATGATTTCTCTAAAACTCAACACAAAATTGGTTCTCATAAATCCAGAATCTGAGCTGGTCTTCATAGGTAGAATCTTTAAATTTTTTCTTCTGGAAGCATACTGGTTGAACTGATTTGCATGGGAGAAAATTTGTCATCAACCCCCCTAAAATGTTATATATTATCAAGTAACCCGCTACGACGAAGAGTTTTCAAAGTAAACTATTATATTTGAATCATGGTGGAGGGTATTTAAGATTCGGCCCGGCCGAACTTACTGCTGTATATACTTGTTTTTGTTATTTCCGGCATATATTTTTGTATAAATATATATTTTCAATTAAATTATCGTAATATTTCAAACCTTCTCAAAAGAACTTCCATGGAAGTGAAAAAGTAAAACGGCACATATCAAATCCCAGTGGGGATGAAATTCATTTTTATACATTCCACCATAGGATGGCGGTATATTAACTTTGTCATTCCGTTTGTAACACATCGAAATATTGCTCTAAGACCCCATAAAGTATATATATTCTGGGTCGTGGTGAAATTCTGAGTCGATCTGAGCATGTCCGTCCGTCCGTCCGGCTGTTGAAATCACGCTAACTTCCGAACGAAACAAGCTATCGACTTGAAACTTGACACAAGTAGTTGCTATTGATGTAGATCGGATGGTATTGCAAATGGGCCTTATCGGTCCACTTTTACGTATAGCCCCCATATAAACGGACCCCCAAATTTGGCTTGCGATTGCTCTAAGAGAAGCAAATTTCATCCGATCCGGCTGAAATTTGGTACATGGTGTTAGTTTATGGTCTCTAACAACCATGCAAAAATTGGTCCACATCGGTCTATTATTATATATAGCCCCCATATAAACCGATCCCGCGACTTGGCTTTCGGAACCTCTAAGAGAAGCAAATTTCATCCGATCCGGCTGAAATTTGGTACATAGTCTTAGTATATGGTCTTTAACAAGCATGCAAAAATTGGTCCACATCGTTCCATAAGCATATATAGCCCCCATATAAACCGATCCCCAGATTTGGCTTGCGGAGCCGCTAAGAGAAGAAAATTTCATCCAATCCGTCTGAAATTTGGTAAATGGTGTTAGTATATAATCTCTAATCTCCATATAAACCGATCCCCCGATTTGGCTTGCGGAGCCTTTAAGAGAAGCAAATGTCATCTGATCAGCCAGAAATTTGGTGCATGGTGTTAGTATATGGTCTCTAGTAACTATGCAAAAATTGGTTCATATCGGTACATAATTATATATAGCCCCCATATAAACCAATCCCCCCGATTTGACCTCCGGAGCCTCTTGGAAGACCAAAATTCATCTGATTCAGTTGAAATTTGGTACGTGGTGTTAATATATGGCCTCAAACACCCATGGATCTCAAACGGTCCATAACAAACATGTCTAACTAGGTCCATATCTGTCTATAGTTATATATAGCCCTTAGATAAATAGATACCCAATCACATAAAAATTGGTCCATATCAAGTTCAAAATTGTACATAGCCCCCATATAAGTGACCCCCATATTTCAATTCTGGCTCTCCACGTACCGCGCAAAAGTCCATATCGATTCGTAATTATTTGTAGACTTACCTATACAAAACTTTTTTGTCTAAAATACCACGTATGGACTAACTCACACTTTAGACAACGATGTTAAGAAGTGTTAAGATACTTTGTCATCGGTTAGTGTTACCACAATGCAAGTAATTCGATTGTGGGTAACAGTCTTTCGCTGAAGTTTCTACGCAATCCATGGTGGAGGCTACATAAGATTCGGCCTGGCCGAACTTACGGCCGTATATACTTGTTTTTTTCTGTTTTATATAATTGTTTGTAAATAATTCTGCAACTTTTGAACGGATAAAGATATCAACATATTTTTTTTGTGTGGAAATTGAGGTGTTTTTCTCTAAGTTTGTAAATTTGTAGGTCCCTAGTGGGCCCACGGGTTGACCTGTAGGCGTTGAAAGTTGGTCAGCTCGGGGGTATGAACTTTTATTTTAGCTGTTAGAAACCAGATCGGCTTAGCAATCAGTGCTTTGCCAAATGAGATTTTTTGAAAACAAAATTTTTTCTTTTTGAAAAATTGCCGATTTTGGGAGGAGAAGAACTCATATGCTACTTGAACGATAAAAGCTTAAAACGTATCCTTATTTGGCATTTTATAAAAAAACAATTAAAAAAGACTGAGAGAAATCTATAAAAGAATGTTACGGCAGAATGAATGTATGTGAATTTTTCCAAAAAAATGGTCAAAATTCGGAATTTTTTTGAAATTCCAATTTGTGGACTTCGCAACTTTTAATTTATAGCATATAGGTGCACATTTTTTCTTCTAAAATTTGTAGAATTAGGGAAGTAGGGAATGCAGTTAAGAAGAAGAATTACGAATCCACTGAAAAACGGAATTTCTAGATTCAAAATACTGACACCAGTTTGTCAAATTCATACCGTCGATGGGACCAACTTTCGATGCCTACAGGTCAGGCCGTGGACCCACTATGAACTCACAAAATTTCCAAAAACACCTCAGCTTTCACTTAAAAAAAAAAAAACATTATGTTAATATCTTTATCCGTTCAAAAGTTGCAGAATTATTTCCAAAAAACGCGATTTGGAACCACTGTGCAGCGTGTGATAGCTTTTTCGGACGTTTGAAACTGATTCTTAAATGTGAGGTTATTTCCGATATTTTTGCTTTTCAACAACAACATTTAAATATATGAAAACAATATATTGAATTAATTTGTTGCTTTCCATACCAACCACACTGTATTTATATTAAATTTGGGTTTATATGGGGCTATATTCAATTATAGATCGATATAAACCAATTATTGCATGATTATTAGAGAGACATCATATACGCGATTTCAACCGAATCGGATGAAATATTCTTCTCCAAGAGGATTTTGAGCTTTAATATGGGGATCGGTATATGTATGGACCCATATGGTCCAATTTTTCCGTGGTTATTAGAGGACGTATACTAACATCATGAACCAAATTTCATCCGTATCGTATGGAATTTGTTCTCCAGACGTCTCCAGTTGTCCAATAGGGTCCATTTACAGCATCATCGGACCTACATCAATACCAACTACTGGTGTCAAGTTTCAAGTCGATACCTTGTTTCGTTCGGAAGTTGGCGGAATGGGAACCGACCGACAGACATCGCTTGTTCAACTCAGTCTGAGTCCAATGTTTGCAAGTGAAGGTTATAGTCTTTGGACTTAATTTTTATGAGTGTACAATCGCCAAAGACACACAATGGGTTGTAAAAAAGAAAACGTAATTTTTTTTTATATTTCTTTTTCAGTGTACCTTAGATTCATTTTGATGTGGTAATGAGGCACACTAGCAAACATTCTGCAAAGACAACAAAAAAATGTGCTGACAAAATGTAAGTCATTGCCATTAGACGGGGTAATGAATGAAGTGTAGATGACTTTAAAGTGGCGCCAGTTAAGGAATCCTTAGCATTCAGCCATTCATGACAATTTTGGTGTGATGGGCTACTGGTTGAGTGTGTGTGTGTGTGCGTCTACAAAAATGTGAATATTTCGCCAAATATCCTTGTTATTCACAATTTGGTGGATGTCCTTTGGTTATTTGAACTTCAATGAAAACGAATATGACGTACATATTCATAACATACAAGAATGCCAAAAACTAACAAAAAATGGAAGTTGGAATGACAATATGAGTATAACAAATATGTACCGCAACCACTAAAGTATTTTTGATATTTTCATACCGGTAGCTGTTGTTTGTTTACACCAAAAAAGGGGCGAACAAATACAATGATATTTCTGTTTGGGAATGTGAAACAGTGGGGACTTTTGGGATACCCTATTGGTGTATAATAAAGCATGGATGGACAAATGCTATTCCAAAGGGGTAAATATTGTGATATATAATATGGTCTCGTATCGACTTAAGTTCATAGCAAAAACAAGTAAAAGAGGATCTAAGTTCAGTCAGGACGATGTTCATGTATCTTCAAACTTGTTATATAAGGATCATTTTATATGTGGTAGTCTATAAATGTACTGAAAACGAGTATACACGGTCGAAACTTCTATTAAAGACTGTCATCCCCAATCGAATTACTTGGGTTGCGATAACACTTGTCGATGGCATGGTATCTTAAAACTTCTGAACACCGTTTTCTAAATTGTAAGTTAGCCCATACGGAGTAAATAACAAACAACAAGTATATACGGCCGTAAGTTCGGCCAGGCCGAAGCTTATGTACCCTCCATCATGGATTGCGTAGAAACTTCATCTAAACACTGCCATCCACAATCGAGTTACTTAAGTTGCGGTAACGCTTGCCAAGGTAACGCTTGGCAAGGTATTCCAAAACCTCCTAACACCATCTTCTAAATTGTATGTAAGTCCATACGTGGTATATATTAAATCAAAAAAGATCGATCCAATACGTATATAATTCAGTTTGACAAAGTAGACATAAAATTTTGACAACATTTTCTACAGAAATAAAATTTTAACAAAATTTTCTATAGAAATAAAATTTTCCCAAAATTTTCTATAGAAATAAAAATTTTGACAAAATTTTCTATAGAAAGAAAATTTTGACAAAAATTTCTACAGAAATAAAATTTTAACAAAATTTTCTATAGAAATAAACTTTTGACAAAATTTTCTATAGAAATAAAATCTTGGTAGATTATTTTTGGCTCGAGTGACAACCATTATTATGAACCGAATAAAATTTGAACAAAATTTTCTATAGAAATAAAATTTTGACAAAATTTTTTTTTATAGAAATAAAATTTTGACAATGATGAAAATTTTATTATGAACCGAATAAAATTTTAACAAAATTTTCTCTAGAAATAAAATTTTGACAAAACTTTCTATAGAAATAAAATTTTGGTAGATTATTTTTGGCTAGTGGAAACCATAATTATGAACCGATATGGACCAATTTTTGTGTGATTGGACCAATTTTGGTGGTTGTTAGCGACCATATACTAACACCACGTTCCTAATTTAAACCGGATCGGATGAATTTTGCTCCTCCAAGAGGCTCCGGAGGTCAAATCTGGAGAATGTTTTATATGGGGGCTATATATAATTATGGACCGATATGGACCAATTGTGGCACGGTTGTTACAGATCATATACTAACACCATGTTCCTTATTACAACCGGATTGGATGAAATTTGCTTCTCTTGGAGACTTCGCAAGCCAAATCTGGGGATCGGTTTATATGGGGGCTATATATTATTATGGACCGATGTGGACCAATTTTTGCATGATTGTTAGAGACCATATACCAACACCATGTACCAAATTTCAGCTGGATCGGATGAAATATGCTTCTCTTAGAGGCTCCACAAGCCAAATCTGGGGATCGGTTTATATGGGGGCTATATATAATTAAGGACCGATATGGACCAATTTTTGCATGGTTGTTAGAGACCATATACCAACACCATGTACCAAATTTCAGCCGGATCGGATGAAATTTTCTTCTCTTTGAGGCTCCGCAAGCCAAATCTGGGGATCGGTTTATATAGGGGCTATATATAATTATGGACTGATGTGAACCAATTTTTGCATGGTTGTTAGAGGCCATATACCAACACCATGTGCCAAATTTCAGCCCGATCGGATGAAATTTGCTTCTCTTGGAGACTTCGCAAGCCAAATCTGGGGATCGGTTTATATGGGGCCTATATATAATTATGAACCGATGTGGACCAATTTTTGCATGATTATTAGAGACCATATACCAACACTATATACCAAATTTCAGCCGGATCGGATGAAATATGCTTCTGTTAGAGGCTCCACAAGCCAAATCTGAGGGTCCCTTTATATGGGGGCTATACGTAAAAGTGGACCGATATGGCCCATTTTCAATACTATCCGACCTACATCGATAACAACTACTTGTGTCAAGTTTCAAGTCGATAGCTTGTTTCGTTCGGAAGTTAGCGTGATTTCAACAGACGGACGGACATGCTCAGATCGACTCAGAATTTCACCACGACCCAGAATATATATACTTTATGGGGTCTTAGAGCAATATTTCGACGTGTTACAAACGGAATGACAAAGTTAATATACCACCATCCTATGATGGAGGGTATAAAAAAGGCCGATTAAATACGTATACAATTCAGTTTAACAAAATTTTCTAAGGTTTCAGTCCATTGTGATACCACATTGGTGAACTTCTCTCTTATCACTGAGTGCTGCTCGATTCCATGTTAAGCTCAATGACAAGGGACCTCCTTTTTATAGCCGAGTCCGAACGGCGTTCCACATTGCAGTGAAACGACTTAGAGAAGTTTTGAAACCCTCAGAAATATCACCAGCATTTCTGATGTGGGATAATCCACCGCTGAAAAACTTTTTGGTGTTCGGTCGAAGCAGGAATCGAACCCACGACCTTGTATGTGCAAGGCGGGCATGCTAACCATTGCACCACGGTGGCTCCGTGTGGACTGTGGTATGGTTAAAATAATTTTCTTCTTTACTTTTAGTTCATTTTTTTTCTTCTAAGAGAGGATGTAATTTCATGAACTGCAGTTAAAAGGTACAACAGGGCATTACATTTCCCTGCACTGAAAAAAATATGTACGTGATATTAAAGATTACTCAACCTCAATTTTATGATGCGCAATTTACACACTATTAAGGACAAATTTCTTTAAAAATATGAAATTTTAATTAAAAGAAAGTTTATAATCTTTGCTTTTTTCATTAAATTTAGGACACACATTTTGAAAATTTGCGTCCATTCGTTAATGTTGCATGTCATTAAACTAAGGCAAATGTTCCTTAAAGTAAAGAAACACATTTTTGACTTAAAGAAATCGTCCTTAAATTAACTGAAGTATTGAATTTTTACATTTAAGATAAAAACGCTTCAAATATAGGCTAAGGCTTATTTTGAGCATTTGGCATCTTTGGTTTAAAGTTTTTTTGGAATTAAAAAATAGTTTTTACTTCGCAATAATTTGAATTTTTAAACTGGCATTTGTTTGTACGTGACTAGCTTTATTAATATTCCGGAAAAATAAAATGAAAATTCGATAAATGAGATCTGTATCCTAATTTTAATTTGATAGATCCTATATTTCAAGCCAGATAGGTCGCAAAAAAATTCCTTATTTTAAAGAACCCGCATCTTTGGCTCGGAATCAATACCAAAATCCCTAAAGGAAGGTGAAAATCTTTGAATCCAAGTAAACTTTTTTTTGTGTGTGGTTTTAACAGTAACAGTTTATTCTTCCAATAAGATGGTTTACTTTGTTTCGGTGTTATCGGTGCTATTCAGATTAAAAATTTTCAAATTCTTTAAATATTTTATTAATTTTTTATTTTATATTCAACTTAATTTATTTTTCTGCAGAATAAACAAATAAACAAAAATCTTAAAAAAAGTTTTGCGAAATATAACCTTATAAAATATCTCTTACCTCACGATGGCTTAAAGTATCAGATCATTCGACTTCAACCGATTTTTCTCTTTGTTACTTGTTATGTGAATAGCCAGCTCAAGAGGAGAATTTTGTCAAAGTTAAAGAGAAATTTGTTTTCATATTTTAAATGCAAATTGCTTTATTTTCTATTGTATTACTTCAGCAACCCTACACTCAACGCATTGCCATAATGTTGTCAAAATAAAGTAGATTTTGTTTTTCAAAATTAATGTCGTTGTTGTGATGCATGTTTGAGAAAAGCCCCATTATTATATATTTTTTTTTTACAGAACATCAAAAAAAAAAAACGCTACTTAATTAAATATCAATACATACACTGTTAGAAAAATATGTTTTTCATATGTTCCGATATAAACAAAATGTGTTTCGGGCACAATTTTAAAACACAATATATTTAAGTGCAAACATGTAATGTTCCTAAACTAACACTAAATGTTTGGGACATCTATGTTAATATGTTAGAATATATTATGTTTGGGGCATGAATGTTTCATAAAAATCATATGTGTGAATGCAAACATATATAAATTTACAAATTTCGATTAAACATACATATGTTGTGATATTTTATTCAAAGCGACAGAGAGAGTATAGAGAAAGAAATAGAGATGGAAACCGGGAGATTTGACGAAAGATATCACCATAACACCGCGAAAGAATCAAAAGAAAACAATTTTTGTGAAACCGCTTGTATGTTGTTTCGGAAAACTGTTTTATGATAAGGCCAAAAATTTGATATGCTTAAGTCTAAATATTATTTAATTTGAATAAAGAGAATAGACATTCGGAACCAAGAGAATAGACATTTGAAAAACAAACAGCACATGTTTTCGCCTTGAGAGCAGCATTTTGGCATTATGGACACAATTTTTTTCTTGGTTCGTTAAAAGAAATCAGTGGTCTTCATAAAAATAACGAAAGGGCACTATACTCTTTTTAGATTTGGGACAGTAAAATGAAATAAGGAGGAAATAGTGAAAAATTACACAATAAAATGTATAAAAACAAAGTTTAGTTCCTCTTTATTAATAAGTAGTCAACGAGGAGTTGACGGACACCTTCAAATATAAAAGCGGCCATTAAGTTCGAGTTTTGCAGCTAAAACAATTTAAAAAGTTTATTTTCTTTAAAATGAATTATTAAAGAAAAATAAAAGGCATTTTAGAGCGATGGTGTTAAATGCTAGTAAAAAACTGTTCACGCCAAAAAATTGTTATTTTTGCAAAAAAAAAAAAAATTATCCAAAAATCAGTCAATTTCGTTTATATCAAGCACTGTTACTGACTATAAATCTTTAATAGGTTAGGTTAGCACTGTTACTGACTATAAATCTTTAATAACCCACATTTCGAAGTTTCATTATAAAAATTTAAGTATAAATACAAATGTGTAAATTAAAAAAAAAAAGTGTTCGGTCCGAGTAGGGATTGAACCCACGACCCTAACCACTGCTCCACGTGGCAAACAAATGCATGTTTCTGTTAAATAATGTTATGTTTGCATGGGCTCGTGGGCGCTGCAAACTATGCTATATAAATGTAACTTATAACGATAATTATCTACTGGTGACTATAACAGTGACGTAGTCCAGTGGATAGTGTGTTGGCTTACAAACTGTATGGTCCTCGGTTCGATTCTCCGTGCAGGCGAAAGGTAAAATTTAAAAAATTTATAAAAGTGAATAATTTCTTCAACATTATTTGTATTACAGAAAAAGGTGCCAAGAACTAAAATATTTCGTGGAAGTGAAAATTACGAGTATGTTAGGGAATGAGCACAATCGTCCTTGGGAAAAATTCTTCCAAGCATATAATATTTTTGGGCTCAAAATGCTTCCAAACATATAATATGTTCACATAAAACAAACATATTAATGTTTCGGCAGTATCCCATAATATATGTGCTTCCTGCAAAATATGTTTGGAACATATGTTAAAGAAGCGATTTTTTTTGAGGGTGTACATTTGTAATGAAAAGAAAAATACATAAAATTCAACTATGGCGGCCAAATCCAATGATTATTTTAAAATAATAAACTTTATTATACCCTCCACCATAGGATGGGGGTATATTAACTTTGTCATTCCGTTTGTAACACATCGAAATATTGCTCTAAGACCCCATAAAGTATATATATATTCTGGGTCGTTGTGAAATTCTGAGTCGATCTGAGCATGTCCGTCCGTCCGTCTGTTGAAATCACGCTAACTTCCGAACGAAACAAGCTATCGACTTGAAACTTGGCACAAGTAGTTGTTATTGATGTAGGTCGGACGGCATTGCAAATGGGCCATATCGGTCCACTTTTACGTATAGCCCCCATATAAACGGACCCCCAAATTTGGATTGCGATTGCTCTAAGAGAAGCAAATTTCACCCGATCCGGCTGAAATTTGGTACATGGTGTTAGTATATGGTCTCAAACAACCATGCAAAAATTGGTCCACATCGGTCCATATTTATATATAGCCCCCATATAAACCGATCCCCCGATTTGGCTTGCGGAGCCTCTAAGAGAAGCAAATTTCATCCGATCCGGCTGAAATTTGGTATATGGTGTTAGTATATGATCTCTAATGACCATACAAAAATTGGTCCACATCGGTTCATAATTATATATAACCCCCATAAAAACCGATCACCAGATTTGACCTCCGGAGCCTCTTGGAAGACCAAAATTTATCTGATTCAGTTGAAATTTGGTACGTGCAAAAAGTGGTCGAAATCGGTCAATAATTATATATAGGCACCATATAAACCGATCCCCAGATTTGAACTCCGGAGCCCCTTGGAAGAGCACAATTCATCCGATTCGGTTGAAATTTGGTACGTGATGTTAGTATATGGTATCCACCAACCATGCAGGAATTGGTTTATATCAGTCCGTAATTATATATCGCCCCCATATAAACCGATCCTAATATTTGACCTCCGGTGTCTTTTGGAGAAGCAAAATTTATCCGATCTGGTTGAAATTTGGTACGTGGTGGTAGTATATGATATTTAACAACCATGCCAAAAGTGGTCCATATCAGTCCATTATCATATATAGCCCCCATATAAACCGATCCCGACAGTTGGTTTTGGAGCCTCTTGGAGGAGCAAATTTCATCCGAGTCAGTTGAAATTTGCTACATTGTGCTAGTATATGACGTTAACAACCATGCCTAACTAGGTCTATTTCGATCTATAGTTATATATAGCCCTCAGATAAATTGGTCCATATCAAATTCATAATTCTATATAGCCCCCATATAAGCGACCCCCATATTTCAATTTCCATGTCGATTCGTAATTATTATTAGACTTACCTATACAAAACTTTTTTGTCTAATATATACCACCTATGGACTAACTCACAATTTACACTCAAAAAAAAGTGAACTCTCTATTTCACTAAAGCCAATTTAACTTTATTTTAGTTCATGGAGTTATTAAGTATGGAGAAAGTTTCCTCTACTCTCTAACCGAGGACAAAAATATACACAAATTAAGGATAAAGATTAACTAAATTCGTGTCTTCCACAAAATAGTTCAATATTTCTTTAAATTTGTAAATTTTACTGCAAATGCGTTCATCATGAACTTCGTATATCACTAAAGACATTCTTGCAATTTTGAACTCAAATTTTTTCCTTCAAACTACAAAATTTTCTTTACCAAATGAAAAAACTTAATTATGTCTAATAAATTTTCTTGAATTTGTCGAAAAATATTTACTTATTTTTATGACATCGGCGTGATGCCAGCGTTTGTTATACTGTTTAGTTAAAATTTTCTAAAAATATTCAAAATTTTCTAAAATTAACCGAAATTTTTCTTCCTGGTGGGTTCACTGTTTTTTCAGTGTAGAAAACGATGTTAGGAAGTTTTAAGATACCACAACCCAAGTAATTCGATTGTGGATGACAGTCTTTCGTAGAAGTTTCTACGCAATCCATGGTGGAGGGTACATAAGATTCGGCCTGACCGAACTTACGGCCGTATATACTTGTTTTTACTTACCTTTTAAATAATTGTATGATGCATTCACTTCTTTAGATACATAATTTTTCGTTCTCCTCAATTTCATGTGAGGAGACAAAAATACTTCACTGTCACTTAGGTTATAAGTACACAATAATACTAGAAGAATTTGACAAACAAAATGCAATCGAAAACCCAGTTTTTGGAGGTTAAACATCTGTAGGAGTAACAAATGAAAAAACTTAATTATGTCTAATAAATTTTCTTGAATTTGTCGAGAAATATTTACTTATTTTTATGACATCGGCGTGATGCCAGCGTTTGTTATACTGTTTAGTTAAAATTTTCTAAAAATATTCAAAATTTTCTAAAATTAACCGAAATTTTTCTTCCTGGTGGGTTCACTGTTTTTTCAGTGTAGAAAACGATGTTAAGAAGTTTTAAGATACCACAACCCAAGTAATTCGATTGTGGATGACAGTCTTTCGTAGAAGTTTCTACGCAATCCATGGTGGAGGGTACATAAGATTCGGCCTGACCGAACTTACGGCCGTATATACTTGTTTTTACTTACCTTTTAAATAATTGTATGATGCATTCACTTCTTTAGATACATAATTTTTCGTGCTCCTCAATTTCATGTGAGGAGACATAAATACTTCACTGTCACTTAGGTTATAAGTACACAATAATACTAAAAGAATTTGAGAAACAAAATGCAATCAAAAACCCAGTTTTTGGAGGTTAAACATCTGTAGGAGTAACAAGGAGAGCAAAACTTTATTTTGAAGTCCAATTGGCTCATAAATGAATATAAAGTAAAAGTTTTTTTTTATTTTAAGCCAAAGTTGGCTTAAGATAGCAAATCAAATGCAAGCCAAACAGTAAGCACACACACACGCACGATGCTCGGGTTCGATGAGAGCATCGAGGAGAAAAAAACACTATTTTGTGATCGCAGCGCCTAACTCTCACAGACGAATTAAGTAAAAATTTTCTTGTTTTAACTCAAAACAAGATTAAATCAAACTTTAGGTACTTGAATTGCACAAATAAGCATATTCTGTACTGAATATGAGTATAACTTAGTATTTGCGTACTTTAAATTATAAGTACGAATTCAGGCTAAAAATAAGAATTTGAAACTTGATTTTAGAAATGTACTTTTCTTTGGTATAGTCGAGATGTTGGTCAGTAATGAGGCCGTTGAGTCAACAAGGGCTCCGCGGTACTCAATAAGGTTCAACATACACAAAAAGATGGTCAGTAAGGATGCCATTGAACCCTGCAATATTATAAGAGTTGCAGACACCAGAAAGTATTCAACAGCGCAGAATCATGATCAAGAATCAAGAATCACTATGAAAGATACAACTTCATATCATCGGTGTTCATCAAAATCCCCCCGATGATACAAAAACTGACGGAAGATCTTTCACATATACATTAAACGGAACTGATCATAAATGGCTATCTTGAGGAACACCAGATATCATATGTATAAGCATCTTGTGAAGTTTTATAAAAGATATACAGACGGATGGACACCAAAGGTAGATCTACAAGTAGCACTGTTTCTGCATGCAAACAGGTTTCAAGAGCATAATGTTAATTTTTCACAAGAAACATGGAAAATTTGTTGTTTATTAAACAATAATTTATACATAGTGGTTAGCATTCATAAGCTTCCCTTTTGATGAAGTGAACTACCCTTATATTTCCAGCTCATACATTTTTGACAAAACATCACTTATGTTGCATGTTATTCTACGCAATATGATATGAATATGACTTGGTTTTTTGCATAACTGCTTATGTGAAATTTGCCTTCCCCACAACCAGTAATAAACGCGTGTCTTTTTTTAACAAATTGGTCCCTTGGGTGGTGAACAATAAAAAAGAAATCTGCTAGAGGTTTGATGCAAAAATAACCTGCTACCTTCCAATTGAGTCATAATAATATTTCCATAATACTTGTCATCCAAGTAAATCTCATCTCTATTTTAATTTGACATCAGTTGCTATTTTTGAACCAATGTTCAGACAATTCTGCAATAATTTGTGGTGGTGGTGGTGGTTATTTCGTATCCTGTTGCGAAGTCTATTTTGAAAGAAAGAAATTTTGCATGTTGACGTGTGTTGTACGTTGTTCGAATCGTACACTGTTTTCGCATGACGTATGCTACAGTTCAGAGGGGCTGATTTATTTTCGCATATTATAGAAAAGATTAAAAATATTTACAAATAAATTGTCTGCAAGACAAAATTGATTAATGGTGCATAGATTCAGAAATGTTTTTGTTTATACTCACCACCATAGAATGAGTGGTGTGTAAAGAGTTCGCCATTCCGTTTGTAAGACATCGAAATATTGATTTCTGACAATATAAAGGGTGCAATTTAAAGACGAACTAACAATATCCCTGTGTCTGTTTAACTGTAGTCTGCAGTGATTACGCTACACGCTCGAATTTTTCGAAGCTGGTCCACGTTTTGATATAGCTTCCATATAAGCGGATCTCTCGACTTATTGAGCATCTACACTGAAAAATATTGACCTAATATGAAAAAGCATGCAAATTTACACAATATCGAAGAGAATGATAAAATAAACTTTAATTTTTTTTTTCATTAAACTGATATATTCCATCTTCGTATTAAAGATATAAAGCTTTAGGCTATGACTTAATTAAAAAAAAATACTTTGAAGTATATGGTATAATTTAGTTTTTTTTACGTGCATTTCTTTTTAACCTGCGGACGAGTGAAAAGATCCTTCCTTTTCCCCAGCAAACGAATTTGAAAGTTGTGGAATCCCCTATCGAATTTTTTCCACTTCCGATGCAGTTCTTTTGGACAAGTCCACAAACATTCTTTTTAAAGTGCATCCCGGGAACCCTATCGATTTTTTCAAGTATTAGAAAGTACGAAATTAGGCTATTTTAAGTGAAAATTTTAGTTTTGGACAAATAAATTTCACCACAAAAATAGAAAATCAATAAAAAACTTCATCTAAACACTGCCATCCATAATCGAATTACTTGAGTTGCGGTAACGCTTGCCGATGGCAAGGTATCTTAAAACCTCCTAACGCTGTCTTCTAAATTGTAGACCATACCTAGTATATATTATATCAAAAAAGACCGATTAAATACGTCTATAATTCAGTTTGACAAAATTTTCTATAGAAATAAAATTTTGACAAAATTTTCTATAGAAATAAAATTTTAACAAAATTTTCTATAGAAATAAAATTTTCACAAAATTTTTTATAGAAATAAAGTTTTGACAACATTTTCTATAGAAGTGAAATTTTAACAAAATTTTCTATAGAAATAAAATTTTGACAAAATTTTTGTATAAAAATAAAATTTTGACAAAATTTTCTATAGAAACAAAATTTTGGTAGATTATTTTTGCTCGAGTGGCAACCGTGATTGAGAACCGATATGGACCAATTTTTGTGTGATTGGGGATCGGTTATATATAACACCATGTACCAAATTTCAGCCGGATCGAATGAAATGTGCTTCTCTTTGATGCTCCGCAAGCCAAATCTGGGGATCGGTTTATATGGGGGCTATATATAATTATGGATCGATGTGGACCAATTTTTGCATGGTTTTTAGAGACCATATAACAACACCATGTACCAAATTTCAGCCGGATCGAATGAAATGTGCTTCTCTTTGAGGCTCCGCAAGCCAAATCTGGGGATCGGTTTATATGGGGGCTATATATAATTATGGACCGATGTGAACCAATTTTTGCATGGTTGTTAGAGACAATATACCAACACCATGTACCAAATTTCAACCGGATCGGATGAAATATGCTTCTGTTAGAGGCTCCGCAAGCCAAATCTGAGGGTCCGTTTATATGGGGGCTATTCGTAAAATGGGCCGATATGACCCATTTGCAATACCATCCGACCTACATCAATAACAACTACTTGTGCCAAGTTTCAAGTCGATAGCTTGTTTCGTTCGGAAGTTAGCGTGATTTCAACAGACGGACATGCTTAGATCGACTCAGAATTTCAAATTTAAAGATTCTACCTATGAAGACCAGATCAGATTCTGGATTTATGAGAACCAATTTTGTTTGAGTTTTAGATAAATCGTAAACATATCGTGTATATGATGAAATAACGCCTTGATCTGAAATCTTAAATCTGTAGATTTTTCCTCCATTATTTAAATGAATACGATGAGTAAAATCTGGAAATTTTACTTTCAGTTTCAAGCAATTTTCATGATCTGTGCGCCTGCTATACCCTGAAAGAAGTTTTTTCTTTTCTAAGGAACGAAGTTTTAGACAAGCAACGTTTTTTTTTTGACACAAATTTCATAGACAATCGTTGAATCGCTTATCAAAAATTCAGATTACTTTGCTCTAAGCGAAAATACTTTATACGAAAGGGGAATTTCGTTTGTCTAAAATTTAATTTCGGAGGAACATATTTTTTCTTTGGGTGTACCTTCAATAAGTTAAATCGGTCTATATCGATGCCTTGCAAAATGGACCGGTAAAAATAAATGCGATACAGATTTTTGAGGGTCTAAATTTACATTTTTGTGCAAATCGGCTAAAAACTACGGTTTCTAGAAGCCCAAGGAGTTAAATCTACTACTAAAACAAGGGTCGACACACACCATATTCCTATTTGTGGTCAGCCGGATTCCAGAAGTCTTAGAAATAAATTCAGGAGTTAGCTCTATATGGGGCCTATACAAATACCTCTAGAATTCCACTTTCAGACGAATTGGGTGAAAACTACGAATTCTAGAAGCCGGGATCGGGAGATCAGTCAGGATCATTTTCGACACACCTCTTTATGGTCCTAAGATACGTCTATATTTCTAATTTCCGGCAAATTGGATAAAAAGTACGAATTCTAGAAGCCCAAGAAATAAAGTCGGGAGATCGGTCTATATGGGGGCTACACCAAAATATGGAGCAATAGGCACCATCTGCGACACACCTATTTGTGATCTTAAAATACCTCTAGATTTTCAATTGCAAGCAAATCGGCTAGAAAATATAGTCTATAGACGCTCAAGAAGTAAAATCGAGAGATTGGTCTATATGGGGGGTTATACCAAAAAATGGACTGATACACCTCAATTTCGGCACACATATTTGGGGTCCCAAAAATACCTCTAGATTTCCAATTTCAGGCAAATCGGATAATAAATACAGTTTATAGAAGCCCAAGAATAAAAATCGGGAGATCGGTCTATATGGGGGCTATACCAAAACATGGACCGATACGGACCATTTTCGACACACCTGTTTATGGTCCTAAAATACATGTAGATTTTCAATTTCAGGCACACCCAGAGAAGGAATATGATCACCTCAAACATGTTTTAAGAGCAAAATGTTATTTTTGGGTGGTGACCATGTAACATGGTTTTCGCAACCATGTTCTTTCCTCGGAAATCATGTATCTGATTTCGGCAAGCAGGTTATATTTGACGAGAAAATAACATTTTAGTGACAAACATATTACATGGTCACCATACAAAAATAACATGTTGCTCTTGAAACATGTTTGAGGTGATCATATTCCTTCTCTGCGTGCACATCGGATAGAAAATACAGTTTCGACGCCCAAGAAACAAAATCGGGACATCGGTCTATATGGGGGCTATACCAAAACATGGAAAGATGAAAACCATTTTTGGCACACCTTTTTATGGTCCTCAAGTACCTCTAGATATTCAATTTCAGGCAAATTGGATAAAAACTACGGTTTTTATAAGCCCAAAACCCCAAATCGGGAAATTGGTTTATATGGGGACTGCCTTCAAACAAAAAACGAATCTGTTCCAAATTTCAGGACGATAGCTCCATTATGGAAGGCTGTAGCGTGATTACAACAGACATACGGGCATGCTTATATCGTCTTAGAATTTCTCCTTGATTTCCGAATATATACTTTATATAGTCGGAAATCGATATTTCGATGTGTTACACACGGAATGACAAACTTATTATACCCCATCACCATTCTATGGTGGTGGATATAAAAAACGATGTAACACAGTTTTGTGTCTTTGTGTTTTTTAGTTTTTTAATTTCTTCATCCAAATGAACTTCCAATTCACAACTTCTAAGGCAATGTAAGGGATCCACAAATGGAGTACTTCCATCCTATGACAATCCCATGTAAAATTCATTGTAGATGATCGAAGTTTGCACTACTTCCGTATCACAAAATGGGGATCCAAACTACTTTTTTGGAAGCTCTTTTCTTGATGGGTTCTTGATGGTCTAAAGAAGTATACCTGACCATCACATGCAGGGCTGTGGAGTCGGAGTCTGAAGATTTTGCTGGAGTCGGAGTCGTAAAAATTTTGCTCGACTTCGACTCCGGCTAAATCAATTTTTTTAAAACACTTCACATTTTTTTAACTAAGCAAGTTTTTACGCAAATTAGTTTCCATAGCTTTATTCATTCGATCAATGTACAGCATGATTGTAAAATCAACTTCCAATTACGGCTATCTTTTTATGTTTCCTAGAATGTTAGACTAGCAGATGGGCTGGATCGATCCATTTTAATGCTCATATCAATTTATTTGAAATATTTCGAACAATCGAAATTATTTTTTTTTTTAATTTTATTTTAAGGCCATATACGTATGTGGAATATTGACAGAAAATTTTTTCAAAGTTGTTTTTTATAGAAAATACTGTCAAAATTTATTTCTATAGCACATTTTGTCAAAATTTTATTTCTATAAAAATTTATTCAAAATTTTATTACTATAGAAATATTTTTTTCTATAGAAAATTTTGTCAAAATTGTATTTCTATAGAAAATTCAGTCAAAATTTTGATTCTATAGAATATTTTGCAAAATTTTATTTCTATAGAAAATTTTGCCAAAATTTGGTCAAAATTGTATTACTATAGAAAATTTAGTCAATATTTTGTTTCTGTAGAATATTTTGCAGAATTCTATTTACTACACAAAAATTTTTCTAAAACTGTACTTTTATTGATAATTTTTTCAAAATTTTATTTCTATAAGAAAAATTTTTATTTCTATAGCAAATTTTCTCAATTTTTTCTTGCTGATGCTCACTGATACTCACTGCTATAAAAAATGTATTCAGAATTGTATTACTATAGAAATATTTTTTATACCCTGCGCCACACTGTGGAACAGGGTATTATAAGTTAGTGCATATGTTTGTAACACCCAGAAGGAGACGAGATAGACACATGGTGTCTTTGGCAATAATGCTCAGGGTGGGTCCCTGAGTCGATATAACCTTGTCCGTCTGTCCGTCCGTCCGTCTGTCTGTGAACACATTTTTGTGATCAAAGTGTAGGTCGCAATTTAAGTCCAATCGCCTTCAAATTTGGCACATGTTTCTAATTTGGTCAGAATAGAACCCTATTGATTTTGGAAGAAATCGGTTCAGATTTTGATATAGCTCCCATATATATCTTTCGCCCGATATGCACTAATATGGACCCAGCAGCCAGAGTTTTATACCGATTTGTTTGAAATTTTGTACAAACATAACACTTAGTCGTATATTTAAGTGTGCAAAATTTGATTGAAATCGGTTCAGATTTAGATATAGCTCCCATATATATCTTTCGCCCGATATGGACTAATATGGTCCTAAAAGCCAGAGTTTTGGCCCAATTTGGTTGAAATTTTGCACAGAGAGTAGATTTAGCATTGTAGCTATGCGTGCCAAATTTGGTTGAAATCGATTTAGATTTAGATATAGCTCCCATATATATCTTTCGCCCGATATGCACTTATATGGACCCAGAAGCCAGATTTTTATGCCGATTAGCTTGAAATTTTGCACAAGGAGTACAATTGGCAGTATAGTCATGTGTGCCAAATTTGATTGAAATCGGTTCAGATTTAGATATAGCTTCAATATATATTTTTCGCCCGATATGGACTTATATGGCTCCAGAAGCCAGAGTTTTGGCCCAATTTGGTTGAAATTTTGCACTAGGAATACAATTAGTAATATAGTCACGTGTGTCAAATTTGATTGAAATCGGTTCAGATTTAGATATAGCTCCCATGTATATGTTTTTCTGATTTCGACAAAAATGGTCAAAATACCAACATTTTCCTTGTAAAATCGCCACTGCTTAGTCGAAAAGTTGTAAAAATGACTCTAAATTTCCTAAACTTCTAATACATATATATGGAGCGATAAATCATAAATAAACTTTTGCGAAATTTCCTTAAAATTGCTTCAGATTTAAATGTTTCCCATATTATTTTTTACTAACATTGTGTTCCACCCTAGTGCATTTGCCGACTTAAATTTTGAGTCTACAGATTTTTTAGAAGTCTATCAAATTCTGTCCAGATCGAGTGATAATTAAATGTATGTATTTGGGACAAACCTTTATATATAGCCCCCAACACATTTGACGGATGTGATATGGTATCGAAAATTTAGATCTACAAAGTGGTGCAGGGTATAAGATAGTCGGCCTCGCCCGACTTTAGACTTTCCTCACTTGTTTCTATATAAAATTTAGTCAAAATTTTATTTCTATAGAAAATTTAGTCAAAATTTTGTTTCTATAGAATATTTTGCAAAATTTTATTTCTATAGAAAATTTTGTTCGCTACACAATTTTTTTTAAATTGTATTTCTATTGATAATTTTTTCAAACTTTTATTTCTATAAAAAATGTTGCCAAATTTTATTTCTACAAAAATGTTATTCAAAATTTTATTTCTATATATTTGGTCAAAATTTGATTTCTATAGAAAATTTAGTCAATTTTGGTTCACAAATACATATACTGTTGGTATCTTCTCATATTATGATGGGTATTTATATCATTATTTTATTTATTAAACATTGCCCTAAATTTGAAATATAGAGTTCAATTGGCATCTAATGTGAAATTAAGACCTTTTTTTTGCACACATAAATAAATATGATACTTTATATCGATCTACTTACAGTACCCCACAATAGAACTACAAATTAGTGGTATTAAAATGAGATTTAGTTATATTACCCGGAGTCGACTCCGGAGTCGGAGTCGGAGTCGAGCTGATGAAAAATGCTGGAGTCGGAGTCGAGCAAAATTGGCTCGACTCCACAGCCCTGATCACATGTGTTCCACGGAAATTTTACCTAGAATCGTTTAAATAATGTTTCAGTGCAATATCTATATATACCGATATTTCCAGACTTTTTGAGTGCATGGAATCCAAAATTTTCATACGACTTGCTTGAAATTGAAAATCAAGAGTTACTTTAAATTCGAAAAGTGCTTAAGTCTACACTGAAACAAAAAATGTTGTTGGCCAAAGATTTCATGCCCTTACGTACGAATTCGAATTTTGCTTAGCATAGAAGAATCATTTCTCTGTATATATTTATGTAAAGTGAAGTAAAGTTTTCCTTGTCCAAACATCGATAACCTTTTCAATGAAACTATTTTTGACTAAGATCAACTTGACTTTAATAAGTCCGAAAAATTCCTCCAAATTATTGAAATCGTCTTCTAATTTGTTAACTTTTTGTACCTTGACTTCAAAGCACAAAAAACGCTAAAAATTAGAGATATTTTCAATATTTTACTTTAAAGACGTTTTTACTTGAAATATAGCATAATTTCTACTTGAAGTCTAGACTGATTTTGAATATTTAAGTTGTCGTAAACTCATTTTTAAAGGACATGAAGAATAAATGAAGAATAAATCTGAACAACCAAATAAATTGGAATTTGTTTCCTATAATTAAGTACGCAAAACTCAAATTTAAAAGAGAATTGTGTTTTAAAAATATCTTGATTTCAATTCTCCGCTTCTTTGACAAAAATCTGTTTTTCAAAACATTGGAAGCCAGATATATTTTTTACTCTGCGACTAATCATTCTTTCAGACAGATCTCAGATTTTTTAACCCGACATCCTGGACTGTTAATAACTTCATTGGGCATACATCAAAAGATCAACAGTCCCTTATGAGATAACAACAAAACATTTTTCCAGGTCACAGGTGTCTCGAGTGTTTATGGAGAATGAATCCATAAACTTTGGATTGTTGTATGAATACAAAGTAGAGACATCAACTCTACCCTAAACATGACATTAGCATTGGTGGTTGTGCTTTTAAAGCCATTTCACTCTTATACCGGTATGCTACCGGTTTTCATTCAAAAACGAATGGCCAAATATGGCATAGAAATAAAATCATAAAAATCATCATCGTACACAACAGGAGTTTTTGTGTGCTACTGACAGGATCCTAAGCTCCAAACAATAGAGGCCAACAAAATCAGAAAAAACTGCAAAAAAAAGTATTATCTAGCTAAAGGACACCAACCTAACCGCACGCACACCCAGTTGCACATCAATAGAGGACAGAACACACACGGATGATGGCGACGGGTGGTTTGGACGGTGATATGCGGCTATGAACTTTTATGTGAATTTTGAATTTGTCGGTGAGTGGTGATACTGATATTTGTGATGCACAGTGTGGATGTGAATGGACAGTTAGCTATAAAATTATTTAAAAAAAAATGTTTTATGGAAAAACAAATCGCAAACACATTACGGATGAGGGAAAGTAACTAACCGACATATATAAGACTTTCCAATTGGGTCTTCCACCCTTATATCTCTGAAACATGCAAGTTCTGGCGTTGAAAGAAATTGGAACAAAACGAAACCGAAATTTCCTCAAATAGGTATTGTAATCATAATCTAAAAGTCGATTTTCAACTTTTTTAAAGTTTTGGAAAGTCGACCTTTTGGAATTTTCCACCTTTGGTTTTTTTTCAAAATTTGAAAAGGTGTTTTTTTCCACTTTTAAAAAATTTGGGAGTCGTCGTGTTTCGAATTATAAAATTTTTGCACATTATTCGAAATTCGAATTTTACAATAAAGTATAAACAAATTACACAGCCGTAAGTTCGACCTGGACGAATACTAAGTACCCTCAATAATACCCTCGTCCGATAGACCCTTGTAGTTGCGAGTTACATGAAAATTGGTTCACATGCGCTTTATACGAATGAGTAGGAAAGGTAAAATGTCGATTTTTATACCTTCCACCATAGGATGGGGGTATATTAACTTTGTCATTCCGCTTGTAACACATCGAAATATTGCTCTAAGACCCCATAAAGTATATATATTCTGGGTCGTGGTGAAATTCTGAGTCGATCTGAGCATGTCCGTTCGTCCGGCTGTTGAAATCACGCTAACTTCCGAACGAAATAAGCTATAGACTTGAAACTTGGCATAAGTAGTTGCTATTGATGTAGGTCGGATGGTATTGCAAATGGTCCACTTTTACGTATAGCCCCCATATAAATGGACCCCCAAATTTGGCTTGCCGATCATCTAAGAGAAGCAAATTTCATCCGATCCGGCTGAAATTTTGTACATGGTGTTAGAGACCATGCAAAAATTGGTCCACATCGGTCCATAATTATATATAGCCCCCATATAAACCGATCCCCCGATTTGGATTGCCGAGCCTCTAAGTGAAGCAAATTTCATCCGATCCGGCTAAAATTTGATACATGGTGTTGGTATATGGTCTCTAACAAACAAGCAAAAATTGGTCCGCATCGGTCCATAATTATATATAGCCCCCATATAAACCGATCCCCCGATTTGGATTGCCGAGCCTCTATGAGAAGCAAATTTCATCCGATCCGGCTAAAATTTGATACATGGTGTTGGTATATGGTCTCTAACAAACAAGCAAAAATTGATCCGCATCGGTCCATAATTATATATAGCCCCCATATAAACCGATCCCCAGATTTGACCTCCGGAGCCTCGTGGAAGAGCAAAATTCAACCGATTCGGTTGAAATTTGGTACGTGGTGTTAATATATGGCCTCAAACACCGATACAAAAATTGGTCGAAATCGATCAATAATTATATATAGCCCCCATATAAACCGATCCCCAAATTTGACCTCCGGAGCCCCTTGGAAGAGCAAAATTCATCCGATTCGGTTGAAATTTGGTACGTGATGTTAGTATATGATATTTAACAACCATGCCAAAAGTGGTCCATATCGGTCCATAATCATATATAGCCCCCATATACACCGATCCCGAGATTTGGTTTTGGAGCCACTTGGAGGAGCAAATTTCATCCGAGTCAGTTGAAATTTGGTACATTGTGCTAGTATATGGCCGTTAACAACAATGCCTAAATAGGTCCATATCGGTCTATAGTTATATATAGCCCTCAAATAAATCGATCCCCAATCACACAAAAATTGGTCCATATCAAGTTCATAATTGTATATAGCCCCCATATAAGCGACCCCCATATTTCAATTCTTGCTCTCTACGTATTGTCTAATACATACCACGTATGGACTAACTCACAATTTAGAAAACGATGTTAAGAAGTTTTAAGATACCACAACCCAATTAATTCGACTGTGGATGACAGTCTTTCGTGGAAGTTTCTACGCAATCAATGGTGGAGGGTACATAAGATTCGGCCTGGCCGAACTTACGGCCGTATATACTTGTTTCTTTTAGTTTCGAGCAATTTGAATGACCTCTCCCCTCAAAAAGTGAATTCATCGATATGGAGGTTACAGTTATTTGTAGATTTCAACACCTATTTGCGAACCTAAAGAGCTTCCATTAAACAATGCGGTGCCTAAAACCCCAAAAATCAAGTCGGGAGATCAGTCTATATAGGGATATATGCAAACAATAAACTACTTTGTGCCAGATTTCAGGACGATAGCACCATTATTTAAAGATAAAAATTTCATTAATTTTATGTTCCGACTTCTCCTTTTAAAAATCGATTTTTCCCAACATCAAAAGCCGATTTTAGCTTTGCTGGTTCGAAGATGACCAAAACTCGACTTAAATTTATTTTTAATAAAATTCGATACTACGCTAGAAATTTTTTTCTTAAATTCTACCTAATAATCCGATATTATCTTAGCTATGTCGCCCATCTTGAATCGTCGATCTGTCAATACTATAACCAAGTAAACCAAGTTTTCCAGGCACCTGTAAATGAGTTATCAGAAACCAACATCACCGAACCATCACCGAAAAATTTAGATAGAAAATATTTTTCTTTATATAGTCCCATTGTGCACTGCTATTATGTTGCTGGTCGGTGATGTTCCCATATGATATTTGCTGATTGTTCACTTTTTTTGTGATATGATGTGAAGGTGGTCGTGGTCTACACACAATAGCTTTTGTTGCTTGATTTTTCTATGGACTTTGAAAATAAATATCAACGTGTCCTAAACACTGACGTGGGGATATGAGGGTGTACTATATGATATGTATGTATACACATATATTTTAAATCTTTTATTATATATCACAGTATTTTATTGAAAAAAAGGATAAATATAATAATAGAAATCACCACAAAAATGACAAAGAGAAGGATTTAGGTAAAGGAGTGTTTTGTTTTTGTTTAACAATACAAATCATTCATGTTGAAAATTTGATAACCAACATGGTTGTATATAGAAATTTATTTATAACAAATACAGATTGGCACGCTCTGAAGGGTTAAAGAATAGCACAACCAAGGCGAATTGTTAATTAATTTGTGGAGAGATGGCATATTTGAGTATGAATGATTTTCTGTATTAGACACACGGAAAAAAGTGCAAGCTAAAATGCATAGACATAGATAATTATGTCAAAATGTTATTTCTATAGAAGATTCTGTCAAAATTTTATTTCTATAGAAAAATTTGTCAAAATTTTATTTCCATAGAAAATTTTGTTAAAATTTTATTTTCATAGGAAATTTTGTCAAAAATTTAATTCTATAGAAAATCTTGTAAAAAATTTAATTCTATAGAAAGTTTTGTCAAAATTTGATTTCTATAGAAAATTTTGTTAAAATTTTATTTCCGTAGAATATTTTATCAAAATTTTATTTCTATAGAAAATTTTATCAAAATTTTATTTCTATAGAAAATTTTATCAACATTTTATTCCTATAGCAAATTTTGTCAATACTTTATTTCTATAGGAAATTTTGTCAATATTTTATTTCTATAGAAAATTTTGTCAAAATTTTATTTCTATAGAAAATTTTATCAATATTTTATTTGTATTGAAAATTTAAAAATTTTTTTTTTTTATAGAAAATTTTGTCAAAATTTTAATTGTATAGAACATTTTCTCAAAATTTTATTTCTGTAGAAAATTGTGTAAAAATGTTATTTCTATAGAAAATTTTATTAAAATTTTATTTCTATCGAAAATTTTATCAAAATTTTATTTCCATAGGAAATATTTGATTTCTATAGAAAAATTTGTCAAAATGGTGTTTCCGTAGAAAATTTTATCAAGATTTTATTTCTATTGAAAATTCTTTCAAAATTTAATTTTTATAGAAAATTTTGCCAAAATTTTAATTCTATAGAAAGTTTTCTCAAAATTTTATTTCTATAGACAATTTTGTAAAAATTTTATTTCGATAGAAAATTTTGTCAAAAATTTATTTCTATAGAAAATTTTGTCAACATTTTATTATACCCTTCACCACTACTGTGGTACAGGGTATAATAAGTTTGTGCAGTTGTATGTAACGCCAAGAAATAATTGTCATAGACCCATCTTTTAGTATACCGATCGGCTTAGAATTAAATTCTGAGTCGATTTTGCAATGCCCGTCTGTCTGTCCGTCCGTCTGTCTGTATATGTAATTTTGTGTACAAAGTACAGGTCGCAGTTTAAGTCCTCAAGATCATCCTCAAATTTGACATAACGTCTTTCTTCGGGTAGAAGACAATCGCTATTGGTGTTGGAAAAAATCGGTTCAGATTTAGATATAGCTGTCATATACAGTTATCACCGATTTGCCTCAAATATGGTTCATATTTAAATGTTTCCTATATTTTTTTACTAACATTGTGTTCCACCTCAGAGCATTAGCCAACTTAAATGTAAAATCTATAAGTATTGAAGAACTCTGTACAGATCTGCTCAGATATACAGAATATATGTGTATGGATTCATATAGCATCCAACACATGGACGGATTTGATATGGTATCGAAAATGTGGACTTACAAAGTGATGAAGGGTATAATATAGTCGGCCCCGCCCGACTTTAGACTTCCTTACTTGTTTTTATAGAAGATTTTGTCAACATTTTAGTTTTATAGAAAATTTTGTTAAAATTTTATTTTTAGAGAATAGTTTGTCAAAATTTTATTTCCATAGAAAAATTTGTCAAAATTTTATTTCTATAGAAAAATTTGTCAAAATTTTGTTTTATTTTATATAGATTTTATTGCTTAGAAAATTTTATCAACATTTTATTTTTATAGAAAAAATTGTCAACATTTTAATTCTATCGAAAATGTTGTCAAAATCTTATTCCTATAGAAAATTTTGTCAACATTTTAATTCTATAGAAAATGTCAAAATTTTATGTCTATAGAAAATTCTGTCAAAATTTTATTCCTATAGAAAATTTTTTCAACATTTTAATTCTATCGAAAATTTTGTCTAAATCTTATTCCTATAGAAAATGTTGCCAAAATTTTATTTCTATTGAAAATTTTGTCAAAATTTTATTTCTATAGAAAATTTTGTCTAAATTTTATTTCTATAGAAAATTTTGTCAAAATGTTATTTCCATAGAATATTTTGCCAAAATTTTGTTTCCATAGGAAATTTTGTCAATATTTTATTTCTATAGAAAAATTTGTCAAAATTTTGTTTCAGTGGAAAAGTTTGCCAACATTTTATTTCTATAGAAAATTTTATCAAAATTTTATTTGTATTGAAAATTTTTTAAAAATTTTATTTTTATAGAAAATTTTGTCAAAATTTTAATTCTATAGAAAATTTTGTCAAAATTTTATTTCTATAGAAAATTGTGTAAAAATGTTATTTGACAGAAAAATTTTTCAAAATTTTATTTTCATAGAAAATTTTGTCAAAATTTTATTTCTATAGAAATTTTGTCAAAATTTAATTTCTATATAAAATTTTGTCAACATTTTATTTCTACAGAAAATTTTGCCAAAATTTTATTTTCATAGAAAATTTTGTCTAAATTTTATTTCTACAGAAAATCTTGTAAAAATCTTATTTATATGGAAAATTCTGTCAAAATTGTATTTATATAGAAAATTCTGTCAAAATTTCATTTCTATGGGCAGATTTATGAAGTATCTCGTTGTAAAATCTTCCAAAACATTAAGAATTCTACCAATCCACCAAACAGTAAAAAATCTACCATTTTTGGTAGAATTTTACCAACCATGCTCACAATGTGGTTCCATATCGCTTTTGGTTTGGAAATAATTCTGCAACTTTTGAACGGATAAAGATATCAACATATCTTTATCTGAATGCTGAGATGTTTTCCACTAAGTTTGCAAGGTTGTGGGTCCCTAGTGTCCACGGTTTGACTTGTAGGCGTTGGTCACCTCGGGGATATGAAGTTTTGTTTCAGGTGTCAATTTCGCAATTATGAACCGGATTTTTCTTTGCTGGATTCAGATGAAGTAACCGAAATTCACCACCCACTACGTTCATCATAAATCTGATCCAAGGTTGTTTGATATTTTGATGTGAATAATAGGTTTATTTTTTAATTATTTTTTTTATTTTTAAAACATTTTACATTTCTTTTCGGGATTCATAGAACTCCCTGCGGGGCACAAAAATTGATGTGCAAATTCTCCGTAATTCATCAAAGGTACATTTATTCGAAAATCATCCGACACTGTGTTATCAGCCATAGCATAATCATCGAAAAAATCCAAGCTAGTACTACATCGTGTTTGTCCATAAGCAATAAAAAATAATTGCTTATTTGAATACGCCAGATTGGGTAATGATTCCAAAGTTTCCTGAAGAGAACACATCTCTAGCCATTGTAAGTAAGCTTTATAAGCCAAACTTATGGCTCCATTATCAGCAATATTTTCCAATTGTGAGCTTGATTCCACTAAAGGTTCTTCTAAATAACTGTAAAGGGGATATTGTTGTGAAAAACATTTAGCGCGATTATTATAATTAGTCAATGTAGTGTTGCTCCACCATTTGGAGATTTTTCCAAATTTGTCATAGCTATGACCATCTTCATCGAAACCATGAATCAATTGATGAGCTATAAAAACTCCCAAAGTAGCGAAATGTAAAGCCATGGGATAAAATTCAGACCATAGGAAATTTGGTTTAAATAACGAAGCTGGTATAAGGATTTTATTCTCTAAAGGATTATAGCTAGGATAATAGATTCTATAGAAGCTATTGTCATATATGGGATGATTCTTCAGATGTCTATTTTGCAAGGCATTTAATTGGTGAATAGATTTGAGATTGTTTATAAAGTCCTCACGATCTACTTTTAGTGTTTTCAGATCCTCGGTAAAGTCAATATTTTTTAAGGATCTTATATCGATGGCCATATCATCAAGTTTCTCCGAAGCTTCTTTCTGGGATTCCCGATCCAACCAACTATGTTTACCAGATATAAGATCTCTTTTGAAATTGGATTTAATTAACTGCCATATATCTTCAATGGAATCTTTTACGTCTGCTGTTAAATATTTGCGATTATGTATAACTCTAATATTTTTCGCAAAATATTTATGAGTTTTGGGTAAACATGTCTCATGCAAATACAAAGGATCAATCATGAATTCTTTTAGGAGAATATAGAATATATAATTAGCTATGGTTTTTGGGGGAGTTTTTTGAAAAACTTCCTGTAATCTTTCAGGAACATAATCCAAAAAATCATATATATTGGAATTGGGTATAAAACCCAAAGTTAAATTTAAAAATTTTCTCACATCGAAAAGATGATTAAATTTTCTTTCCATTTCCTCTATGGTAGTTGAAATTCCTTTGCTTTTCTCTGTGGCATTTAGCAACGCTGACTCAAAATCAAATATATCCTGGGCCAATTGTTTTGCCTTATCAGCCATAATATCCAAATACTTTCTTAAATTTAGCGAAATATGTTCCAAATAGGTTTCTCTTCCTTTATGATTTGCGTCATCGAAATACATTGCTCTGGAACCCAAAGCAAATTGTGGTGTCACCAATTGTATTGTAGCCTTATCGTTTTCATTTGATTTATATCTCAATCTAAGACCAATTATTAATTTTATATCGTATTTAAAGGATATTTCACCAATCAGTTTTATCCAATCAAATTTACTTTCATTCCACTGATCCTCCTCCTCCTTCACCAAGGCAGGCATTTGACCAAATTCTTCAATGATTTGCCGCAATTTTTGTTTATATTTTTCAAAATCGAATTTAACATTCAAACAGGATTGAAAAAAATATTTAATTTTCTTATCCACTTCCATATCAGATGGATCATCATTTGACAACAATGTTATGATCTCTTTATCCATTTCCGTTTTTAATCTATGGTGAGGACTTCTGTCCTGTATTGGCGTTTTAAGGCCATCATAATTACCACATACAAAATTGTAGAAATTTTCACATGGTTCCGCTGTAATATTCAAATAATTTTGTATATCATCTGATTTAGCTTCTCGGACGACATTTCGATAATGCAGATTATGATGTTGCCTTTGAATATATGCACATGATTTCACTGATATTTCACTACGATTGTTTTGAATTTCTATAGGTGATCCACGAATTATTGGAGTTGTAAGAATTATAAATAAAAACAATTTAAAAATTATTTCTAACATTATGAATAATCTATACTAATCGGATGTCTTCTATCCGAAATCTAAGGGGTGAATGAAATGTTTAGTTGTCCAAAAATATTAATGCTTTACTTGAATTTACACTACACAACAAAAAGGGATATTTGCAACTTCCCATGAACATTAGTATTTTTATGCTAGCCTAATATCAATACAGGCTGGTTTTACAGAATCTAGAATCTTAAATAAAATAAAATAAAATAAAACAAAATAAAATAAAATAAAAATAAAAATAAAATAAAAATAAAAATAAAAATTAAATAAAATAAAATAAAACAAAACAAAATAAAATAAAATAAAATAAGTAAATACGGCAGACTTTAATGTACCCTTTGTATTACTTGGGTTGTGGTTACAGTTGCCGAAGGTAAGTAGACTGCAAGATGGTTGGATGGACGATCGTTTCGGAACTCTCACATTAAGAAAAAATAGTCCAATCAGTTCACCAAATATGACTAAAAAATATTGTAAATGAACTGTATACTATTCTCAAAAAATGGTAAGAATAAAATTCTGCACGGTGGCACAAATGGACTCTTCTTTACTTTTAGTGCATTTTTTTAGGAGATGTTTGTTATATCGAAAATGTTTGTTATAAAGCATAAAGGGTAATTTTATTTTCCTCATTGTGGAAATTTCAAAAAGTGGAGTACAATTTAGTTAAATTTTCGGACGAGGTATATCGTTTTCCCATTTACATTTTTCTGTGCCTATATTGTTTCCTATTGAAAAGTCGCTCATTGAATTTCGTATGATGTCTGCAATACAGTGTTAATGTCAGAGGTTATCGTAGACAAACATGTACACACTTAAATAAGATTAGGAAATTACTTTATTCAAATAGTATACTGTGAGAAAAAATAATAGCACCACAGATAAAATAACAAATTAAAACAAGTATATACGGCCGAAAGTTCGGCCAGGCCGAAGCTTATGTACCCTCCACCATGGATTGCGTAGAAACTTCTACTGAAGACTGTCATCCACTATCGAATTACTTGGGTTGCGGTAACACTTGCCGATGGCAAGGTATCTTAAAACTTCCTAACACCGTAATATATACCACATAGTCCATACGTGGTATATATTAAACTAAAAAGGCTGATTAAATACGTATATAATTAAGTTTAAAGATCCTATAGAAATAAAATTTTGACAAAATAAAATTTTGCCAACATTTTCTATAGAAGTAAAATTTGGAAAAAATTTTCTGTAGAAATAAAATTTGGAAAAAATTTTCTATAGAAATAATATTTTGACAAAATTTTCTATAGAAATAAAATTTTGGACAAATTTTTCTATAGAAATAACATTTTGACTATGTTTTCTATAAAAATAAAATTTTGGTAGATTATTTTTGGCTAGAGTGGCAATCATGATTTTGAACCGATATGGAAGAATTTTTGTGTGATTGGGGATCGGCTATATATAACTATAGACCGATACGGACCAATTTTGGCATGGTTATTAGCGGCCTTATACTAACACCACGTTGCAAATTTCAACCGGATCGGATGAATTTTGCTCCTCCAAGAGGCTCCGGAGATCAAATCTGGGGAACGGCTTATATGGGGGCTATATATAAATATGGACCGATATGGACCAATTCTGGCGTGTTTCTTAGAGACCATATTCTAACACCATGTTCCAAATTTCAACCGGATCGGATGAATTTTGCTCCTCCAAGAGGCTCCGCAGAACAAATCTGGGGATCGATTTATATGGGGGCTATATATAATTATGGACCGATATGGACCAATTCTTGCATGGTTGTCAGAGACCATATACTAACACCACGTACCAAATTTCAACCGGATCGGATGAATTTTGCTCCTCTAAGAAGCTCCGTCGGTCAAATCTGGGGATCGGCTTATATGGGGGCTATATATAATTATGGTCCGATATGGACCAATTTTGGCGTGGTGGTTAGAGACAATATACTAACACCACGTACCACATTTCAATCGGATCGGATGACTTTTGCTCCTCTAAGAGGCTCCGGAGATCAAATCTGGGGATCGGTTTATATGGGGGCTATATATGGTCATTTGCATGGTCATTAGAGAACATATACCGACACCATGTACCAAATTTCAGCCGGATGAAATTTGCTTCTCTTAGAGGCTCCGCAAGCCAAATCGGGGGATCGGTTTATATGGGGGCTATATATAATTATGGACCGATGTGGACCAATTTTTGCATGGTTGTTAGAGACCATATACTAACACCATGTACCAAATTTCAGCCGGATCGGATGAAATTTGCTTCTCTTAGAGCAATCGCAAGCCAAATTTGGGGGTCCGTTTATATGGGGGCTATACGTAAAAGTGGACCGATATGGACCAATTTTTGCACGGTTGTTAGAGACCATATACTAAAACCATGTAAGAAATTTCAGCCAGATGGGATGAAATTTGCTTCTCTTAGAGCAATCGCAAGCCAAATTGGGGGTCCGTTTATATGAGGGCTATACGTAAAAGTGGACCGATATGGCCCATTTGCAATACCATCCGACATACATCAATAACAACTACTTGTGCCAAGTTTCAAGTCGATAGCTTGTTTCGTTCGGAAGTTAGCGTGATTTCAACAGACTCAGATCGACTCAGAATTTCACCACGACCCAGAATATATACTTTATGGGGTCTTAGAGCAATATTTCGATGTGTTACAAACGGAATGACAAAGTGTATATACCCCCATCATATGGTGAAGGGTATAAAAAAAAAACAAGTATATACGGCCGTAAGTTAGGCCAGGCCGAATCTTATGTACCCGACACCATGGATTGCGTAGAAACATCTACTACAGACAGTCATCCACAATCGAATTACTTGGGTTGCGGTAACACTTGCCAACGGCAAGGTATCTTAAAACTTCTTAACACCGTCTTCTAAATTGTAAGTTAGTCCATACGGGGTATATATTAAACAAAAAAGGCCGATTAAATACGTATATATTTCAGTTTGACCAAATTTTCTATAGAAATAAAATTTTGACAAAATTTTTTATAGAAATGAAATTTTGACAAAATTTTCTATAGAGACAAAGTTTTGACAAAATTTTCTAAAGAAATAAAATTTTGACAAAATTTTCTATAGAAATAAAATTGTGACAAAATTTTCTATAGAAAAAAATTTTGACAAAATTTTCTATAGAAAAAAAAATTTTGACAAAATTTTCTATAGAAATAAAATTTTGACAAAATTTTCTATAGAAATAAAATTTTGACAAAATTTTCTATAGAAACAAAATTTTAACAAAATTTCCACAGAATTAAAATTTTGACAACATTTTCTATAGAAATAAAATTTTGACAAATTTTTCTATAGAAATAAAATTTTGACAAAATTTTCATAGAATTAAAATTTTGACAAGATTTTCATAGAATTAAAATTTTCACAAAATTTTCCATAGAAATAAAAGTTTGATAAAATTTTCTATAGAAATAAATATATAGAAATAAAATTTTGACAAAGTTTTATTTCTATAGAAATAAAATTTTGACAAAATTTTCTATAGAAATAAAATTTTGACAAAATGTGCTATAAAAATAAAATTTTCTATAGAAATAAAATTTTGACAAAATTTTCTATGAAATAAAATTTTGACAAAATTTTCTATGAAATAAAATTTTGACAAAATTTTCTATAGAAATAAAATTTTGACAAAATTTTCTATAGAAAAAAAAATTTGACAAAATTTTCTATAGGAATAATATATTGAAAACAATTTGTATAGAATTAAAATTTTGACAAAATTTTCTATAGTAATAAAATTTTGACAAAATTTTCCTTAGAAATAAAATGTTGTTAGGTTATTCGTTTTGTTTTGTTATTGTTGGTTTTTGTTCTTTAATCATTGTTGTTGTATTTTTTTTTTTGATTTCAGCTTAAAACCATACATTGACTAAACTACAAGTGTTGCTTAACCAACAGAGGAAAAGAATGTTTGTCAAATTTATTTGGGCAAAGCCCTATAGACTGCAAGATGGTTGGATGGACGCACGTTTCGGAATTGCCACATTCCTCATCAGCATCCTCTACTTGCAGCAAAACTATCAACCAATTATCAGAATAAATTCAGGCAGTTCATTAAACACAACAATAAACCACACTTGAACCCTCCGAAAAAAGGCTTTACATTGATAGCCGGCTTATGCCGAAATAAATTCGTACAAACATCTCTCTTTTCCTTTGCCACCATCAAATCATTCTTTCAAACAAATTCTTGAATTCTTTCAAACAAATCGGTCTATTTGCTTTTTGGTTTACAGGTACAAACACGACGGATATACATATGTAAAACGGTTCGTCTTAAAAAATGTCGGGGAGAGGGTGTACCCTTTCCACCAAATTTTTTAAATAACGTTCTGTATTCAAGTAGTTGGACAATCTTCTATATTTCTTGTGAATTTTAAGTGTGGTTTGTCAAGGAAATGTATCCTTCTCCTCAACATATCTGAAAATTAAGCACTATATTATAATAACATACAAAGAATTACTGTTTCCCATCCAATAATGTTGGAAAATGATGAACCTCTACGTTGGCTGTCAATTTTATGTAAATTTAAGTTCTTTACTAAAAAGAAGTCTGGCAGAAGCCTGTGCAAAAATCATGATGTACCGAGTTCCCATTTACGGACAACCCTCTACTTTCAATTTGAGAAAAAAAAAAACAAGTATATACGGCCGTTAGTTCGGCCAGGCCGAATCTTTTGTACCCTCCACCATGGATTGCATAGAAACTTGTACGAACGACTGTCATCCACAATCCAATTACATGGATTGCGGTAACACTTGCCGATGGCAAGGTATCTTAAAACTTCTTAACACCGCCTTCTCAATTGTAAGTTAGTCCATACGGGGTATATATTAAGCAAAAAAAGGCCGATTTACGTATTTAAATAATTCAGTTTGACAAAAATTTCTATAGAAATAAAATTTTGACAAAATTTTCAGTTTGACAAAAATTTCTATAGAAATAAAATTTTGACAAAATTTTCTATGGTGGTGGGTATAAAAAAACAAGTATATAGGGCCGTAAGTTCGGCCAGGCCGAATCTTATGTACCCTCCACCATGGATTGCGTAGAAACTTCTACGAAAGACTGTCATCCACAATCGAATTACTTGGGTTGTGGTATCTTAAAACTTCTTAACATCGTTTTCTAAATTGTGAGTTAGAAGGGTTTTAGACGATGCAATAATTGCATGCAATAATTGCATGCAATAATTGCACGCAATTCTTGTTTGTAGGCAAACGGGGTAGAGAAGCAAAGGGGGTAGAAAAAATTTCATGTTTTCCGTTCCTCTTGCAATTTTTTGACATTTCTGAAACTTGAAATTTCAAGCGATTGCATGAAAAATTTCAACGTATAAATGCTGAAGTTTTTAAGAAGCAACTTTAAAAGAGAATACAAAAAATTGCACGCAACCAATTGCATCGTCTAAAACCCCTCTTAGTCCATACGTGGTATACATTAGACAAAAAATTTATGTATGGGTAAGTCTACAAATAATTACGAATCCACATGGAAATTGAAATATGGGGATCGCTTTTATGGGGCTATATAGAATTATGAACTTGATATGGACCAATTTTTATGTGATTGGGGATCGATTTATCTGAGGGCTATATATAACTATAGACCGATATGGACCTAGTTAGGCATGGTTGTTAACGGCCATATACTAGCACAATGTACCAAATTTCAACTAGGATGAAATTTGCTCCTCCAAGAGGCTCCAAAACCAAATCTCGGGATCGGTTTATATGGGGGCTATATATGATTATTAACTGATATGGACCACTTTTGGCATGGTTGTTAAATATCATATACTACCACCACGTACCAAATTTCAACCAGATCGGATGAATTTTGCTTCTCAAAAAGGCACAGGAGGTCAAATCTGGGGATCGGTTTATATGGGTGCTATATACAATTATGGGCTGATATGAACCAAATCCTGCATGGTTGGTGGATACCATATAACATGGATAACATCACGTACCAAATTTCAACCGTATCGGTTGAATTTTGCTCTTCCAAGGGGCTCCGGAGGTCAAATCTGGGGATCGGTTTATATGGGGCCTATATATAATTATGGACCGATTTTGACCAATTTTTGCATGGGTGTTTGAGTCCATATACTTACACCATGTACCAAATTTCAGCCGGATCGGATGAAATTTGCTTCTCTTAGAGGCTCCGCAAGCCAAATCGGGGGATCGGTTTATATGGGGACTATATATAATTATGGAGCGATGTGGACCAATTTTTGCATGGTTGTTAGAGACCATATACTAACACCATGTACCAAATTTCAGTCGGATCGGATGAAATTAGTTTCTCTTAGAGGGTCTGCAAGCCAAATTTGGGGGTCCGTTTATATGGGGGCTATATGTAAAATGGACCGATATGGCCCATTTGCAATACCGTCCGAACTACATAAATAAAAACTACTTGTGCCAAGTTTCAAGTCGATAGCTTGTTTCGTTCGGAAGGTAACGTGATTTCAAGAGACGGACGGACGGACGGACATGCTCAGATCGACTGAGAATTTCACCACGATCCAGAATATATATACTTTATCGGATCTTAGAGCCATATTTCGATGTGTTACAAACGGAATGAAAAAGTTAATATACCCCCCATCGTATGGTAGAGGGTATAGTAAAGAACAAATCCACTCGATGGTTAATTTTTTATTTTATTTTCTTTATTTTTTACTTTTTTTGTTGACTCACCATTCTGTTTTGCGAAATTTAATCGTCCAAAATTTAAATTTTGACTTTAACAGACCAAATAGTGTATTTTGTAAGACTGGTCCAAAAGAACTTCGTCGGAAGTGGAAAAAATGATGGAGAACCCCCGGATTCTCTTGAAAAGAAAAGTTTGTGAAACAACTTTTTCTGAATTTCATGTATTTTTTCTTGAAAAGTTTCCTATAGCCTTTAAAAATCGCAATTTGCACACGCAACACAATCCATCAATCAAGCCTTATAATAACGAAGTGACATCAGAACCCTAAATTAAACTACTACCTTAAAAGTAATTTGTAAAAATGAACTTCAACAAGTTAATCAACACAAAACCATTTTCAAATTGTTTAACAACCCCATATAATGTTATTTCAGCACTTAATTTAGAATTTCCGTAAATACTCCACATTAATTTGTGGAGGCAAAGTAAACCCATCTGTAGGAAAACAAGTTAAATCCTACCTTTCCTGATTTTCAATTCATTTTCTAGATTACATACCATCGGAGTTGGATGTGATGATACCGAATACAAACAAGCAGACAAAACAGGATCCCTTATCCAAAGTAGACAGTTTAAAGAAAAAAATGCCGAGATAATCACTTTATATTCAACGTTTAATAGATTATGTGGCTTATAAACCTTGCTCGTTTCCTCTTGGATGGTGATCCTTGCACTGTCATTCTCCTCGTCAGCATCATCCCAACAACTGTCTATGGGCATTAATATCCTGTAAAACCATAGGTGTCTATTTTTATACACTTTAGGTTACCACGAAAATGAACGTGAATATGGTGGCAATGAGTAAACTAAGGATAGCTGTTGTATGGGGAATGGGAGTGGGAAGTCGAAGGATAATAGGTAAACTTGTAACCTCACACACACACGCACACAGTCTCACTTACATAAAATTGGTTCATCGTCATACAATGATAACGCTGATTTTTTGAACAAGATACAAGTCCTTCAAGGTTGAAGAATCTACGGGTATGACCCAACCACCATTGTCAGAGTGATGATGTCATGTACTCTGGAGGAGAAAGGAAACCATACTGGGAGCATTGGATGATGCTACCGCAAACCTTCTGGTTGTCTAACACCGTGTACGTGATATGAAATTTAATGTTTCAATTAGAGGTAAAAGTTAAGTATATTTGAATGGATAGCTCCGACGACTAAATAGTGATGAAGTTAGAGTTGAGTGGGCCTTGGAGGGTTTAATTCATAGGCAAATTCCCTGGTTTTTTGTGTTGTCTTGTCTGCTTTTTACAATGGTTGGCAAATGAGAGCACTTACCAATGGAGGGGATGGTAAACTTTCATGAATATTGGAATAACAAAGTTTACCTTCATACTCCCGGCGGGATGTAGAGCATACTTCTTTTTGCCACTACAAGGTGGTGGCCACATTATCTGCAAAATAAACTGTCGTTGTCGTACCTATGTCAGCACTTATCGGGGATCAGTTAAACTTTTTCCCATTCAGAAGTGTTATTACTCCTCAACAGACACTTGAATATTTGCATTCACTTCGACAAGGACTTGCACGGCGCCTGGGATACATGTTCACGTATTGAATATACTTTTGGGATGAAGTATATCATCGCATGAATTTGCTTTTATGGAGTTTGCGGTTAAATGTTGGTTAATTCTAAAGTGCTTTGCAAATTTTTACTTAATGCGATTTTTTAAGTGGAAGTTTGTAACATTTTATGTGATTACATCTAGTAGAGATTATTTTATGATAAACAGTGATTTGGGTACACTACCAAATATAATGAAAGTTGCATATGAGGATTTTTTGTATTGATAGACATGCTATCTCTTGGAGTATGATAATTTAAAGAAATTTGGTTGGTTAAAGTAAAATTCTTCTACACTTGAAATAAGAATTCCTGATCTCGTTTATCGAAATATGGTTTTGAAAAATATCATTGAAGCCATTCATTAACAACAAATACGGCCTCATCACAACAGTGTTGCCAGGTTGGGGAATTTTAAGGGGTAACATTTATATGGGTTTTTTTAGGGGTAAAAAATATTTCAAATCTAATAAAGTAAAACAATTTTCAACCAAATTCGGAACAGTTCTCGCATGAATTTAGAGAAAAACATACGTGGGAGATCAACACAAATCCTAAGATAAGGTTGGCTGATAAGTCCCCGGTCTGACACATAGATGGCGTCGCTAGTATTAAATGCATATTATTTTTATATAGTACCAACCTTCAAATGATTCGTGTCAAAATTTGACATCTGTAAGTCAATTAATTTGTGAGATAGAGCGTCTTTTGTGAAACAACTTTTGTTATTGTGAAAAAAAAAATGAAAAAAAAGGGAATTTCGTGTTTTGATAAAATACTCTTTTCTGAAGGGAAAAAATACGGTGGAAGCAAAAACTTGGCTTGATAATGAGTTTCCGGACTCTGACCCAGGGAAATGAACAATAATTGATTGGTATGCAAAATTCAAGCATGGTGAAATGAGCACGGAGGACGGTGAACGCAGTGGACGCCCGAAAGAGGTGGTTTTCGACGAAAACATCAAAAAAACACAAAATGATTTTGAATGACCGTAAAATGAAGTTGATCGAGATAGCAGAGGCCTTAAAGATATCAAAGGAACGTGGTGGTCATATGATTCATCAATATTTGGATATGCGGAAGCTCTGTGCAAAATAGGTGTCGCGCGTGCTCACATTTGACCAAAAACAACAACGTGTTGATGATTCTGAGCGGTGTTTGCAGCTGTTAACTCGTAATACACCCGAGGTTTTCCGTCGATATGTGACAATGGATGAAACACTCCTGAGTCCAATCGACAGTCGGCTGAGTGGGCAGCGACCGGTGAACCGTCTCCGAAGCGTGGAAAGACTCAAAAGTCCGCTGGCAAAGTAATGGCCTCTGTTTTTGGGATGCGCATGGAATAATTTTTATGATTATGATATGGCGTTATTGGAGCGTTTGAAGGTCGAAATCGCGGCAAAACGGCCCCATATGAAGAAAAAAAAAGTGTTGTTCCGCCAAGACAACGCACCGTGCCACAAGTCATTGAGAACGATGGCAAAAATTCATGAATTGGGCTTCGAATTGCTTTCCCACCCACCGTATTCTCCAGATCTGGCCCCCAGCGTCTTTTCTTATTCTCAGACCTCAAAAGGATGCTCGCAGGGAAAAAATTTGGCTGCAATGAAGAGGTGATCGCCGAAACTGAGGCCTATTTTGAGGCAAAATCGAAGGAGTACTACCAAAATGGTATCAAAAAATTGGAAATTCGTTATAATCGTTGTATCGCTCTTGAAGGGAACTATGTTGAATAATAAAAACGAATTTTGACAAATAAATGTGTTTTTCTTTGTTAGACCGGGGACTTATCAGCCAACCTGTTATAAGCAAGTATGCATTAACATTGCGTTCGCTACCCTTTTCAAATGCTTCCTCTGAAAGGTAATTTTTATACCCTCCACCATAGGATGGGGGTATATTAACTTTGTCATTCGGTTTGTAACACATCGATATTGCAAATGGGTCATATCGGTGCACTTTTACGTATAGCCCCAAACACCCATGCAAAAATTGGTCGAAATCGGCCAATAATTATATATAGGCCCCATATAAACCGATCCCCAGATTTGACCTCCGCAGCCCCTTGGAAGAGCAAAATTCATCCGATTCGGTTGAAATTTGTTTCGTGATGTTAATATATTGCATCCAACAACCATGCAGGAATTGTCCATAATTATATATAGCTCCCATATAATATATAATATTTATATATAGCTCCCATATAAACCGATCCCCAGATTTGACCTCCGGTGCTTTTGGAGAATCAAAATTCATCCGATCTGGTTGAAATTTAGTACGTGGTGGTAGTATATGATATTTAACAACCATGCCAAAAGTGGTCCATATCAGTCCATAATCGTATATAGCCCCCATATAAACCGATCCCGAGATTTGGTTTTGGAACCTCTTGGAGGAGCAAATTTCATCCGAGTCAGTTGAAATTTGGTACATTGTGCTAGTATATGGCCGTTAACCATAAGCGTAGGAAGGCCTCTGGGGAGGGGGCTTAGACCCCCCCAGAAAAAATTTAGCCCCCCCCATAATTTGAAAACCTATTTACGATTTTACATTTTTATAAAAATTAAACAAGTATATACTCGTACAACGCACAAAGTTCCACTAAAGACTTTCATGCACAATCGAATTACTTGGGTTGTGGTAGAAGTCTGATATTTATGAAATAAAGCTGTGGTTGAACTTATTCTTTCATAAATTAATATCTTAATAATGCTGCAAAAAAGCGTCGCCAAAAAAGAAGTGAAAATGTTCTTTTTGGGTCTGGAAGTGGTACAAAATTGGCGGAGAAGCGATGAATGTAATATGAACTTGTCATAGAACGAATTTCCACCGTTTCAACAAGCGTTGCAATGAATTTGCATCACTTCTTAAGGCGTGATCCGAATTCAGTGCTTTGAATGTGAATTAAAAATTTTGTGATATTTTCCCACATAAATAATTTTTATTCTTTTTTATGATTTTTAATGAATTCTAACGCTTGTTTGAAACGTTTTTTCAAATATTATCGATTTTTGGCATTTTTGTGGCAAAATTTGAATAATTTGTACCATTTTATTTATTCTTACTCTTTTTTTAAACTAAAGGGTGATTTGTTAAGAGCTTGATAACTTTTTTTTTAAAAAAAACGCATAAAATTTGCAAAATCTCATCGGTTCTTTATTTGAAACGTTAGATTGGTCCATGACATTTACTTTTTGAAGATAATTTCATTTAAATGTTGACCGCGGCTGCGTCTTAGGTGGTCCATTCGGAAAGTCCAATTTTGGGCAACTTTTTCGAGCATTTCGGCCGGAATAGCCCGAATTTCTTCGGAAATGTTGTCTTCCAAAGCTGGAATAGTTGCTGGCTTATTTCTGTAGACTTTAGACTTGACGTAGCCCCACAAAAAATAGTCTAAAGGCGTCAAATCGCATGATCTTGGTGGCCAACTTACCGGTCCATTTCTTGAGATGAATTGTTCTCCGAAGTTTTCCCTCAAAATGGCCATAGAATCGCGAGCTGTGTGGCATGTAGCGCCATCTTGTTGAAACCACATGTCAACCAAGTTCAGTTCTTCCATTTTTGGCAACAAAAAGTTTGTTAGCATCGAACGATAGCGATCGCCATTCACCGTAACGTTGCGTCCAACAGCATCTTTGAAAAAATACGGTCCAATGATTCCACCAGCGTACAAACCACACCAAACAGTGCATTTTTCGGGATGCATGCACGCAAAGAAAAAAAACGTTTGGAAAACGTGTACCGAAAACGTTTTTCTTTTGTTAGAGTTTTTTGAATTGCTGCGAAAATTTTAAACTTTTATCACCAAAAAAATTCGTTTGTTACAAAATTTTTATTTTTTCAATAAAAAAAGTTATTTTTGAAATAACAACACAGTCCATTTCGTTTATATCAAACACTGTTCTTTTCTGACTTTAGGTCTTTAATAAGACACATTTTACAGTTCAAAATTTAATATAGTACAATGTAATGTTGAACATTTTTTCGGAATCTTCCGAATATATCTGGAATATATGTAAAAAAAACAAAAGCAAAAAAAAAAACTTTGGCCGAAGCAGGGATCGAACCCACGACCCTTGGCATGAGAGTCGGACGTAGCTACCACTGCTCCACGGTGCCAAACTAACTGTTTGTTTCTGTTAAATAAACTTTGTTTATTCGGTTCGTGGGCGCCGCAAGCTATGCTATATAAATATAACTTATATGGATATTTATCTATTGATGACCATAACAGGTACACAGCTCAGTGGTTAGTGTGTTGGCTTACAATGTGCATGGTCCGCGTTTCGATTCTCCGTCCAGGCGAAAGGTAAAAAAAAAATTTTAAAATTTATAAAATCGTATAATTTCTTCTACATTGTTGGTATTACAGGAAAAGGTGTTAAGAACTAAAAATCCTCGTGGATGTGAGAAAGATGTGAGGGACAATGCAATTAGCAAGAAAATAATGTTTTTTTTTGAGCTAGTCTTTATGAAATTGTTTTTACATCCTGGAAAAGAATAAACGTTTATCACAAAAAGTATATACTTTTCTTCCAAATACACTTCCTTACAGCGAAAAGCAAATGAGAAACGAACTTTGTTTGTCTAAAATTTCGTTTGGGAGGAAAGAATTATTTTTTTGCGTGTGGGCAGTTCTTGAACGGCTTCTGGTTGCTCTTCACTCCAAATGCGGCAATTTTGCTTATTTACGTAGCCATTCAACCAGAAATGAGCCTCATCGCTGAACAAAATTTGTCGATAAACACATTTCGAACCGAACACTGATTTTGGTAATAAAATTCAATGATTTGCAAGCGTTGCTCGTTAGTAAGTCTATTCATGATGAAATGTCAAAGCATACTGAGCATCTTTCTCTTTGACACCATGTCTGAAATCCCACGTGATCTGTCAAATACTAATGCATGAAAATCCTAACCTCAAAAGAATCGCCCTTTATTTAAAAAAAGAAAACAAAAAATTACGCATTAAAATGTAAAAAATGAAGTAAAAAACTTCCTGTGTAGTTAAAATAGTTGTGCCTTTAGAACAACTCCCAATTTTCTGCTGGGAAAAGTGTGGAACTACCCTACGGGAAATGGATCAACCACAGAACTGGTACAGGAATAGTCCCTGGTGTGTATGGACCGGTCCCAGTTCTGATCAAAACGTATGGAAGGGACCATCCACTTTAACATGGGTTTGTCATTGACGGAGTAAACTTACATTTTAGGACGCGTCTTGGACTCATCCCAAAGGACACGTCCTGGGACAATTTAGCAGGAGCAACCCATAAAGAGGTCCTCAGGAACCAGTCTCGGACAAACTCTTAGAAATCTCTTTCAATTTGGGCTCCTAATCGAACCTGAAATGAAAAAAAAAAAACTTGAAATATGTCGAACAAAAGGTTATTCTGATAATTTTATTTCACTAAATGTGAAAATTGCAACTAACTGGAGCACAGGTACCAGTTCTGTGATAGGTCCGTCAGTGGCAATTTGCACCAATTTCCCGTAGGGTACTTTTAGTTGATTTATTATAAAATTGATTGTCGAGCTATTTTGATGTCTATTTTTTATTCAATTTTATAAAATAAAACATTAGTTGAACCTATAAGTTCAGTCTATAAAGTTTTAGCTAGGGGGGCTATAGCCCCCCCCCCCTTAGGAAAATTGTCTAGCTACGCTAATGCCGTTAACAAGCATGCCTAACTAGGTCCATATCTGTCTATAGTTATATATAGCCCTCAGACAAATCGATCCCCAATCACACAAAAATTGGTCCATATCAAGTTCATAATTGTATATAGCCCCCATATAAGCGATCCCTATATTTCAATTCTGGCGCTCTACGTACCGTGCAAAAATCCATATCGATTCGTAATTATTTATGGACGTACCTATACATACCTTTTTGCCTAATATATACCACGTATGGACTAACTCACAATGTAGAAAACTATGTGAAGAAGTTTTAAGAAACCACAACCCAAGTAATTCGATTGTGGATGACAGTCTTTCTTAGAAGTTTCTACGCAATCCATGGTGGAGATTACATACGAGTCGGCCTGGCCGAATTTACGGCCGTATATACTTGTTTAAATTATTACTGAATTTGTACAGTAGAGCCGTTTTCTTTATTATTTTTTTTTTTCCAAAAAAAAAAAAAAAAAAAACAAGTATATACAGCACTAAGTTCGGCCGGGCCGAATCTTAAATACCCACCACCATGAACCAAGTATTAGGGTTTCCTATGAAATTTCAGGAGGGCTAGAGGACTTGAGGACATTTCCCGAAGATAAATTTAAAGATTTCACCTATGAGGACTATATCAGATTCTGGATTTATAAGAATTTGAGTATTAGAGGAATCATTAACATCTCTTGTAACTGTGCAAGAAAATTATTAAATAACGTCTTGATTTGAAATCTTAAATCTGTAGAAGTAAAATCTGGAAATTTTACATTGAGTTTCAAGCAATTTTCATGATCAGTGCACCTTCTACACCCTCAAGAAGTGAAGTCGGTATATATGGAGGCATTACCAAATGGACCGATAAAAACTTAATCCGAAACACGTTTTTGTGAGCCTAAAATACCAAAATATTTACAATTTCAAGCAGATCAGATAAAAACCACGGTTTCTAGAAACCCAAGGAGTTAAATCGGGAGATCGTTCTTATGGGGGCTATACTAAAATATGGACCGATACTCACCGTTTTCGGCACACCTCTTTATGACCCGAAAATACCGCTAGAGTTCCAATTTCAGGCAAATAGGATAAAAACTTCGGATTCTAGAAGCCCAAGAAGTAAAATCGGGAAATCGGTCTATATGGGGGCTATACCCAAATATAGACCGATACCCACTATTTTCGGCACACCTCTTTATGGTCCTAAAATACCTCTAGATTTCAATTTCAGACAAATTGGATAAAAACTACGGTTTCTATAAGCCCAAGACCCCAAATCGGGAGATCGGTCTATATGGGGGCTATACCAAAATATGGACCGCTACTCACAAGTTTTTGCACACGTATTTGTGGTCCTACAATACCTCTAGATTCCCAATTTCAGGTAAATTGAATAAAAACTGCGGTTTCTATAAGCCCAAGAAGTAAAATCGGGAGATCGGTCTATATGGGGGCTATACCAAACCATGAACCGATACTCACCATTTTTGGCACACCTCTTTATGGTCATAAAATACCTCTAGATTTCAAATTTCAGGCAAATTGGATAAAAACTACGGTTTCTATAAGCCCAAGAAGTAAAATCGGGAGATCGGTCTATATAGGGGCTATACCAAAACATGGACCGATACTCACCAGTTTTATCACACCGCTTTATGGTCATAAAATAATTCTAGATTTCAAATTTCAGGCAAATTAGATAAAAACTTAGATTTCTATAAGCCCAAGACCCCAAATCGGGAGGTCGGTTTGTATGGGGACTATATCAAAACCTGGACCGATATAGCCCATCTTCGAACTTGACCTGCCTGCAGACGAAAGACGAGTTTGTGCAAAATTTCAGCATGATTGCTTCATTATTGGAAACTGTGGCGTGATTACAACAGACAGACGGACATCGTTATATCGTCTTAGAATTTCTCCCTGATCAAGAATATATATACTTTATATAGTCGGAAATCGATATTTCGATGTGTTACAAACGGAATGACAAACTTATTATACCCCCATCACCATTCTATGGTGGTGGGTATAAAAAAAACTTGTCAAAAATGTATTGGGGATTTTTGTGAGGAATTTACATTTAAATTTGGGATATTTGGGGAAGAAAACATCATAATTTGGGGACAAGAGCCAGAAAAATACTAGCGACACTGGTCATAAAAGAGGTTTAGTAATGATAGCAACCCCAAGTTGGTCGCAACACATATCAGCCACATTTTTGAAACTCTGAAGATGTGTGTTTTGCAGTTTCTATTACAAAATCAATGTAATGTTAGGCTGGCACAATAGAGTAGTATTAGTGACAGAAAGTGAAATGGTTTTTAGTTAATTTGTTGACACAAAAACAACGTTAAATTATGAATTGCTATACGGCAATTACGAATATACGAAAGCATGTTCCCTAATTCGAACATTCGAGCATGTTCCCTAATTCGACATATACTTGTCTACAACAACATTAAAGTAAATTTAATACTTTAAGTTGTGTTATTATCTCTATTGTGTAAATCGTCCGTTGGCTATTAATCAAACGAAATAATTGTGTCTTTTTCATGGCTTAAGATGGAGACATTTAACTGTTGTGAAAAATAAAATTGCAATTTCGTTCTGGACCTTTGGCAAATTACTTTCAAAGGTATTAACTGCAAATGAGTGAGACTATTTCTACGTATATATGTGTATGTGAAAATAATATTACGAATACACTCATACATTAGAATGCCGTAGACAGACAGCTAAATATACAAGCCGTCAATCAAAATGATTGATGAACTCCTTTTTTGCTACGTACTCCTTCTTCCTGTGAGGCTGTTAGGTGATGAACGTATGTCTGTGCGTTGATATACGCTCGTGTTTGTTTAAAGTCAAATGGTACTTTAGCTGGAATCATTGCTGGTTTCGTTAAATGTTTTGCTCTCACGCCATTTTCTCGTTATGTTCTTTAAGTCAAATATACGAATAGATACAAATTATATGTTCTTGCTAAAATAATATTATCAGTAAATTTCGATAATAATGAAATAAAATAGATTTTCATTTTTGAATAAATTAATGCTCTTTAACAGAACAAAATCCATTGAAATCCGAAGAGTTCGTATATTTCTACGAAAGTTATTTTAGATATTATGGGAGTCAATTGAAGGAAAATTTATCTTCTGAAGATTTAAAACTTATATTATTATGTCAAACTTCCTCATCAGTTCCATGTTTTTTTAAACAAGCGAATATTCCTAGGACAATATTAATACAGCACTAAGTTCAAATATATTAGTTTCAAATCAAATATAATAGTTTCCCTTAATAACCCTTCGTCGTAGCGGGTTACTTGAAAATATAGAGAATTTCTGGGGACAGATATTCTCCCAAGCAGATCAGTTCAACCAGTACGCTTTCTGAAGCTAAATTTAAAGATTCTATACCCTTAAGAAATGAAATTGGTATATATAGAGGCCTTACCAAATGGACCGATAAAAACTAAATTCGATCGGAGAGGTTTTTTAGGGTCTAAAATACCAGTTTCAGGCAAATCGGAAAAAACTATGGTTTCTAGAAGCCCAAAGAGTTTTGTCGGGAGATCTGTCTTATGGGGCTGTGCCAAAAACATGGATCGATACACGCCATATTCAGCATTGTTGTTCTGAAAAACCTGCATCCTGTAGACCCCAAACTGCAGGACACTATACATAAGCGTAGGAAGGCCTCTGGTGAGGGGGCTTATACCCCCCAGAAAAATTGTAGCCCCCGCCCAGAATTTTAAAACCCATTTACGAGTTTCCATTGTTTTTATATAAAACAAGTAAATACAACCGCACCAAGTTCCGCTAAAGACTTTCATGAACTATTTTGTTTTGTTTAGCCTGATTTTTAGTCGATTTAATTAAAAAATAGTAATTGATATGAAAACTATTCTTTAATAAATGAATATCTTAGGTTAGGTTAGGTGGCAGCCCGATGTATCAGGCTCACTTAGACTATTCAGTCCATTGTGATACCACATTGGTGAACTTCTCTCTTATCACTGAGTTCTGCCCGATTCGATGTTAAGCTCAATGACAAGGGACCTCCTTTTTATAGCCGAGTCCGAACGGCGTTCCACATTGGAGTGAAACCACTTAGAGAAGCTTTGAAACCCTCAGAAATGTCACCAGCATTACTGAGGTGGGATAATCCACCGCTGAAAAACTTTTTGGTGTTCGGTCGAAGCAGGAATCGAACCCGCGACCTTGTGTATGCAAGGCGGGCATGCTAACCATTGCACCACGGTGGCTTAATAATGCTGCAAAAAAGCGTCAGCAAAAAAGTAGTGAAAATTTTCTTTTTGGTTCCGGAAGTGGCGCAGAAGCATTGAATTTAACATGGATACGTCATAGGACGGATGTCTCCAATCCAAGAGCCTTTAACTGAATTTGCGTCACTTCTTAATGTGTGATCTGAATTCAGTCTTTTGAATGTGAATTAAAAAAAATGTGATATTTTCCCAAATAAATAATTTTTATATTTTTTTTACAAATTTTAATGCATAACAACGCTTGTCTGAAACATTTGACCTCAACTATTTTCTAAAATGATCTATAATTCTAGAATGGATTTAGCAATTTTGGCGACAAAATTTGAATAATTTGTACATTTTTATTAATTCTTACTCTTTTTTAATCTATTTGAAAAAAAAAAACAAGTATATACGGCCGTAAGTTCAGCCAGGCCGAATTTTATGTACCCTCCACCATGGATTGCGTAGAAACTTCTACGAAAGACTGTCACCCACAAATTTCAACTCACATGGTTGTTAAATATCATATACTACCACCACGTACCAAATTTCAACCAGATCGGATGAATTTTGCTTCTCCAAAGCGGAGGTCAAATCTGGGGATCGGTTTATATGGGAGCTATATATTTTTATGGACTGATAGGAACCAATTCCTGCATGGTTGTTGGATACCCTGTACTAACATCACGTACCAAATTTCAACCGAATGGGAAGAATTTTGCTCTTCCAAGGTGCTCCGGAGGTCACATCTGGGGATCGGTTTATATGGGGCCTATATATAATTATGGACTGATATCGACCAATTTTTGCATGGGTGTTTGAGCCCATATATTAACATCACGTACCAAATTTCAACTGAATCAGATGAATTTTGGTCTTCCAAGAGGCTCCGGAGGTCAAATCTGGTGATCGGTTTATATGGGGGCTATATATAATTATGGACCGATATGGACCAATTTTTGCATGGTTGTTAGAGACCATATACTAACACCATGTACCAAATTTCAGCCGGATCGGATGAAAATTGTTGCTCTTAGAGGCCCTGCAAGGCAAATTTGGGGGTCCGTCTATATGGGGGCTATACGTAAAAGTGGACCGATATGGCCCATTTGCAATACCATCCGACCTACATCAATAACAACTACTTGTGCCAAGTTTCAAGTCGATAGCTTGTTTCGTTCGGAAGTTAGCGTGATTTCAACAGACGGACGGACGGACGGACATGCTCAGATCGACTCAGAATTTCACCACGACTAACAACAACTACTTGTGCCAAGTTTCAAGTCGATAGCTTGTTTCCTTCGGAAGTTAGCGTGATTTCAACAGACGGACGGACGGACGGATCGACTCAGAATTTCACCACGACCCAGAATATATATACTTTATGGGGTCTTAGATCAATATTTCGATGTGTTACAAACGGAATGACAAAGTTAATATACCCCCCATCCTCTGGTGGAGGGTATAAAAATGTAATTAAAAGAATTTCCTGTGTAGTTAAAATAGTTAACTTCTTTGTGAGGGCATTTTTGAAGTACTTTGTGTCTTTAGAACAACTCCCAATTTTTTAGTGTGGAACTGTTTTTGTTTCTTTATTATAAATTAATTGTCTAATTATATTGGAATAAAATTTTTTATTCATTTTTATAAAATAAAACAAAATAGAACCTATAACTTCAGTCTATTAAATTTTAGCTTGGGGGCCTATCGGGAGAGCGGTCTGTATGGGGACTATATCAAAACATGGACCGATACACACCATTTTCCGCACACCTCTTTATGGTTCTAAATCACCTCTATATTTTCAATTTCAGGCAAATTGGATAAAAACTTCGATTTCTATAAGCCCAAGACCCCAAATCGGGAGGTCGGTTTATATGGGGGCCCGATCGATATAGCCGATATAGCCCATCTTCGAACTTGACCTACCCGCAAACATGAAACGAATCTGTGCCATATTTACGTAACGTGACAAACAGATAGACGGACGTCTTAGACTTTCTCCCTGATGAAGAATATATGTATTTTATATAATCGAAAATCGAAGTGTTAGAAACGGAATGACAAATTTATTACACCCCATCATCATTCTATGGTTGTTTATATAAATATGAGGTACCCTACAACGAAAGAATTCTCTTCGTTAATTTTTCGAAGAATTCTTCATTAACTATTCTTCGTGAATTCTGAATACGAATTCGCATTCGTATTTTAAGGTCATGAACTCTTTGGCCTCACGACAATATTTTCTCAGTGTATAAAAATTGGGACTTTTAAGAATTTTCATAATAATTTTTCGAAATTTTCCTCGAGTCTTACATGGTTCTAAATTTTCCCCATTATTTTACGTGTGTATATCATAGTATCAAAAACAGGGGTTCATCGAGGGCCACAATGATTCCCCAGGCCTTGGCTTTGGAAAACCAACTTCGGACTATTTCCCGTATCGGAAATATAGATTTCTAATAATAGTAGGATGATTTTTGGCCTCAATCACATATATGGAATACCAATTAATTGTTTAAATACAGCCTATGTCCACGTAGATTCATAAAACAAATAATATCCTTGTCTAAGAATTCATGCAGACAATTGTTTTCAAAGCCCCATTATCTTCGGTACTGTCGAGACCACAGATAATTTAAATATTAATTAAATTTGAGACCATTAAATGACGACACAACGTTCATAGAATAGGATAACAAATCGCAGGGAATTGCAAATGAGCACGAAGGCTAGCAAGGATGAACAAAAAAAAAATCAGTGAATAAAAAATCTTGAAATAAATTATGCGCTAATAAAAAACAAACAAACAACGAACATTCTAACTTTAATAAAACATATTTCCTGACTTCCTTCAAATGCAGGGCAAAGTAATGAAGGTGAAGATGATGGCAAGGAATAGCCACGCTCTGTTACACACACATTTTCCACAATTTTCCTGAAGATTGTTTGCAGACTTAAAACTGCATTAATTCCGGCATCAGTTACTGAAGCATTCAATTTCATGGACAAGAAGTAATTTCAGTGATTTTTCAATGAAGTACTCCCACACAAGAACTCTGACAATGGAAGCAATGACGCAGTTCAGTTTCCCAAGTGTACGCGATAGGGCCACAGTTGAAACCAAAAGCCAACAAGCATGGTGAAAGTGACACCATTGCTACCAAAGGCACTAGCAATGCCTTCCCCATCGTAATTGTCATCATCATCAGCATCATCATCAACGTTAACTTTATTGCTAGAACTGATATCAATTTTGCCGCTTCCTCAGTGTCCAGCTCTACAGAGACTCGGTTCAATTTACCTTTGGTCTTAAAGAACACACAGAAATAGACATGATGTATCACTGCTACTAATGCTGTTACGGCTGTTAGTGGCATTTTCAACAAGATTCGTATACTCTATCATTTGTTTACTTACGAGGATGGTTAAGCAATCTTGGAAAATTATATGCATATATAATTTTCAAGGGCCGATGTTGATTTTGAATAAAACACAAACTATTTAGGAAATTATTATACCCTCCATCATAGGATGGGGGTATATTAACTTTGTCATTCCGTTTGTAACACATCGAAATATTGCTCTAAGACCCCATAAAGTATATATATTCTGGGTTGTGGTGAAATTCTGAGTCGATCTAAGCATGTCCGTCCGTCCGTCTGTTGAAATCACGCTAACTTCCGAACGAAACAAGCTATCGACTTGAAACTTGGCACAAGTAGTTGTTATCGATGTAGGTCGGATGGTATTGAAAATTTGGCTTGTGGAGCCTCTAAGCGAAGCATATTTCATCCGATCCGGCTGAAATTTGGTACATGGTGTTGGTATATGGTCTCTAACAATCATGCAAAAATTGATCCACATCGGTCCATAATTATATATAGCCCCAATATAAACCGATCCCCAGATTTGGCTTGCGGAGCCTCAAAGACAAGCAAATTTCATCCGATCCAATTGACATCGCCAGTACGTGAGATAACACGGCCATTGAATTTGTTGCGCAAAAGAGCCATTGTTTCGTTAGCTGTGTGACAAGTGGCACCGTCCTGCTGAAACCACATAGCGTCCACAACCATATCTTCCAATTCGGGCCATAAAAAGTTCGTTATCATCTCACGATAGCGAACACCATTCACAGTAACTGCCTGACCGGCCTCATTTTGGAAAAAATACGGCCCGATGATGCCGCCAGCCCATAAACCGCACCAAACAGTCACTCTTTGTGAGTGCATTGGTTTTTTGACAATTACTCTTGGATTCTCATTCGCCCAAATGCGGCAATTCTGTTTATTGACGAATCCACTGAGGTGAAAATGTGCCTCATCACTGAAGATGATTTTCTTCGAAAATTGATCATTCACTGTTGCCATTTCTTGGAACCATTCTGCCCATTCATGACGTCCATGGTTCAAATTGAGTAAGTCTGAAATAGAGAAATGTCAAATAAAATTCGGAAAAAACTTGGCGTTAGGTGTGGTTCACATTCAACATCGGTCCTTACAATTTAACCACACTTTATAACCCCGACCACCACGTGGTGTATGGTATAATAGGTCACATTTCTAAATCTCTTTTATTATTAGAATAGCCCTTTAATATAGAGATTAATCTTCTTTAACAAAAAAAGTTTAAAGTTCTACAAAATCGACCCCTCATAACTAGCAAATCATTAGCCCATAAATGCATCACAAAAACAAAATAGAATGAAGCAGACATAACGGATGACCATAATTAATTAGAATATCCTGAAGTTTTAAAACACACTGACCGTTTGCAAACCCTTCTGCATATTTCCGTTATGACAAAACATGTCCGACTTTATTTCCGTCGTTGTAAAACAATTTTCAACATTGCGTGGAGGACAAAATAAAATGCAAATGCTAATTTTTCAAAACTTTATACTATGAAAAAAAAGTAAGCACAACACAGTGAATAAACTTTAAAACACCTGAATATATTCCCACTATACTCATAACATTTAAAAAGTTTCCCGCTCAAAAATGTCTCCAATGCAGAGGTATGAATTCCTTAAGGTTATCACAATTGGAAATGTGGTTGGAGCGGGGGTCTGGGGAAGGTTGACTTCTATTTGCTTTGTCGCATGAATTTCTAAAGTTATGATCTAGAAAAAGCAGAATATTTTGATTTGCTCTTTTTGTCTAGCTGTGCTACAGCATTTTGTAGCAATTGGACCTCATCAGGTACAATTTCAATTGAATTTCCCTGCAGACCAAACAACCCGCTTTTATTACTCCGTGTCCTTTTGTGAGTGCTTTTTTGCGATTGTTCTGCATCTCTTTTATATTCCTTCGGCCGAGCGATGAGGGTAGAGTCAGTTCATAACACCGTTTGTAACCACGATTGCCACTTGAGCCAAAATTTGAGCAAATTTTATTAAAATACTACAAAACAAAAAATTATATTTTGTCAAAATTTTATTTCTATAGAAAATTTTGTTAAAATTTAATTTCTACAGAAAATGTTGTCAAAACTTTGTTATTATAGAAAATCTTGTCAACATTTTATTTCTATAGAGAATTTCGTCAACATTTTATTTCTTTGTCAACATTTTATTTCTATGGAAGATTTTATTTCTATAGTAAATTTTGTCAAAATATTATTTCTATACAAAAAATTGTCAATATTTTATTTCTATTGAATTATTGTCAAAATTTTTTTTTTATAGAAAATCTTGTCTAAAGTTGATTTCTATTGCAAATTTTGTCAAAATTTTATTTCCATGAATATCCTGCTTAATGTCAAGTCGTTAGTATTTCTTCATAAATTGATTTACAAACGGAAACCCAGCTATCTCTATGACAAAATTCGGTTTACCAGATCTGATAGAAATAGGAATATAATACCCATTATAAGGACAAGTCTTGTATCCGAATGGCAGTTCTTTATTGGCACAATACGTCTCTGGCACACTCTACCACCCGATATAAAATGCATCAACAACGCATCATCTTTTAAGAAGAGTATTCAAAATTTATTTGTAATTAGAATATTTATCATTAAAAATTTGCTTGTAGATATAATAAAGTATCACAATTTCAATTTCAATTTCAATCATCAATAATACAATGCAATTGAATATTAAAAGTAATTTCTATATATATATTTTTTTTTCTATTATTATTAATACAATTTTTATTTATTTTCTTTTTATCTTTAAATTTAATTATTGTACTTATTATTAATCGGGGATGTTTTAACATTTATAATCCTGCACTGTAATTATAAGATTTTAATCTTGTTGTGTAGGTACTCAATAAAATGAAATTTTGTCAAATTTTATTTCTTTAGAAAATTTTGTCAAAATTTTAGTTCTATAGAAAATTTTGCCAAAAAATTTTCAATAGAAAATTTTGTCAAATTTGTATTTTTATAGAAAATTTTGTCAACATTATATTTCTTCAGAAGGTTTTGTCTAAATTTTATTTCTATAGAAAATGTCAACATTTTACTTTTAAAGAAAAATTTCTCAAAATTTTATTTCTATAGAAAATTTTGTTAAAATTTTGTCAAAAAATTTTCAATAGAAAATTTTCTCAAAAAATTTTCAATAGAACATTTTGTCAAATTTGTATTTTTATAGAAAATTTTGTTTCTATAGAAAATGTTGTCAAATTTTATTTTTTATTGAACATTTTGTCAAAATTTTGTTTAAATTTTATTTCTATAGAAAATTTTTTCAAAATTTTATTTCTATAGAAAATGTTTTCAAAATTTTTTCAACAGAAAATTTTGTCAAAATTTTATTTCTACAGAAAATTTTGTCAAATTTTAATTTTTATAGAAAATTTTGTCAACATTATATTTCTATAGAAAATTTTGTCAAAATTTTATTTCTGTAGAAAATTTTGTCAAACTTATATCTATAAATTTTGAAAAATTTTTCTATAGAAATAAAATTTTGAAATAATTTTGACAACATTTTCTATAGAAATAAAATTTTGACAAAATTTTCTACAGAAATAAAAGTTTGACAAAAATTTCTATAGAAATATAATGTTGACAAAATTTACTATTGAAAATTGTTTGACAAAATTTTCTATAGAAATAAAATTTTGGGAAATTTTTCTATGAAAGTAAAATTTTGACAAAATTTTCTATAGAAATAAAATTTTGACAAAATTTTCTATAGAAATAAAATTTTGACAAAATTTTCTATAGAAATAACATTTTGACAAAATTTTCTATAGAAATAAAATTTTTACTAATTTTTCTATAGAAATAAAATTTTGAGAACTTGGTCTATAAAAGTAAAATTTTGACAGAATTTTCTATAAAAATAAAATGTTGAAAAAATTTTTTATAAAAATAAAATTTTGAAAAAAAATTTGTAGAAATAAAATTTTGAAAAAAAATTCGTAGAAATAAAATTTTGACAAAATTATATCTATAGAAAATTTTGTCAAACTTTTACTTTTATAGAAAAATTTTTCAAAGTAAAATTTTGACAAAATTTTCTATAGAAATAAAATTTTGACAAAATTTATGTAGATATAATTTTGTCAGAATTTTATTTCTACAATTTTTTTTTTTCAAAATTTTATTTTTATAGAAAATTTTTTCAACATTTTATTTTTATAGAAAATTCTGTCAAAATTTTACTTTTATAGACCAAGTTCTCAAAATTTTATTTCTATAGAAAAATTAGTCAAAATTTTATTTCTATAGAAAATTTTGTCAAAATTTTATTTCTATAGAAAATTTTGTCAAAGTTTTATTTCTATAAAAAATTTTGTCAAAATTTTATTTCTATAGAAAATGTTGTCAAAATTATTTCAAAATTTTATTTCCATAGAAAACGTTGTCAAATGGAATATCTATAGAATATTTTGTCAAAATTTTATTTCTATAGAAAAATTTTTCAAAATTTTATTTCTATAGATTTTTTTTCGAAAGTTTTCACTATAGAAAATTTTGTCAAAGTTTTATTTCTGTAGAAATAAAAAATTTTAATTCGTATAGAAAATTTTGTCAAAATTTTATTTCATAGAAAAATTTGTCAACATATTATTTCTATAGAAAATGTTGTCAAAATTTTATTTCTATAGAAAAATTTGTCAATATTTTATTTCTATAGAAAATTTTGTCACAATTTTATTTTTATTTTTCTATAATTCGAAAGTTTTATTTTTATTTTTATTTTTCTTTTTATTTTTCTATAATTCGAAAGTTTTCTCTATACAAAATTTTGTCAAAACTTTTTCTATAAAAATGTTTTTCAAAATTTTATTTCTATAGACATTTTTTTTTGAAAGTTTTCACATAGAAAATTTTGTCAAAGTTTTATTTCTGTAAACAATTTTGTCAGTATTTTTAGAATATTTTGTCAAAATTTTAATTCGTATAGAAAAATTTGTCAAAATTTTATTTCAAAGAAAAAAATTGTCAAAATTTTATTTTTGTAGAAAAATTTTTCAAAATTTTATTTCTATAGAAAAATGTGTCACAATTTTATTTTTATTTTTCTATAATTCGAAAGTTTTCTCTATACAAAATGTTGTCAAAATTTTATTTCTATAGAAAATTTTGTCAAAATGTTATTTCTATAAAAAATTTTGTCAAAATTTTATTTCTATAGAAAATGTTGTCAAAATTTTTTCAATCATTTAGTTCTATAGAAAATGTCAAAATTTTATTTCTACGCAAAATTTTGTCAAAAGTTTACTTTTAGGAAAAGTTCTCAAAAGGAAATTTTGTCAAAACTTAATATCTAAAGATAATTTTTTCAAAATTGTATTTCTGTAGTAAATATTGTCAACATTTCGATGGAAAATTTTGTCAAAATTTTATTTATACAGAAATTTTGGTCAAAATTAGATTTCTATAGAAAATTTTGTTTCTATAGTATATGTTGTATAATTTTATTTTGTATTGAACATTTTGTCAAAATTTTGTTTTTATAAAAAAGGAAACTCCTCTTGAATTTCAACATTTTGTCAAAATTTTGGTTCTATAGAAAAGAAAACTCCTCTTAGTTGGAGAGTAATGTTTTGCGAAATCTACCAAAACATAAAGAATTCTACCAATCGACCAACCAGTAAAAAACTATATTTCCATTTCTGGTAGAATTCTACCAAGCGTGTTTGTAACACATGATATCAGATTAATATTTTATACTCGATCTATATTTATAAGTCGGTTTAGGTATATCTCTAATATGGAGTGTACAATGTAGTCGGTTCGGTGCCACTTTTCTTATTATCTTTTTGTGTTTTTTGATAAAGTTCTAACTTTGCTATTTGGTTACATTTCCATTTAGTCCTGTTTGTAGAATATTCTTGTTACGATTGTCTTTTTCTATGTCTATTCGCTTTGCATTGTATTGCGTCATTTGCATAAACTTTTATTTTATTTGAGCTATCCCGCACTTTGGGATTTGTTTTACTGATTTTTACTGCCCCTTTGGATTTCTTATGTGATTGTCTTTCTTTGGTTTTCCTTCCTCCCCCAATATTCTAAATATCTTCTAATATTAAAATCGCAAAATAGAGAGAGGCACATGGAGACATTGTTCATTGTATTAAGGGAATTTCTTAGCCAAGGTAAGGTTATAGCACTGCCATTAGATAGACCATCATCATCATCATTCTGGACTTCTTCCTAGCCGACCACCATTGAAGTAACCTTTGGCTTATCATCCACACACTTTAGTATTGTGTGTGTTCGGTAGGTGTGGTGATTCCACACAGCTGCTTGAAATTCAATACCTTTTCCAGGACCTTTGGGTTTCCTCCTCCTCCCCCTCTTCATCTTCTTCTTCATGTATTTTATATCGTTTTATTATTATTTGGTCTGATTGTTAAATTTTATGCATCGCAGGACAATACATCTGTAACTGTATCCATTGTATCTGAATTCGGTTTGGAGTATGGGATTTCTTTGACTTTGGTCTGTCTTATGGGTAAAAAAAAGGAAAATAACTTTTAGTGCAGAATTTAAATTTGTTCGAAATTGATTTTCTATTTGATGAGGTCAATTGCCATTAGGTTGCATTCGAGACTTTTTGTTTTTTATGTGATGGGACCAATTTAAACAAAGGTAAATTACAGATTATTACAGGAAACAATCAAGAAAGAAATTGGTAGACCACATAAAAAAAGGAATAGACAACAAAAAGGGCAGTTTTCTTAGAAGTTATTTCAATTTTTACGACACACCTTTCACTTTGCTACAATTGATTTGGGCAAATCGTTATAGATGAACTTGGTTCTAGGAGGGTGGGAAAATATCTTTGTACAACATTTGGAGTTGTGGATTGCCTCTGAAGTAAGACGTAAAAAATAAATTAAAATGTATACGATGATGATGTTTTTCTTAGCGAATTTTTAACAAGCTCTTTGTTAAATTGTTTATATTAGCATTAAAAATTATCTATAACTCTCTAAAAAATTCACTGATATTTTTACAATGTTCTAATTCTTTGTGTATTTCTCTTTCAGGTAAACAATATAGTATTTTATATTGCTAAAGAGACGCAGATTCCTTACACGAAATGTCCAGGTAAAAGTAGTTTCTATTTGACAGAAAGTATTAATCAATTCTTGAATAAAAAAGTCTATTCTTTAATTTTTTATATCTCAAAAATTTTAAAGAAAAAAAAAATCAAAAATGTTTTTTAAATTGTTGGTTTTTATATTTTTCTTTATATTAAAATAGAATTGCTAAGTTCGAGTATATGCGACTTTAAAGTAGTGAAAAAAAAAACTTCAAACATGTGTATCCTAAATTCAGAGAAGTAATATTAAATATAAATATTAAAAACTTTCATTAATATAACAATTATAAAGAAATTTGTCTTTAATCCTGTGTACATTTACCCCCGTATTCATAAAAGTTAACGTAAGCTTTAAACCTAATATTACCATAAAAATTCATAAGATAAAGTGTCAATATATAATTATGAATATATTTTCATATTTTTAATGGGTAATTTTAACTTTTTTTGTTTCAAATAGGTTAAAAACAGAGTTAGAATTCATGAAATATTACAAATCATTAAAATTTTGTTGAAAAAAAATTCTAAATCCAATCTAAAAAAATTGTGAATTTTTCAAAATATTTGAGGTCAAACGTTTCCGACAAGCTATAGAATCCATTAAAAATTATAAAATATTATAAAAATTATTTATTTGACAAAATATCACTGAATTTTTTAATGTAAATCCAAAACATTGAATTCGGATCACATCAAAAGAAATCATGCAAATTCAGAGCACCGGCTGTTGAGATGGAGGACTTCCGTCCTGTGCCAAGCCCATGTTAAATTCATAGCTTCTGCGTTAATTTTTACACCACTTCCGGATCCAAAAAGAACATTTTCATTACTTTTTTGGCGACGCTTTTTTGCTGGGAGTTGGTAGAATTCTATCAAAACTTTTAGATGTTTTACTGTTTGATAGATTGAATTCTTGATGATTTGGTAGACTTTGCAAATTATACCTCTCCAAATAAGAGGTACTTTACAAATTGCTGTAGGAATAAAATTTTAAAAAATTTTCTATAGAAATAAATTGTTGGCAATATTTTCTATAGAAATAACATTTTGACAAAATTTTCTATAGAAATAAAATTTTGACAAAATTTTCTATAGAAATAATATTTTGACAAAATTTTCAATAGAAATAAAATTTTTACAAAATTTACTGTAGAAATGAAATTTTGACAAAACTTTCTATAGAAATAAAATTTTGACAAAATTTTCTATAGAAATGAAATTTTGACAAAATTTTCTATAGAAATAAAATTTTGACAAAATTTTCTATAGAAATGAAATTTTGACAAAAATTTCTATAGAAATAAAATTTTAACAAAATTTTCAATATAAATAAAATTTTGACAAAATATAATTTTGACAATATTTCCTATAGAAATACATTTTTGACAAAATTGTCTATAGAAATAAAATTTTGACAAAATTTTCTATAGAAATTAAGTTTTGACAAAATTTTCTATAGAAATAAATTTTTGACAGAATTTTCTATCGAAATAAAATTTTGACATAATTTTTATAGAAATGAAATTTTGACAAAATTTTCTACAGAAATAAAATTTTGACAAAATTTTCAATAGAAATAAAATTTTCAAAATTTTATGGAGAAATAAAATTTTGACAAAAGTTGCTATAGAAATGAAATTTTGACAAAAATTTTTTATAGAAATAAATTTTTGACAAAATTTTTACAAAATTTGCAATAGAATAAAGTTTTTACAAAATTTTCTGTAGAAATGAAATTTTGACATACATTTCTATAGAAATAAAATTTTAACCAATCTTTCAATAGAAATAAAATTTTTACAAAGTTTTCTGTAGAAATGAAATTTGACAGAATTTTCTATAGAAATGAAATTTGACAGAATTTTCTATAGCAATGAAATTTTGACAAAATTTTTTATAGACATAAAATTTTGGCCAAATTTTCTATAGAAATAAAATTTTGGCAAAATTTTCTATAGAAATAAAATTTTGACAAAATTGTCTACAGAAATAAAATGGTGATAGAATTTTCTATAGAAATAAAATGTTGACTTAATTTTCTATAGAAATAAATTTTTGACAAAATTGTCTATAGAAATAAAATTTTGACAAAATTTTCTATAGACATTAAGTTTGACAAAATTTGCTATAGAAATGAAATTTTGAAAAAATTTTCTATAGAAATAAAATTTTGACAAAATTTTCAATAGAAATAAAATTTTTACAAAATTTTCTGTAGAAATGAAATTTTAACAAAATTTTCTAAAGAAATGAAATTTTGACAAAATTTTCTATAGAAATGAAATTTTGACAAAATTTTCTATAGAAATAAAATTTTGACAAAAATTTCTATAGAAATAAAATTTTGACAAAGTTTTATTATTTTTTTGGCAATTTTTTCTCCACATTTTGGTAAATTATTTTGGACTCGAGTGGCAACCGTGGGTAACCCATATCCCGATTTCACTTGCCATTGTGCGGCAGATATGAAGCGTTGAACCTGTTGAAATGTCCATGCAGTGAAAAAAGTATTTATGTCGTAAAAAGTATTTACGTCGTTACGCAATCTAAATTTTAGGATGCGCAATTAACACAATATTGCTGACAAATTCTTTAAAATAATATGTTAATTAACAGAAAGATTATTGTTTCAATTTTTTTAAACAAATTTAGGACACACATTTTGGAAATTGTATGTCTTTGAACTACAGCAAATTTTCCTTAGAATTAAGAAAAAGTTAAAAAAGAAAATCGTACTTAAAATAACTAAAATATTGAAATAAAATAATCTAGGAGTCAGTTGGTATGGGGGATATATTTAAAAATCGCTAGATCGATTCAGAATTTCACCACGGCCCAGAATATATACTTTATAGGGTATGAGACCAATATTTCGATGTGCTACAACCGCATGACAAACTTAGTATACCCCCATTCTATGGTGGTATACTAAGTGTTGTCTTCCAACACTTTATTTTACTTAAAAATAGCATAATTCCTACTTGAAATCGACTCCTAATTTGGAAATGTAAGTTGCCAAAAACACTTATTAAAGAACTTTGATAGCACATGCAGAAAGCAAAAAGCAGAAAAAATCGAATTAATCAAGTTCGAAAAACTCAAATTTAAAATAGAATTGCGTCATCTTTTTTTTAACGTAGCATCCATTCTCGCTGGGTCGTAAATTTCATCAAATCTTGTCTTCATTTTTCGGATCATTTCAGGCGTTCTTAAGGTATTTTTTCATTGACTTTTTGGACGCGAAGCAACACAGCCAGTATAATGGTAACGAGCAATGGTACTAGAAACTAATGATTTATTCACATTTAAACGCTGGGGGCTCTAACGATAGACACTTTTGGTTTTCCATCCAAATATAAAGCAATCACACTTGAATTATATCACGAATAACTTCTAAATGCAATAGACCAAAATGCGTTCGTAAGTTTGTAAGTAATAATGGTCAGTGGAGTAAATATGAGAGCTGTCAGACGAGCGGCAGTATATATTAGCCACCCTGTAAAAATGTGGTGATTCCATTCGAAGGGTGGTTAGCTAAACAGGATGTGTACGATTTGTAGACTAAAAACTACGAGCGCAACAAAAATTGAAAAGACTTGTTATACCCTCCACCATAGGATGGGGATATATTAACTTTGTCATTCCGTTTGTAACACATCGAAATATTGCTCTAAGACCCCATAAAGTATATATATTCTGGGTCGGGGTGAAATTCTAAGTCGATCTGAGCATGTCCGTCCGTCTGTTGAAATCACGCTAACTTCCGAACGAAACAAGCTATCGACTTGAAACTTGGCACAAGTAGTTGTTGTTGATGTAGGTCGGACGGTATTGCAAATGGGCCATATCGGTCCACTTTTACGTATAGCCCCATATAAACGGACCCCCAAATTTGGCTTGCGGAGCCTCTAAGAGAAGCAAATTTCATCCTATCCGGCTGAAATTTGGTACATGGTATCAGCATATGATCTCTAACAACCATGCAAAAATTCGTCCACATCGATCCATAATTATATTTAGCCCCCATATAAACCGATCCCCAGATTTAGCTTGCGGAGCCTCTAAGAGAAGCAAATTTCATCCGATCCGGCTGAAATTTGGTACATGGTGTTAATATATGGTCTCTAATGATCACGCATAAATTGGTCCACAACGGTGCATAATTATATATAGCCCCCTTATAAACCGATCACCAGATTTGACCTCCGGTGCCTTTTGGAGAAGCAAAATTCATCCGACCTGGTTGAAATTTGGTACGTCGTGCACAGAAAAAAAATTCACGAAAATTTTTCCAATTAAAGTCTTAATTGAGTTTTAAAAAATATTCAATTAAAAATTTTAATTGAATCAACAAATGTTTTAATTGAAATAAAAATCAATCACACAAAGTAATAGTATCAATTAATTTTTTATTTGACTGTCAATTAATTTTTTAATTGATACTATTATTTCTGTGATTGAAGACATTTCAATTAATTGGATCAATTAATTTCGTGATTGAATCAGAAATTTTTTTTTTGTGTGGTAGTATATGATATTTAACAACCATGCCAAAAGTGGTCCATATCAGTCCATAATCATATATAGCCCATATAAACTGAGATTTGGTTTTGAGCCTCTTGAAGGAGCAAATTTCGTCCGAGTCAGTTGAAATTTGGTACATTGTGCTAGTATATGGCAGTTAACAACCAGCCTAACTAGGTCCATATCGGTCTATAGTTATATATAGCCCTCAGATAAATCGATCTCCAATCACATAAAAATTGGTCCATATAAAGTTCATAACTGTATATAGCCCCCATATAAGCGATCCCCATATTTCAATTCTGGCTCCCTACGTACCGTGCAATAGTCCCTATCGATTTGTAATTATTTGTACATTTACCTACACATACCTTTTTTGTCTAATATATATTCGTAGAAGTTTCCATGGTGGAGGGTACATAAGATCCGGCCTGACCGAACTTACGGCCATATATACTTGTTTTTCTTTAACGTATAGGAGGGTGACCATAATATTACCTTACCATACCAGTTCAACTTTGTAATACTAACTGAAGATATTATCCAGTTGAGATAAAAATCAACTTTATTGTTTAGCAATGTCATGCAAACTCAAAGATCTCTATAAATTCAATATTTAAGGACGCATGTAGGAAAACACATACATTCATATATGAGCTTCCAAACAATTGTGGAATGTTTAAATATAATTGCTTAATTGCTAAATATATATTTCTACTTTTCTGGTTTAATGGAAATGGGGGAAAAACTAGATAATCTCAAGTACTTTCATAAATAAGAAGACCATGTAAATTTCCTTGGCTTTGTCTTCCGTTGACAGTTTTGCCCATCAACACATCCAACATTCATTAAATCTTTTACCCTTCCTATCTTCGATGAACATGCTAAATTAGAATGTGTCCTTTTGCATGATGTCATCTTCACTCATCTTACATTCATCTCTAGGCATTTGAGAATATCCTTTGTGTCTTTGGTAGGATTTCAGCATCATGTGATTTAATTACTTCAAAAATAGGCTTCAATGATTTTGATCTTTAAGCAAAATCTTGGACACACTTTTTGAATATTAATGTCGAATGGATGGTATTGTTTGTGACGTTGATGTTGCTCCAGCATGCTTGATACACTATAATTAATGTTAATAAACTGACCATTAATTAACATATGAGAACTATAAAATTTCCATGTGAAAGTCAGGAATATTCTTGAGTTGGATGATGCAGGATGAGCATAGGATAAGATGAGCAAGTCAAAGGATGCATACAAATTTCACAATTAACCAAAACGAAAATACAAATTCTTTCTTGAGTTATTGAAATCTAGGAAAACATGTTCGGGTTAGAAGTTGCATGTAATTAAATAAATGTTGACCTCAAATTTTAGAGATGGAGTGAAAATTTAGGTTTTCCTCATAGATATATGAGTACTTTTCTCTAATGATATGTGCTTTTCCAAGTCTACAAGACGTTGTAGGAATTTTGATATTTCTTATTCGACTAGTTTTCTTAATTGGAGGAAATGAAGTTATGGGGTCTCATACCAATGTTTCTATGCATTGCAAATAGATTGACAATCGTAGTATAGTTCCCATCTTATGGTGCTGATTATTATAAGTTTTCAGGACCTTTAAGAAGGCCATAGTTTTAGTCCGATTTTCAAGAATTTAGATATAGCTCCGATTTGCTCTCTTATAACCACAGAGACCAAATGTTCAAATTGTGGATTCACATGACCACGGAGGCCAAAGTTTCACTCATAATATTCCAAAAATTTTGCACTAAGAGTACAATAAATATTTTATCATCCCAGCAAAAAAAAAATTGAAATTCTTCTAAAGGCGCAACTTTAAAAGCACTTCCAAAAATATTTTCCCAAAGATGTTATTTATTTGAACTACACAAGAAGTTCTTTTAATTCAATTTTGTATAACTCGCTTTTTTCATATTTTTAATGGGTAATTTAAACTACTGTGGTACAGGGTATAATAAGTTTGTGCACTTGTATGTAACGCCAAGAAATATTGGTCATAGACCCATCTTTTAGTATACCGATAGGCTTAGAATTAAATTCTGAGTCGATTTAGCGTTGTCCGTCTGTCTGTCCGTCTGTCTGTCTGTCTGTTGATGTATTTTTGTGTGCAAAGTACAGCTCGCAGTTTTAGTCCGATTGTCCTAAAATTTGGTATAGTGTCCTGTTTCGGCTCAAAGATGATCCCTATTGATCGGTTCAGATTGAGATATAGCTGCCATATATCTTTTTCACCGATCTGGTCATAATTGGCGTGTATATCAACCTCAACCTCAATCTTCCTCAAATTCCGTACATCCGAATATTTTATGAGTCTCGAAAAACTTGCAAAATATCAGCCAAATCGGTTCAGATTTAGATATAGCTCCCATATATAGCTTTCGCCCGATTTACACTCATTTGCCCACAGAGGCCAATTTTTTGTTCCGATTTAGTTGACATTTTGCATAGGGAGTAGAATTAGCATTGTAACTATGCGTGCCAAATTTGGTTGAAATCGGTTCAGATTTGGATATATCTCCCATATATAGCTTTCCCCCGATTTACACTCATATGACCACAGAGGCCAATTTTTAACTCCGATTTAGTTGAAATTAGAAAGTAGAATTAGCATTGTAGCTATGCGTGCCAAATTTGGTTGACAGCAGTTCAGATGCAGATATAGCTCCCGTATATATGATTTTCTGATTTCGACAAAAATGGTCAAATACCAACATTTTCCTTGTTAAATCGCCACTGCTTAGTCGAAAAGTTGTAAAAATGACTCTAATTTTCCTAAACTTCTAATATATATCGATTGATAAATCATAAATAAACTTTTGCGAAGTTTCCTTCCAAAAATGGCAGATTTTTTACTGTTTTTTGCAGTAAAAAATCTGCCGTAAAAACCCTCTCCAACTATGAAATTCTTTATAAATTTTCTATAGAAATAACATTTTGACAAAATTTTCTACACAAATAAAATTCTGACAAAATTTTCTATAGAAATAAAATTTTGAAAAAAAGTTTCTATAGAAATACATTTTTGACAAAATTTTGTATAGAATTTATATTTTCACAAAATTTCCTAAAGACATAAAATGTTGACAAAATTTTCTATAGAAATAAATTTTTGACAAAATTCTCTATAGAAATATACAATTTTGACAAAATTTTCAATGGCAGTAAAATTTTGGTAGATTATTTTTGTCTCGAGTGGCAATCGTGATTTTTCTTTGATTAGGGATCGGTTTATTTGGGGGCTATATATAATATAGATCGAAACGGAGCAAGTTTGGCATGGTTGTTATCGGCCATACACAAGCGAAATGTACCAAATTTCAACCTGATCGGATGAATTTTGCTCCTCCAAGAAGCTCCGTAAGTCAAATCTGGGAATCGGTTTATATGGGGGCTATATATAAATATGGACCGATATGGACAAATTTTTGCATGGTTATTAGAGACCATATACCAATACCACGTACCAAATTTCAACCGATTGGATGAAATTTGCTCCTCCAAGAGGCTCTGGAGGTCAAATCTGGGGATCGGTTTATATGGGGGCTATATATAATTATGGACCGATATGGACCAATTTTTGCATCGTTGTTAGATACCATATACTAACACCACGTACCAAATTTCAACCGGATCGGATGAATTTTGCTCCTTCAAAAGGCTCCGGAGGTCAAATCTGGGGATCGGTTTATATGGGGGCTATATATAATTATGGACCGATGTGGACCAATTTTTGCATGGTTATTAGAGACCATATATTAACACCACGTACAAAATTTCAACCGGATCGGATGAAATTTGCTTCTCTTTGAGGCCTCGCAAGCCAAATCTGGGGATCGGTTTATATGGGGGCTATATATAACTATGAACCGATATGGACCAATTTTTGCATGGTTATAAAGACCATATACTAACACCATGTACTAAATTTCAACCGGATCGGATGAATTTTGCTCCTTCAGGACGATCCGGAGTTCAAATCTGGGGTCGGTTTATATGGGGGCTATACGTAAAAGTGATCCGATATTGTCCATTTGCAATACCATCCGACCTACATCAATAACAACTTCTTGTGTCAAGTTTCAAGCCGATAGCTTGTTTCGTTCGGAAGTTAGCGTGATTTCAACAGACGGACGGACATGTTTAGATCGACTCAGAATTTCACCACGACCCAGTATATATACACTTTATGGGGTCTTAGATCAATATTTCGATGTGTTACAAACGGAATGACAAAGTTAATATACCCCCATCCTATGGTGGAGGGTATAAAAAAAATAAATAAATTTAGTTTTGTGTTTTCTTTTCTCAAGTGGCGTCCTTTTTCGACGACGAAAAAAGCTTTTTTCATAAAGATCAAAACATTTTAGATTGTGACCATGTTCTTTAATCTGGAAGAAAAACATTTTTGACGAATACGATAATATTTTAGATCGCGACCATTGTCTTTTAATGGAAACAAATATTCTTTTTATCAATATAATAACATTTTAGATGAGGACAATTTTTTTTTCTTAGAACCATGTTCACTGAGCCAACATGGTTGCAGGTGAAAATGTTACATGGTCACCGCAAAAATAGCTCTTATCATGTTATTTTGCTCTTCGAATATGATTGTGACAATCATGTTTCTTCTCTGCGTGTCAATGTTTAAATAATTAAACTTACAGAATAAACTATTTCTGAAGAAAAGATAATTTTTCGTCATGGTCGGAAAACTCAATTTTGGCTCTGAATAAATAGATTCACAACGAACACCTTGCCAATAATCAATGAATATTTTTTGTGTAATTTAAATTTCATTCATTCAATTCAAAATAAAAGCTAGCCCTCAAAATATTTTCTTTTAGTTTTGGTTTTAGATCTTAAATTTTAATGCTCAAGAAACTTTACTTGAAACCCTCATTCATCCATAGTTTTCCCTCTGTTTTAAATATAAATATCGAGAGCAATGCATTGTAACAACTTCCGGAAAAAGCAAAGGATAAAAACTTTTACTTTGTGATGACAAGTATGCACACTCACACATCGATATCCTCAGACACACACACACACATTTCAATGTCCTCATAAACTCATACTCAAAAATTTATTCATGAGTGTATGAATATCACTACAACTGAAAATGCAACATAAAAAGAGAGCAACAAACAGGATGTTAATTTTACAAGTATGAAGCGATATAAGCAAAAGTAACAAGAAATACAATAACAACAACAACAAAACTACCCAGAGAAGAATGAAACTTTTTCCACCAGGCCATTTTACAAAGCAATATTTAACTATAGATATTACCAGGAATAGCTACTAGCAGTCAATCTTTGAGGAAAGAGATGTCTTCGAAAACATGGTCATACATAAGTAACATATCCATGCAGTGCATATTGGACACTGTGGAAAATGGACTATGACCACCACAGATGACCAGTTTGTAAGTGTGAATAAAACATAACGAAATGGTAATAAAGTAAAGTGTTTCTTGAGGACTCAAAAGAAGTTTGCAAAGGACACATATGACCTTTGAAAGACTTCAAGTGTAAACCAGTGAAGATTTTAGTTGCGTTTAAATTCGGAAACAATTATTAATTACAAGTTTTTCTTTAGGTTTCTTTTCAAAACCACACGCTTAAAGAATTTCATGACATAAAATTTTGCAAACGCTCACTTACTTAACGCTTTCACTACCGATGTCCACCACAGAGGACATGACTTTGAGAATCGATTGTACATTATCCTTGTAAGTTTTAATTTATGTAAGTTTTTTTAAAGTTGTAATGTAAGTTTTTTTGCTAAGAAAAAAGTGAAATCTCCATTTTTTACATTTCTAATATTGCCATAGAGCAATTAAGTTGATCTATTTTTAGTAAACAGATATTGCACACTGAAAAAATATTATCGTAATCCAAAGATTTTATGTCCTTAAAATCCGAATGCGAATATTTCATAGCATAGACGATGCATTTTTATACCCTCCACCATAGGATGGGGGTATATTAACTTTGTCATTCCGTTTGTAACACATCGAAATATTGCTCTAAGACCCCATAAAGTATATATATTCTGGGTCGTGGTGAAATTCTGAGTCGATCTGAGCATGTCCGTCCGTCCGTCCGTCTGTTGAAATCACGCACGAAACAAGCTATCGACTTGAAACTTGGCACAAGTAGTTGTTATTGATGTAGGTCGGATGGTATTGCAAATGGGTCATATCGGTCCACTTTTACGTATAGCCCCCATATAAACGGACCCCCAAATTTGGCTTGCCGATCCTCTAAGAAAAGCAAATTTCATCCGATCCGGCTGAAATTTGGTATATGGTGTTGGTATATGGTCTTTAACAACCATGCAAAAATTGGTCCACATCGATCAATAATAATATATAGCCCCCATATTTCATCCGATGCGGCTGAAATTTGGTCATTGTGTTAGTATATGGTCTCTAACAACCATGCAAAAATTGGTCCACATCGGTTCATAATTATATATAGCCCCCATATAAACCGATCCCCAGATTTGACCTCCGGAGCCTCGTGGAAGAGCACAATTTAACCGATTTGTTTGAAATTTGGTACGTGGTGTTTATACATGGCCTCAAACACCAATGCAAAAATTGGTCGAAATCTGTCCATAATATATATAGCCCCCCATATAAACCGATTCCGAGATTTGGTTTTGGAGCCACTTGGAGAAGCAAATTTCATCCGAGTCAGTTGAAATTTGGTACATTATGCTAGTATATGGCCGTTAACAACCATGCCTAACAAGGTCTATATCGGTCTATAGTTAAATATAGCCCTCAGATAAATATATCCCCAATCACGCGAAAATTGGCCCATATCAAGTTCATAATTATATATAGCACACATATAAGCGACCCCCATATTTCAATTCTGGCTCTCTACGTACCGTGCAAAAATCCATATCGATTCGTAATTATTTGTACACCTACCTATACATACCTTTTTTGTCTAATGTATACCACGTATGGACTAACTCACAATTTAGAAAACGATGTTAAGAAGTTTTAAGATACCACAACCCAATTAATTCGATTGTGAATGACAGACCTTCGTAGAAGTTTCGACGCAATCCATGGTGGAGGGTACATAAGATTCGGCCTGGCCGAACTTACGGCCGTATATACTTGTTTTTGAAATAAAGTTTTTCCTTATCCAGAAGTCCATAGACTTTTCAATAAAGTCGTTCAGTCCTTATAGTTAAGTGAGACACTGAGAAATGTTACCAACATTACTGAGAGGAGATAATCCACAGCGGAAAAACTTTTTGGTGTTCGGCGAAACTAGGGATGAATACACGACTATGTAAGCTAGGCCTCTATGTTAACCATTGCAGATTAAAAATCTACATAATTCAGTTCTTGACCTGTAGGAATTTTTGGGCGGTAAAAGAGAGGCAGAGGTGGAATATGGGGGTCGGTTTATATGGGGGCTATATACAATTATGAACCTATTGGTCCAATTTCAGACGAATCGGCTGAAATTTGCGCCTCCAAGAAATTTGGTCCTGTAAGAGGCTCCGCAAGACAAATCTTAGGGTCACTTTATATGGGGGATATACCTAAAACAAGCAGGCTTCCTTTAATTATAATAATTATAATTGTGTATATTGCAACAAATGTTGTGATATCAAAATTATTACTGGGTTATTATCTCGAAGATGTTGAAGAAAAGAAAATTCTTTTGGCCGAAAGCAATATTGTATTTGTGGTCTAAAAAGTAAAAAAAAAGAATTGTTCAAAAGGAGTGACGATGATGAAAGATTTCATCAAAGAAATTTAATTAAGAACTTGTTAAACGGAAACACTTTTCTTTAGAAGATTCATATAAGGCAAACCCCAAACACACATGCATATAGATCCCTGGGAAGGATATTCATTGCAAATGGCCACTAACCATACTTCATGTCTTAGTATGGTAATGGACAATGCTCATATGTAAATAATGACCATTTGGTGAAAAGTTGTAATTTGTGTTGTTATTATTATTGGCTATGGCTGATGAGTTGGTGGCGGCGGGGGCGGTATTGTATGAATGCTTTTTGATTTCTTTTCTTTTGGAATTTTCTTTTTCACTTTACGATTATTATTATTATGACTTAAGGATATTTAAATGTCAAAGTAATAAGATTTTATTTGATTATGACCGAAAGCATTTCTCCTTCCTAAGGATATGAAATTAGATGGGGAAGGGGGAAATGCACTACATCCTTAAGATTTCATCATCATTATTGGCAAGTTTTCTTATACAATTTTCATTGAATTTTATGACTTGGAATCGTATACAAACCTCATAGTTTAGAAAAACAGCTGTTTTTTATTTTACTACAAAATATAAAATAAAATACAATGCACACAATATGATATCAAATAGGATAATTGAATTAAAATTCTTTTTAAATCGGATTTTTTTCCCCAATTGGACAAAAACAAACAAACAAGAAACCTTTGATAAGCTTACAATAATAATCAGCTATAACAACAACATTTTACCAATATTCTTCAATGGATGTGTCCTCTCTGTATGTCCATAATAGCCATGTGTTGTGCGGTGCGTTACGATACCACCATTGGGCATGGTATGTGGGCTTCTTCTACTTTGATTTCTCCTTTATTTTGATGGAATAGAGAGCGCGCGCATGATGAAAATTACTTTCATTGTGAAGAATATAAAAACGTGTCCCATCAAAATGGATTTGATTAAAATCTCTTCGAAAAGATTGAACAATTCAAGCAAATGTATCGAATGTTGTCCAGTACACACTTAGTTCGATTTCAACTTGGGTAACCCTTTATGCTTATCTCGTGTCCACAGTGGTTTCATAAAAATTATATTTGTACCACACAACGTTATTCTATGATTATATATATATATATTTTTTTTTTATAATAAATTTTGCAATTTAACTCTTGATAATGCTACTGGAAAGAACTTTTCTCATGGGATATGTCCACGCGAAAGTAAAAATAATTTCCTTTTAAAAATAATTAGTTACCAATTTTATCTCCTAAATTATCTCCAAGATTATTTGGTAATAAGTGTTTTTCCTGGGATAGTTTGCGAGAAATAAACTAAAATTATCTGCTACGTGATAGTACTCATATAGGTCCATAATTATATGTAGCCACCATATAAACACGATTGTCATTCGAGCCAAAAATAGACTACTAAAGTTTAAGAACATTTTACCAAAAATTTACCAAAAAAATCTTATAAGTAAGTTGTTCTCAAAATTTTTGTCAAAATTTTAATTCTATAGAAAATGTTGTAAAAATTGTATTTCTATAGCAAATTTTGTCAAAATTTTATTTACATAGGAAATTTTGTCAAAAGTATATTTCTATAGAAAATTTAGTCAACATTTTATTTCTATAGAAAATTTAGTCAAAGTTTGTTTTTCTATAGAAAATATTCTAAAAGTTTTATTTAAGAAAAAAAAATTAGTCAACATTTTATTACTATTGTAAATTTGCTCATAATTTAATTTTTATGGAAAATTTAGTCAAAATTTTAGTTCTATAGAAGATTTGGTCAAAAATGTATATCTGTAGAAAATTTTGCAAAAATTTAATTTTTATAGAAAATTTCGTCAAATTTAATTTTTATAGGAAATTTCGTAAAAATTTTATTTTTATAGAAAATGTCGTCAACATTTTGTATTTATGGAGAATGTCGCCAAAATTTTATTTTTTATAGAAAATTTTGTCAACATTTGTCAAAAAAGTATATTTCTCGAAAATTTTTTCAAAAATTTTAGTTTTATAGAAAATTTCGTCAATAGTTCATTTATATAGAAAATTTTGCCAAAATTTTAATTTTATAGAAAATTTCGCAAAATTTTTATATTTATAGAGAATGTCGTCAAAATTTTATTTATATAATTAGTTACCAATTTTATGCTAAATTATCTCCAAGATTATTTGGCAATAAGTGTTTTTGTTGGGCTAGTTTGCGAGAAATAAACAAAAATTATCTGCTACACCCAGAGAAGGAATATGATCACCTGAAACATGTTTTAAGAGCATGCGTGTACGTGATTGTACTCATATAGGTCCATAATTATGTGTAGCCACCACATAAACACGATTGCCATTCGAGCCAAAAATAGACTACCAAAAGTTTAAGAACATTTTACCAAAAATTTACCAAAAAATCTTATAAGTAAGTTGTTCGCAGATTTTTTGTCAAAATTTTATTTCTATAGAAAATGTTGTCAAAATTGTATTTCTATAGCAAATTTTGCCAACATTTTTTTTTTTCTATAGAAAATTTAGTCAACATTTTATTTCTATAGAAAATTTAGTCAAAGTTTTTTTTCTATAGAACATTTTCTAAAAGTTTTAGTTTTATACAAAATTTCGTCAAAAGTTTATTTTATAGAAAATGTTGCCAAAATTTTAGTTTTTTTGAAAATTCCGTAAAAATTTTATATTTATAGAGAATGTCGTCAAAATTTTATTTATATAGAAAATTTGATCAAAATTTTATTCTTATAGGAAATTTAGTCAAAATGTTATTTCTATAGAAAATATAGTCAATATTTTATTTCAATAGTCATTTTAGTCAAAATTTTATTACTATAGAAAATTTAGTCAATGTTTGTTTTTCTATAGAAAATTTTCTAAAAGTTTTATTTTTAAAAAATTTAGTCAACATTTTATTGCTATTGTAAATTTGCTCAAAATTTACTTTTTATGGTAAATTTAGTCAAAATTTGGTCAAAAATGTATATCTAGAGACAATTTTGCCAAACATTTTTTTTATGGAAAATTTCGTCAAAATTTTATTTTTATAGGAAATTTCGTCAAAATTTTATTTACTCAAAAGTTTACTTCTATAGAAGATTTGGTCAAAAATGTATATCTATAGAAAATTTTGTCCAAATTTTATTTTTATAAGAAATTTCGTCAAAATTTTATTTAGTCAAAATTTTACTTCTATAGAAGATTTGGTCAAAAATGTATATCTATAGAAAATTTTGTCAAAATTTTATTTTTATAGAACATTTCGTCAACATTTTATTTTTATAGGAAATTTCGTCAAAATTGTATTTTCATAGAAAATTTCGTAACAAAATTATTAGAAAATTTTGTCAAAATTTTAGTTTTATAGACAATGTTGCCAAAATTTTATTTTTATAGAAAATTTTGTGAAAATTTTATTTTTATAGGAAATTTGGTCAAAATTTTATTTTTATTGAAAATTTCGTAAAAAAAAATATTTTTATAGAAATTGTCGTCAAAATTTGTCAAAAATTTATATCTCTAGAAAATGTTGTCAAAATTTTAGTTTTATAGAAAATTTCGTCAAAATTGTATTTTTATAGGAAATTTCGTCAAAATCTTACTTTTATAGAAAATTTCGTCAAAATGTTCTTTTTATAGAAAATGTCGCCAAAATGTTATTTTTATAGAAAATTATGTCAACATTTGTCAAAAATGTATATCTCTAGAAAATTTTGTCAAAATTTTATTTTTATTGAAAATGTCGTCAAAATTTTAGTTTTATAGACAATGTTGGCAAATTTTATTCTTATGGAAAATTTCGTAAGAATTTTATATTTATAGAGAATGTCGTCAAAATTTTATTATTATGGAAAATTTCGTAAACATTTTATTTTTTAGAAAATTGTCGTTAAAATTTTATTTTTATAGACAATTTTGTCAAAATTTCATTTTTATAGAAAATTTTGTCAAAATTTTATATTTATAGAAAATTGTATTGGGATTTAAGTTTTATAGAAAAATTTGTCAATATTTTATTGTTAAAGACAATTTTGTCAAACATATATTTTTATAGAAAATTTTGTTAAAATTCTAAATTTGGTCAAAATTTTATTTGTATAGAATAATAGCACATTTTATTTGTATAGAAAATTTTGTCAACATTTTATTTTCAAAGGAAATTTGGTCAAAATTTTATTTTTGTAAAAAATTGCAAATCTACCAAAACACCAATAATTCTACTAATCTATCAAACAGTAAAAAATCTACCTCTTTAGGAATAATTCTACCAACTGGGTAGACAGTTGTACCATCAACCCTCCATGGTTGAGGCAACATAAGATGCGGCCTGGCCGAACTTATTGCCGCATATACTTGCCAAATTGGGGAAAAGAATTATCGAATTTAGGGACGACTTCTGTAATACCTTCTGTGAACAGATTGGCGACGTTTACTGAAGTAAATGATCCTCCTCTGTTTCGCCAAAATTGTATTCGTATTTTAAGCACTTCAAATCGTTGAACATACGGCAATAATTATCTCAGTGTATTGCAGAGGTTTTGTGCTACAAATAATTTCTGTGTTGCATATACATGGTTTAACTCACATCGATTTCCTTTGAAGGCCAAAATCTATTACACTTCAATAAACCACTGTGATTGGTATTAAATCAATATGTTTGTTTCGTTCATATCACTAACACGTATACACTTTCAATTTTTATGTGTGTAATGCAATTCAAATGCCAATAATACAACACGTTTGAGGACAATGATTTGACCACAAACACCTACAGCAAAAAAAAAAAATGAGAAATCGGATAAAGGAGAGGAAGTCCACACTCACTCATACACAAGCACACATTCACGTTTGCATACACAATCCGAAGAAAGGGTGATAAAACAAAACTACATTTACGTCCTTTTTTTGAAAGACTTTTGTTACATTTGTCACATATGACGAGGTCCTGCAGCATTTTGGGAGTGATGCCAGTACGATGATGACAATAACGTAGAAAAAAACTGAAATCAGATAAAAATTTCATTACCTTATGGCCGCATATTATCAACACAAGGCATCTTTGCCCAATTTTAAGAGGAATCCTGGATTCATTTAATTTTTGTTTCTTTTTTTTGCAATCTGTACGAGTGGATATTATGGATATCTGGACATGTGATTGTGTTGTCGTTCGTAGTTTTTTTGCAAATGATTGTTGATGATGATGTTTGCATACGGCAAAGGAGGTGGTCGTTCTCCTCCCGCCTGTCGTTTGTTGTTGATGATACTTATTGTAAAATGTCACATATATGTGTACTCGCTTGATGCCATCTGTATTTTACAGTATCGCGATGGTATTGTTGTAGAGTGTCGTGGTGATATTCTGAGTCATTCAAGCGATGTCCGTCCTTCTCTTCGTCTGTTGAAATCACGCGAACTTCCGAACGAAACCACTATCGATTTGAAACTTTGTAATTGATATTGATGTTGGTATTGCAAATGAGCCCCATATAGAGTTCATCCGAACAGTTTGAAGTTCAGTACGTGATGTTAGTAGTGTTGGCCCCATATATGTAACAGGTTGGCTGAAAAGTTGCCAGTCCGACACATAGATGGCGTCGCTTGTATTAAATTATTTTTATATAGTAACAACCTTCAAATGATTCGTGTCAAAATTTGACGTCTGTAAGTCAATTCGTTTATGAGATAGAGCGTCTTTTGTGAAGCAACTTTTGTTATTGTGAAAAAAATTGAAAAAAAGGAATTTAGTGTTTTGAAAAAATACTGTTTTCTGAAGGGAAAAAATACGGTGGAAGCAAAAACTTGGCTTGATAATGAGTTTCCGGACTCTACCCCAGGGAAATCAACAATAATTGATTGGTATGCAAAATTCAAGCGTGGTGAAATGAGCATGGAGGACGGTGAACGCAGTGGACGCCCGAAAGAGGTGGTTACCGACGAAAACATCAAAAAAAATCCACAAAATTATTTTGAATTACCGTAAAATGAAGTTGATCGAGATAGCAGAGGCCTTAAAGATACCAAAGGAACGTGTTGGTCATATCATTCATCAATATTTGGATATGCGGAAGCTCTGTGCAAAATGGTTGCCGCGCGAGCTCACATTTGACCAAAAACAACAACGTGTTGATGAGTCTGAGAGGTTTTTGCAGCTGTTAACTCGTAGTACACCCGAGTTGTTCCGTCGATATGTGACAATGGATGAAACATGGCTCCATCACTACACTCCTGAGTCCAATGGACAGTCGGCTAAGTGGACAGCGACCGGTGAACCGTCTCCGAAGCGTGGAAAGACTCAAAAGTCCGCTGGCAAAGTAATGGCCTCTGTTTTTTGGGATGCGCATGGAATAATTTTTATCGATTATCTTGAGAAGGGAAAAACCATCAACAGTGACTATTATATGGCGTTATTGGAGCGTTTGAAGGTCGAAATCGCGGCAAAACGGCCCCATATGAAGAAGAAACAAGTAAGGAAAGCCTAAAGTCGGGCGGGGCCGACTATATTATGCCCTGCACCACTTCGTAGATCTAAATTTTCGATACCATATCACATCCGTCAAATGTGTTGGGTGATATATATAAAGGCTTGTCCCAAATACATACATTTAAATATCACTCGATCTGCACAGAATTTGATAGACTTTTACAAAATCTATAGACTCAAAATTTAAGTTGGCTAATGCACTAGGGTGGAACACAATGTTAGTAAAAAAATATGGGAAACATTTAAATCTGAAGCAATCTTAAGAAACTTCGCAAAAGTTTATTTATGATTTATCGCTCGATATATATGTATTAGAAGTTTAAGAAAATTAGAGTCATTTTTACAACTATTCGACTAAGCAGTGGCGATTTTACAAGGAGATGTTGATGTTGCTATTTTGACCATTTTTGTCGAAATCAGAAAAACATGTATATGGGAGCTATATCTAAATCTGAACCGATTTCAACCAAATTTGGCACTCATAGCTACAATGCTCATTCTACTCCCTGTGCAAAATTTCAATTAAATCGGAGTAAAAGATTGGCCTCTGTGGTCATATGAGTGTAAATCGGGCGAAAGCTATATATGGAAGCTATATCTAAATCTGAACCGATTTCCACCAAAGTTGACACGCATAGCTATAATGCTAATTCTACTCCCTGTGCAAAATTTCAACTAAATCGGAGCAAAAAATTGGCCTCTGTGGACAAAGGAGTGTAAATCGGGCGAAAGCTATATATGGGAGCTATATCTAAATCTGAACCGATTTGGATGATATTTTGCCAGTTTTTCGAGACTCATAAAATATTGGGATGTACGGAATTTGAGGAAGATCGGTTGATATACACGCCAATTATGACCAGATCGGTGAAAAATATATATGGCAGCTATATCTAAATCTGAACCGATTTTTTCCAAAATCAATAGGGATCGTCTTTGAGCCGAAACAGGACCCCGTACCAAATTTTAGGACAATCGGACTAAAACTGCGAGCTGTACTTTGCACACAAAAATACATCAACAGACAGACAGACGGACAGACAGACATACAGACGGACATCGCTAAATCGACTCAGAATTTAATTCTAAGACTATCGGTATACTAAACGATGGGTCTCAGACTTTTCCTTCTTGGCGTTACATACAAATGCACAAACTTATTATACCCTGTACCACAGTAGTGGTGAAGGGTATAAAAAGTGTTGTTCCACCAAGACAACGCACCGTGCCACAAGTCATTGAGAACGATGGCAAAAATTCATGAATTGGGCTTCGAATTGCTTCCCCACCCACCGTATTCTCCAGATCTGGCCCCCAGCGACTTTTTCTTGTTCTCAGACCTCAAAAGGATGCTCGCAGGGAAAAAATTGGCTGCAATGAAGAGGTGATCGCCGAAACTGAGGCCTATTTTGAGACAAAACCGAAGGAGTACTATCAAAATGGTATCAAAAAATTGGAAGGCCGTTATAATCGTTCTATCACTTTTGAAGGGAACTACGTTGAATAGTAAAAACGAATTTTGACCAAAAAAATGTGTTTTTCTTTGTCAGACCGGGGACTTATCAGCCAACCTGTTAGCTCCCATATGGTGTCATTTTATTGTTGTCAGATTAACACCGCCTGTTCACAGTTTGACACCACATGTGTGTTGATTCATTTTCATGAACGAGTCGTTTTGAAATGAGCACGGTCCAGGTTTTGATATAGTCCCCATATAAACCGACCTCGCGATTTGGGGTCTTGGGCCTATATAAACCGTACACGGAGAGAAGGAATATGATCACCTCAAACATGTTTCAAGAGCAAAATGTTATTTTTGTATGGTGACCAGGTAACATGTTTGTCACTAAAATGTTACTTTCTCGTCAAATATAACCTGCTTGCCGAAATCAGATACATGATTTCCGAGAAAATAACATGGTTCCGAAAACCATGTTACATGGTCACCACCCAAATATAACATTTTGCTCTTAAAACATGTTTGAGGTGATCATATTCCTTCTCTGGGTGTAGTATTTATCCAATTTGTTTGAAATTGGAAATCTAGTGGTATTTTAGGAGGTGTGTCAAAAATGCTAGGTATCGGTATGTTTTGGCATAGCGCCCATATAGACCGATCTCCCGATTTTACTTCTTGGACTTATAGAAATCGTAGTTTTAATCCAATTTGCCTGAAATTGGAAATCTATAGGTATTATAGGTATTATCCAATTTGCCTGAAATTTGAAATCTAGATATTTAGGGTTTCTAGAAACCGTAGTTTTTTCGATTTGCCTGAAATTGCAAGCAAAAATTGTTCTTATAAATGCAGAATCTGATATATTCTTCATAGGTAAAATCTTTAAATTTATCTTCGGGAAGTGTACTCGTTGAACTGCTCTGCTTGGGAGAATATCTCTCATAAAACCCCCCTGAAATTTCAAAAGGAACTATAATATTTGATTCATGGTGGTGGGTAATTAATATTCCGCCCGGCCGAACTTACTGCTTTATATACTTGTGTTCATTTAAAATTGTTCTAAATAAATTTGTGTACCAATATTGTGGATGGATGCTGTCTATCCTCACTAACACTAAAGGAAAATCACTATGCTTTATGAGATGCAAAAAAAGAAGAATATTGCAAATTATTTTTCTTTTCACTTGTTTTTGATGATACTTTGCGAAATTCTTCCTTTTCCATTGAGTCTACATGAACCATTTTTTTTAGCTCTCTAACCGGAAAATATCCCACAGGAAACCGTAGCGATTTTTTGGCCACCAATCTTTTACAATCACAAAGGGTTTTTCTTTCATGCGTCTCTCCCTCTGTGGGGTCCGGTCAACCAACCGCTACTTTTTTCTCGCCTTTGAACTACGTGATCATCTTTTGTATGGCACATTCGCCCACAGTGTAAATAACAACATTCAACTATGCTGTGCAAAAAAAAAAAACAACAACAAAGGAAGTCGGAATGAGGACTTTTTGCAAATCTGAATAAAAAGTGTAATAATTTTATCTTGGATTCTTATCACAAACATGTCCTTCGAATGCAGCACACTCCGTTCGGTTTGTGTTGTCCTTGCCACTACCATCACCACCTAGGGCTGAGTTTTATTGTTGGTCACATTAGGAAGGAGTGTTGCCTATTCTGTTATTTGGCCTCCTTTTTCTCTGTTGTTGGAGAAAAGCATAATTTGGTTTATTGTTCCACAAAAGGTTAATTTATTTAAAAGAAAATCATGAGTGTGCAAAATTCAAATCTTGACTTTTTGATCAATGTAAAAAGCTTTCTTTTATTGAAAGAAGATGTTTAGCAGGAGATAGGTTTGGTAAGGATATGTTTGTAGTTTTGGTTAAGGGTTTCCAGGATATGTATGTGAATATCCCCATCATCCAATTTTATAAAAGCAATTTGCTTTTCCAAGAAAAGCTATTCGATAATTGAAGTTTTTACCTATCATAAAATGGAAATCTGAGGAAAGCTCTTCCTTCAAATTTGAGTATTTGGCAATATCTTACTAGTACATTAAACACCAAGATGGGTAAATAATCAAACAAAATGAATACAATAGTGAGAGTAGATCGATATTTCATCTTCTACGCTCAACAAAAGTGAAGCCTCTGGGGGCATTAAAGTCTATATTAGCCCAATTCTGAATATTCCCTAGGGAATGTGTTCCCTGGAAATTCATTTTCCCCGGGAATAAAATCCTCCTATTCTAAACAGTAGGGACAAGGAATAACATGGGAGAATTAATTCAGAGTATTCGAAGTCAGCTGTTTTACTTCAACTGTTTTATTTTAATAAATTTTTAATATTAAAATTTTGAATTGAAATTGTACTAAATTGATGTAAAAGTTGAGTTAAACGCGAAAAATGTCAAAAATGTTTAGTGCCGTGTTTATGGTAGTATGAGGAGAGGCGTATCAACGTAACAAGGTCTAAAGGTTGAAGTACACACCATGCTTCAATCCGTGCGTTGATGGAAGGGTTGTTTTTTCTGTTTGTGGCAGACTATTCGAGCTTTTGATTTCAAAGAGAAATTTCAACTCTTCAATCATCGGACGCATTGAACGCATGGTATGTAATTCTACCTTAAAGGATAGAAAGGAGAAAGCTACGCGATGCCATTAACCCACTTGAGTTGTCTGAAACGTTGTAACTACATACTTGTGCATGAAGAGGTTGTTACTTAGTTCATAGGATTTATAGGGTTAAAGTGGCAGCCCAATTTGATTCGGAGTCACTTTGACCATTCAGTCCATTGTGATACAATATTATAGGGTAAATAATCCAGCCTTCAAATACCTGTTGGATGTATTAGCAGCCCACATTCCACCTCAACGCAAGTCTTTTGGATTATCTCCACTAGTAAGATTAGGTGCTACGCTTCTTTGTCGAAGGTGGCTACCAAAAAGGGCGTAGGAAAAGATCGAGACATATCTGTGGCCCAGAGTAGCATGAACAAAGTTCATAAAGAAGTCATAAATATATTTAAAGAACACCTATGCCCGAATTGTATATATTTAATCAAAACGGAAGAAGAAAACTAGTAAATTTCTTCACCTTTAAATGTAAAACCTTTATTTTCTATATAAAAAATTTTTAAAATATGTACAGATTTGTGACCATGAGATGAGCATTCGGTAGTTGGATGCATCCCATCATCAATTTTAATTTAAGGTTTTTGACCGGAAATTACAGAGAAATGATGCATTTTGGTAACAACTCACTTGATTTTTTTGGGGGAATTATTCCCAAAAAATGTCATCGTTTTCCCTTTTATTGTCATTTGTAATACCAATTTTTCCCCAAAAAAAATTTCCCATTTTCGAAGTTGGTTTAGAATAAGAGAAAAGGGAAAAAAGAAAAATTCCCCTGGTAGATTTTGTTTAGAATAGGGGAACAGGGAAGAGGGAAAAAATTCCCAGGGAGTTGTTATTGAGAATTGGGCAATATAACTCTATTTCAGTTCATTGAAATTATTATGTTTTAGTAAACATTTCTCCAAATTTTTCTTGACTATAATAACCCAGCAAAAAAAGTGTCGCCAAAAAAGTAATGAAAATGTTCTTTTTGGATCAGAAGCGCAGAAGCGATAAATTTAACATGGGCTTGTCATAGGACGGAAGTCATCCATTTCAACAGCCGTTGCACTGAATTTGCATCACTTTTTTAGGTGTGATCCGAATGTGTTGGATGTAAATTAAAAAATTCTGTGATATTTTGTCAAATAAATAGTTTTTAGAATTTTTTATAATTTTTAATGGACCCTTGTCGGAAACTTTTGACCTCAAATATTTTCAAAAATTCACAATTTTTCCAGATTGGATTTAGCATTTTTTTCGACAAAATTTAAATAATTTGTATCATTTTATGAATTCTTACTATATTTTTAACATATTTGAAACAAAAAAAGTTAAAATTACCCATTAAAAGTATGAAAAACACACAAGTTATAAAAAATTGAATTAAAAGAGCTTTCTGGGTAGTTAAAATAAAGAACATCATTGGGAGTGGGGAGCCACCATGGTGCAATGGTTAGCATGCCCGCCTTGCATACACAAGGTCGTGGGTTCGATTCCTGCTACGACCGAACACCAAAAAGTTTTTCAGCGGTGGATTATCCCACCCGAGGGTTTCAAAACTTCTCTAAGTGGTTTCACTGCAAGGTGGAACGCCGTTCGGACTCGGCTATAAAAAAGAGGTCCCCTGTCATTGAGCTTAACATGGAATCGGGCAGCACTCAGTGATAAGAGAGAAGTTCACCACTGTGGTATCACAATGGACTGAATAGTCTAAGTGAGCCTGATGCATCGGGCTGCCACATAACCTAACCTAACCTATCATTGGGAGTGCATCTTCTGGAAGTGCTTTTAAAGTTGTGCCTTTGGAAGAACTTCTAAACTTTTTTGCTGGGAATTTTTGTACGTTAGTTAAATGCACTAAAACTGGGGAAGAAATTATACCCAAATGAAGCATAACGATTTTCTAAGTTCTTATTTCCTCAAAATATGCGATAAAGGCCTATTGATTTATGTTTTGTTCCTTTTATATAAATTATCCCAATTATACTAAAAAATATTTCCAATAAATATGTAATTGACAATTTTGTCGAAGAAACCAATTACTTTCTTAACAAAGTATATTTATACCCTTAACAACATAGTGGTTAGGGTAAAATAACTTTGATCTGCCAAAAAATTTGCCTACCAGAAATATCGATCTTAGACCAGGGCTGTGGAGTCGAGCCAATTTTGCTCGACTCCGACTCCAGCATTTTTCATCAGCTCGACTCCGACTCCGTCTCCGGAGTCGACTCCGGGTAATATAACTAAATCTCATTTTAATACCACAAATTTGTAGTTCTATTGTAGGGGTGCCGTAAGTGGATCGATATAAAGTATCGTATTTATTTATGTGTGCAAAAAAGGTCTTAATTTCACTTTAGATGCCAATTGAACTCTATATTTCAAATTTAGGGCAATGTTTAATAAATAAAATAATGATATAAATACCCATCATAATATGAGAAGATACACTGAAAAAACAGTGAACCCACCAGGAAGAAAACTTTTGATTAATTTTAGAAAATTATGAATAGTTTTTGAAATTTTTAACAAAACAGTATTACAAGCGCTGGCATCACGCCGATGTCACAAAAATAAGTAACTATTTTTCGGCAAATTCAAGAAAATTTATAAGACATAAATATTTTTTTTTACTTTTTAAAGAAAATTTTGTAGTTTGAAGGAAAAAATTGGAGTTCAAAAATGCAAGAATGTCTTTAGTGACATACGAAGTTCATGATGGACGCTGTTGTAGTAAAATTTACAAATTTTATGAAATAATGAACTATTTTGTGAGAAGTACGAATTTAGTAAAACTTTTTACTTCATTTGAGTATAATTTTTTCCCGTCTTTTAGTTCATTTAACTAACGTACGCAAAAAATTATTAGAGTAAATTAAACTTTCTCCAAATATAATAATTTCATGAACTAAAATATAGTTAAATTGGCTTTAGTGAAATAGTGAGTTCACTTTTTTTTGAGTGTACCAACAGTATATGTATTTGTGGACCAAAATTATTGATACTATCTCAAATCCTTTAAATTTATTGCGAACTATATGCATGAATTTGAATCTGAATCTATTTAGGCAAAATTGTATATACTTCTACAAAATCTATGTACTTAAAATTTAAAACTAACGTTATGGGACATAACACAATTTTAACAAAAAATAAAAATGCAAGGAAAGTCTAAAGTCGGGCGGGCCGATTATAATATACTCTGCACAACTTTGTATTTAGATCTACATTTTGATAAAATCTCAAATCAGACTTCTACAAAATCTTGGGCAATATTTGGGAAATATTTATAATTGTTTAGACAATTTCGCAAAAATGCATTTATGATTCATTCATTGAAAAATTTGAAAATTTGAGTCATTTCTACAAGTTTTCGACTTAGCAGTGAGTATCAGTAAGCATACAATTTTGGAAAAAATGTTGTCTGGTAAATAAAATTTTGACTAAATTTTCTATAGAAATAAAATTTTGGCAAAATTTTCTATAGAAATCCAATTTTGACCAAATATATAGAAATAAAATTTAGAATAAAATTTGGCTAAATTTTTTATAGAAATAAAAGTTTGAAAAAATTATTAATAGAAATACAATTAAAAAAAATTGTGTATTAATTTTACAAAATTTTCTATAGAAATAAAATTTTGCAAAATATTCTATAGAAACAAAATTTTGACTAACTTTTCTATAGAAATAAAATTTTGACTAAATTTTATATAGAAAAAATATTTCTATAGTAATAAAATTTTGAATACATTTTTTATAGCAGTGAGTTTCAGTGAGCATCAGTAAGAAAAAAAATTTGAGAAAATTTGCTATAGAAATAAAATTTGACAATTTTTTCTTATAGAAATAAAATTTTGATAAAATGTTCAATAACACACAACTTTGTATTTAGATCTACATTTTGATAAAATCTCAAATCAGACTTCTACAAAATCTCGGGCAATATTTGGGAAATATTTATAATTGTTTAGACAATTTCGCAAAAATGCATTTATGATTCATTCATTGAAAAATTTGAAAATTTGAGTCATTTCTACAAGTTTTCGACTTAGCAGTGAGTATCAGTAAGCATATAATTTTGAAAAAAAATTTGTCTAGTAAATAAAATTTTGACTAAATTTTCTATAGAAATAAAATTTTGGCAAAATTTTCTATAGAAATCCAATTTTGACCAAATATATAGAAATAAAATTTAGAATAAAATTTGGCTAAATTTTTTATAGAAATAAAAGTTTGAAAAAATTATTAATAGAAATACAATTAAAAAAAATTTGTGTATTAATTTTACAAAATTTTCTATAGAAATAAAATTTTGCAAAATATTCTATAGAAACAAAATTTTGACTAAATTTTCTATAGAAATAAAATTTTGACTAAATTTTATATAGAAAAAATATTTCTATAGTAATAAAATTTTGAATACATTTTTTATAGCAGTGAGTTTCAGTGAGCATCAGTAAGAAAAAAAAATTTGAGAAAATTTGCTATAGAAATAAAATTTGACAATTTTTTCTTATAGAAATAAAATTTTGATAAAATGTTCAATAAAAATATGATTTAAGAAAAAATTTTGTGTAGAAAATAAAATTCTGCAAAATATTCTACAGAAACAAAATTTTGACTACATTTCCTACAGAAACAAAATTTTGACAAAATTTTCTATAGAAATAAAATTTTGACAAAATTTTCTATTGAAATAACATTTTGACCAAATTTTCTAATAAAAAAATCTATTACTATAAAATATTGGCAAAATTGTCTATAGAAATAAAATTTTGACCAAATTTTCTAATAAAAAAATCTATTATTATAAAATTTTGGCAAAATTTTCTATAGAAATAAAATTTTGATTTAAATTTTTATAGAAATAAACTTATCAATAGAAATAAAATTTTGAAAAAAAAAATGTGTAACAAACTAAATTTTGCAAAATTTTCTATAGAAACAAAATTTTGACTCAATTTTCTATAGCAATAAAATTTTGACTAAATTTCCCATAGAAAAAAATATTTCTATAGTAATAAAATTTTGAATAAATTTTTTATAGAAATAAAATTTTGACAAAATTTGCTATAGAAATAAAATTTTGACAAAACTTTTTATAGAAATAACATTTTGACAATTTTTCTATAAAAAACAACTTTGAAAAAATTTTCTGTCAATATTCCACATATGTATATGGCCTTAAGATAAAATTAAACAAAATAATTTCGATTGTTCGAAATATTTCAAATAAATTGATATGGGCATTAAAATGGATCGATCCAGCCCATCTGCTAGTCTAGCATTCTAGGAAACATAAAAAGATAGCCGTAATTGGAAGTTGATTTTCATTTACAATCATGCTGTACATTGATCGAATGAATAACGCAATGGAAACTAATTTGCGTAAAAACTTGCTTAGTTACAAAAATGTGAAGTATTTTATAAAATTTGGTTTAGCCGTAGTCGGAGTCTAGCAAAATTTTTACGACTCCGACTCCAGCAAAATCTTCAGACTCCGACTCCAAGTCCGACTCCACAGCCCTGTCTTAGACCCCATAAATTGTAATGAACATACGTCGTAGGGAAAGAAAAAAAAAAATGATAAAAATATAATAAAACCAAAACAATATCTAAATGGGCCATGCAACCAAAAACAATGGAAGATGAAGATGGGAAAATGGCAGCAGAGGGTATCAAACCATTGACGGCGTTCGATGCAAACGTGTCGTTTATGATTCTTTGTTCCACAAATTAAACTAAGAATAAAAAGAAATTTATATCAGGGAATGACGTAGAACAATCGGTCAAAAGTTTCTCATTATTATTTACACAAAATTTAACATCATTTGTGAGTTTTTAACAAAAAATATTGCAAATTAAAAATGAACGAACGTGTATGTATCGAACACCGTAAATGCAACTTTTGGTATGACGTCGCCCATTTTCCAATCTTCCTTTTCTATTGTTTTTGTATGCAACCATCAAAAATAAACAAAATGAAATAAAGTCCTTTACTTTAAAAATGTTGGTATTGATTCCGAACCAAAGAAGCGAAGAATTGGGTTAAGGATAAGTTTAAGACACAATCCTATTTTAATTTTGAATTTTGCGTACTTGATTCTAGGAAAAAATTTTTAATTTATTAATTTTTCCAGCTTTTTTCTTCATGTACTATCGAAGTCCATTAAAACATTAAAACATATCTTGGAACACAAAGATACTGTATGCCAAATCGGCTTCCATAATAGTGGTTTACTAAAATATCTTTTCCGGCACACTTTCGCACATTCAGTATTCACTCATATGTTCTGATTTGGCAAATAGTGCTATGAGTTCTTGGGGGCTTTGTGGAGCGTTTGGCACCATTTGCTCCTTAATTGTCTTAGCATTTTCTTATAGACCACGAGATCTGCGCTGTATTTCTAGTTACGGCATTTTGAATTAAATACCGTACGTATTTAGTTAGCCAAAATTGGGGATCAAAACTACTTCATTTAGGACAGTTTTTGATTTGTATTCCGACATTCATTTTCCCCATAAAATATTGGGCGTATTGACCGCCTATTTTTTGGGACATATGACCGCGATGAGGGAGGACATAAAGCCCAAACTAAAATCGGCCGATGTGACCGCCCCATTGGAGGTCATAAGGCCAAAAAATCATTCTTACCATGTGTTTCCCAAGTGTGCTATGTACTCTTATGGTACCAATCAGTGGCCGCAATTCTTCTCTGTTCATCGACATCAAAGTTTCGCAGTTCCTACACAGAAAAACATTTCACGAAAATTTTTCCAATTAAAATTTTAATTGAGTTTTAAAAAATATTCAATGAAAAATTTAATTGAATCAACATATTTTTTAATTGAAATAAAAATCAATCACACAAATTAATAGTATCAATTAATTTTTTAATTGGATCAATTAATTTTTTAATTGACTGTCAATTAATTTTTTAATTGATACTATCATTTCTGTGATTGAAGACATTTCAATTAAAAAATTAATTGGATCAATTAATTTCGTGATTGAATCAGAAAAAAAAATTTTTGTGTGTACGTTTCTTTTCGTCCCATATCAACTTGGTTTGCTCGCAACCAACCGAAGAAACCCAGCGTCTTCGCCATAGTTCAGGGGGTATACAGACGTCGTTTGTAAATTCAATGATGAAGAGAATAATGCCCTGTTCCTGTATATCGAACGAAAACCAATTCGAAAGAAAGGCAGTCACTCGAATTCGAATGAATTTGGGTTTTTCTATTTTTGAAAGTTCGATTCGTTTGTATGAGAATACATTGATTATTAAAAATGAGTATTTTTAAATTTTTGGCCTGAGAATTCATTCAAATGTTAACAATGCTTTTACTTTTTTCTTGACACTTATTGTATATGTTCGTTTATTACTCGACAACAAAATATGAAGTGACTTGCCTTTCGAAATAAAAGAACAAAAATCAATTTTCTTTCGTTTGGAATACGAAAGAAAGCTTTCGTTCGATATACAGGAACAGGCCACAAAACTTTTGACAATATTGGTTTATTTGAGTGGTGATCTTTTCCAGAATATTAATTAAAACAGCACATTAAGGAGGCCGGTTTCCTGGTCAAGCATCGAGAAACCTTTGGATCCAGGTAAACTTTTTTTGAGTGCACTCTTTTTCGCGAGAGCGTCCTTATCTGAAAATGCCAAACTAATCGGAGAACTTAAGTTTGTTGCCTTAAACAAACATGGAGTGAAAGTCGCATTTCTGCAGACCATTAAAAATTTGGTGTTCATAAATTTTTTAATTTAGGGAAATAGTTTTTTTGAGCCTGATATGAGGTAATTATTTTTGAGAAAATTCATACCCCCACTAAAATATTAAATTGGATTTGGGACAAATATTTGCAAGTAGTGGTTTAGGGTATAATTCTAATAAGTACGTAATTGTCTCAATATATAATTTGCAAAATTTTTGGCATGGTTAATCCAAATGTGAATATTAACTCTCAATGAGAAAATAATAATTTATCTTTTATAGAAGCAAACTGTCATAATCCTGTTTTGGTAAAATATCTCAAGCTCTTTGAATCCATAATTAGTAAAACAAAACAAAATGGGCAATATATCATCTCCAAATGGCTTACTCACAACAAAACGGAATATCCTGTATTCATACACTTCGCTTCTTCTTTCCATGGAAAACAAATACTTATTAATCGCTTCCTCGTGCAAAGCAAACGAAACAAAAAATATGATTAGCAAAAACAGCGTAGAAGCAAATCGCTACAAACAAAAGACAATAATCAATACAAGTCATAACAAATGAGATGATTCAAAATGTATCGCTACTAATTAATACCCCAACTTCATGTAACATTCATCCTTGTACACTACTACGAGTAGCATAGTCAAATCCCTTCAGTTCTTACACTTCATTAGGAATGCTCCTTCAAAGGATTTGCTTGTTTGCCAAATGTTTCCCTTTCTTCTGCCATTGGTGATAAGCAGTCGATGGGTGGGTGGGTGCGTTGTTGATTTCGTGTTCATGTTGCGAATAAATATTTAATTAATTGCTATTTTGTTTAAACAATAAAACAACTCATACTAAATAATACTTTAAACAATGCCTTGGTCCCTTCCCTTTGGGGGGAACCTTAAATACATTGTACAACAATGACAGTATACACTATGATGGCATACTAATCGATTCTCATCAATTATGTTGATAGATTGGCCATCTTAAAGGGAGGTCGATTGAGATACTCCTTAGCGTTTTGTAGAATAGTTTCCTTATTTCTCTTTGCCATGGTTATTTGGTCCTCCAGAGTATGGGATGGGAGAGAATACCTCGTGAAAGGTTTACATCTTAACTAGTAAATAGTCAATTTTGTGGTATTTGTCTTTTAAGGAAAATCTTGATTAAATGTGTTTACCTTCCTCCTCGTGGCAAGAGGTAATTGAATTCCCTAATGGCTAGCAATATTTCAAAGAAGTCGCGAAGGATTTGGTTTCAGGGATGTCTAGATTTGTTGCTTTAATGGCAATTTCAAATTGATATGAAACTGTGATCTGATGTATTAGACTTAGAATTAAATTTACTTACTGATAACAAATAATGGTTTGTAAAAAGGGTGTTTTTTTATGAAATACTAGCGTAACCCGGCCCGCTTCGCTGCACCTTCCAAAGCGTATTTGTAGGAACATTTTGCGTTAACTTAGTCAACCATATCCTTCGTGCTGAAAACAAATTCGAATGATTTGAATTCTTTCAAACAAATCGGACTACTTGTTCTGTAAAAAAATGTTCTGTATTCAAGTAGTTGGACAAACTTCTATATTTCTTGTGAATTTTAAGTGTGGTTTGTCAATGAAAGGTATCTTTCTCCTCAACATATCTGAAAATTAAGCACTATATTATAATAACATACAAAGAATTACTGTTTCCCATCTAATAAATCGGAAAAAGCAAAAGTAGTAAACAATTTTACCACATTAACATTTGCTAAAATGTTGAAAAATGATGCACCCTCTGCCAATTTCATGTAAATTTAAGATCTTTACTAAAAAGAAGTCTGGCAGAAGCCTTTGCAAAAATCATAAAATTATGTACCGAGTTCCCATTTACGGACAACCATCCAATTTAAATTTAAGAAAAAAAAAAAAAAACGGACAAAAGTGAACCATCTCACCTCCCACCTTGGCTCCACTCCGACCTGATATCGGACTATCACGTACCCTATATTAATCTCAGAACTATAAATTCTATCGAAGTAAATCGACAAAGTTTATTTCAATTTTCCCCTTCCCCAACCAGATATCGAAAAATCATATACTAATTTAAAAATCATGTATAAATTTAATCACCTCCTCCCACGTTCCCTGTAAATTTCAAGTAGATCGGCGATGTTTAAATTTTGCTCTATTGTTTTAAAGGGACGTCACTTTCTCCGATACAATATCGACAAACACCGTAGTGAATAGCACCAAGGTTAGGCTTCCCTGAAAATTCTTGAAACTTTCTTTCTTGAAACTTTCGTTCATAACCTTCCCCCGCTGCCTATGTAAATTTCATGAAAACTTAAGAATCGTTGTTTTTTTGCGGTTTTAGAGGAGGACCTCCTCCCCGACTAAATATCGAAAAGTGATGTAGCGTATCTTTTGTAAACGTCCCAGAAAATGTCAAGCAAATTATAAGCCTAAAAGGGCGGCCTCTCTTCCGTCCAAATATCACAAAATCAGGTATCAACTATTAATATCGTAACCTCTCCCCAGTCTTCTGTAAATTTCAAGTAACTCGGTAAAAGTTTAATTGTTTCTCTGTATGTACTTAACAGAAGCGGATGTCTCCCTATGTCCTATGTCCTATGCCTAATGTAGCGGATTTTTGTCTAGATGCCAAACCCAACATTCAATGAAAATTTCAAACAAATCGCATAACTTTGTTCCAAGTTTCAAAAAGTAGGGGAAGGGGGAGGTCCCCCTCCCCATCCACATATGAAATCATCGGGTACCCCATATTAATTCCATAACCTCACCACATGTTCTCTGTAAATCTCAGATAATTTAGAGAATTTTAGTTTTTTCACTGTACCTAAAAAAAAGTCGAATAAAGGGGAGGCCCCCCTCCGCCGCCAAATATCGAAATAAAAAGTAGCGGATCTTTGTCTAGATGCCAACCCCAATCTTCAATGAAAATTTCAAGCAAATCGGTCAACTTTGGTCCAATTTTCAAAAAGTCCGACGAAGGGGAGGTCCCCCTCCGCACCAAGGTGTCAAAAAATGAGGTACCCTATTTTCACCACATGAACGCCCCCTACGATCTCTGAAAGTTTCAAGTAAATCGGTTCAGCCGTTTCGGAGCCAACTCGGAACATACAAACAAACAAATAGTTCGGAAAATTTTTCAAAAATGTTAGAAAAATGCATGAAATGCTTATTTGAATTGATAGTAAGGTCCATATATTTTAATTTAATGTTAGGTTAGGTTAGGTGGCAGCCCGATGTATAAGGCTCACTTAGACAATTCAGTCCATTTTGATACCACATTGGTGAACTTTTCTCTTACCACTGAGTGCTGCCCGATTCCATGTTAAGCTCAATGACAAGGGACCTCCTTTTTATAGCCGAATCCGAACGGCGTTCCACATTGCAGTGAAACCATTTAGAGAAGCTTAAAAACCCCAGATGTGTCACCAGCATTACTGAGGTGGGATAATGCACCGCTGAAAATCTTTTTGGTGTTCGGTCGAAGCATGAATCGAACCCACGACCTTGTGTATGCAAGGCGGGCATGCTAACCATTGCACCACGGTGGCTCCCCTTAATTTAATGTTACGACTGTGCCTCAAATGGTCCATTCCCTTAATTCAATTTTGGCATACGCTTTGCAAAATTTCGGTTGTTATCACACACATAAATCCTTCAATGTTGTCTTCCAATGCGTCATTTGAAACGGGGTTGTCTGTATAGCCATAAGCTTCAACATAGTCTCCCAAAAGTAGTCTAAAGGTGTTGAATCTCACCATCTAGGCGGTCAGTTGACCGGTCCCGAGTGTGAAATAAATTGTTCACTGAACAAACAAGTCTAGGTTAGGTTGAAAAGAGGTTACAGGTTTCCCAGTCTCATGTAGGCTGATATACACCTAAGACTATGTCCAGCTTGCTGTGCGCTCTAACTTCCTTTTTCCATCGTTCCCTTATTTTATTCCACAAACTTTGTGTCCTTAATTTCCAAAGTTTGTTTCCAGGTCTTATTTTAAAGCTGGGCCAGGACCCGAGTAACTCCCCAGCAAAACAAAAATTAAAGTTCTTCTACAGGCACAACTTTAAAAGCACTTCCCAATAATGTTCTTTGCTTAAACTACACAGGATTAAATTTTGTATAACTAGCTTTTTATACCCTCCACCATAGGATGGGGGGTATATTGACTTTGTCATTCCGTTTCTTACACATCGAAATATTGCTCTAAGACGCCATAAAGTATATATTCTGGGTCGCGGTGAAATTCTGATTCGATTTAAGCATGTCCGTCCGTCTGTTGAAATCACGCTAACTTCCGAACGAAACAAGCTATCGACTTGAAACTTGGCACAAGTAGTTGTTATTAATGTTGGTCGGGTGGTATTGCAAATGGGCCATATCGGTCCATTCCGTAAAGCCCCCACATAAACCGATCCCCCGATTGGGATTGCGTAGCCTCTAAGAGAAGCAAATTCCATCCGATCCGGCTGAAATTTGGTACATGATGTTAGTATATGGTCTCTAATAACCACGCAAAAATTGGTCCACATGGGTCCATAATTATATATAGCCATCATATAAACCGATCCCCCGATTTGGCTTGCGGAGCCTCTAAGAGAAGCAAATTTCGTCCGATCCGCTTGAAATTTGGTACATGGTGTTAGTATATGGTCTCTAACAACCACGCAAAATTGGTCCACATTGGTCAATAATTATATATAGCCCCCATATAAACCGATCCCCCGATTTGGCTTGCGGAGCCTCTAACAGAAGCAAATTTCATCCCATCCGGCTGAAATTTAGTATATGATGTTAGTATATGATCTCTAACAACCACGCAAAAATTGGTCCACATTGGTCCGTAATTATGTATAGCCCCCATATAAACCGATCACCAGATTTGACCTCCGGAGCCTCTTGGAGGACCAAAACTCATCTGATTCAGTTGAAATTTGGTACGTGGTGTTAGTATATGGTATCCAACAACCATGCAGGAATTGGTTCATATCAGTGCATAACATAATTATATATAGCCCCCATATAAACCGATCCCCAGATTTGACCTCTGGTACCTTTATATATCCGATCTGGTTTAAATTTGGTACGTGGTAGTAGTGTATGATATTTAACAACCATGCCAAAAGTGGTCCATATCAGTCCATATTCATATATAGACCCTATATAAACCGATCCCGAGATTTGGTTTTGGAGCCTCTTGGAGGAGCAAATTTCATCCGAGTCAGTTGAAATTTGGTACATTGGCATTGGCTGAGGAGAAACTGGAAGCTGCTAAGCCAGCCTTAGAAGAAGCCGAATCGGCTTTGAACACCATTAAGCCGGCTCACATTGCCACAGTTCGTAAACTGGGCCGTCCTCCCCATTTAATTATGCGTATTATGGATTGTGTCTTGATTCTGTTCAAACATAAACTTCATCCTTGTATACCAGATTCTGGGACACCATGTCCAAAGCCTTCATGGCAAAAGTCACTAAAGGTTTGCATTAAACACTGCATACAATATTGGTGAATTGTCCTCTCACTCTTTATCTCCCCAGAATTGAAATATGGGGGCCGTTTATATGTAGGCTATATACAATTTTCGCATGATTGGGGATCTATTTATCTGAGGGCTATATTTAACTATAGACCGATATTGAACTTGTTAGGCATGGTTGTTAACGGCCATATACTAGCATAATGTACCAAATTTCAACTGACTCGGATGAAATTTGCTCCTCCAAGTGGCTCCAAAACCAAATCGCGGGATCGATTTATATGGGGGCTATATATATATATAGCCCCCATATAAATCGATCCCGAGATTTGGTTTTGGAGCCTCTTGGAGGAGCAAATTTCATCCGAGTCAGTTGAAATTTGGTACATTGTGCTAGTATATGGCCGTTAACAACTATGCCAAACTAAATAGGTCTAATTATACACAGAGAGTACAGATTGGTTGTGATAATCGAATTTATTGCCAACCTCCTTTTGGCAGTTACAACAACTATCTGCTGGCAGTTGTGATACCCGACAAATTCGGTCGACTCAATCGAATTATGGGAAATCCAACTAATACTATATATGGAGTTGGTTGTATTAGACAATGAAATTGGTCGTTGCTCCCTTCTTCATTTGGTTGTATCGCCCAACTTTACTAACACCTTAACCGAATTGAAAATAATTTTTTCCTCAAAATATTGCATTTTATTTATATTTTAAATAATAGAAACGTACATAAAATCACTTTATACCTGTATACAATACATTGATAACAATTTTAATGTTCACCTTTAAAAGTATAGCCGCTAGCCGCTTGCAGAATTGACAGGCAATGGGAGTTAAATAATTGGGACTCTTAGTACCTTAGTAAATGGGGTTCGACCTGAGCACATAATGGTATACCATAAAATTGACCAACATAGCCAGTCTAAAAACACCGCAAAAGTCAAAAAATTAGTGTGGAGTTTTAAAAAATAAATAGGAATCTACTCGCCATGGTCACTTCCTTTGACAGCCGCATTAAAGTCGTTACATAGTTTAAAATTTTGCCCTTTAAGGCAATAAAATTGTTCCACATCTAAAATTATATCCGTAACTCGATTGGCATTTGACTCGCGCCTTGGGTATCCTGAAGCCTACGCGAGTTGTTCGTAAAACCATTTGACAGCCAATCCACCGAAGAGTCAAATAAACTTGGAATCGGCTGAAATTTTTTCCGTTTTCAGTGGTTTTTATCTTAAATTAAAAAAAAACACGTTTTCCTTCAACATTGAATATTTGGTAATAACATTATTGACATTTAAAAATACTTCCAAAGCAATTCGGCTGTGGGTATCAATTGAAAGTTCTGAATACTAAATTACAGTTATGAGGGGTTTATAAGGTTGGTTGTGCTTATCGAATTCGATCAAAATTTTTCAAAAGAGAGACAGTTAGTTCAGACAACTATTTGACTTTTATTATAAACAAAAATCTATAATAATAAGCGCCAAATGGTAGAAGGAAAGAAATACTGGTTGTAAATAAAGTAAATAGATTGACACAACTGTGATTTCATTGTAAATGCATAATTTTCATTACAGCATTCGATTTTCAACCAATATCTTCTCTGTGTGTATATAGCCCTCAGATAAATCGATTCCCAATCACACAAGAATTGGTCCATATTAAGTTCATAATTGTATATAGCCCCCATATAAGCGACCTCCATAACTATTTCAATTCTGGCTCTCTGCGTAACGTGCAAAAAGTCCATATCGATTCGTAATTATTTGTAGACTTACCTATACATAACTTTTTTGTCTGATATATACCACGTATGGACTAACTCACAATGTAGAACACGATGTTAAGAAGTTTTAAGATACCACAACCCAAGTAATTCGATTGTGGATGACAGTCTTTCGTAGAAGTTTCTACGCAATCTATGGTGGAGGTAACATAAGATTCGGCCTGGCCGAACTTGCCGCCGTATATACTTGTTTTATATTTTTAGTTGGTAATTTTAAATTTATTTTCTTTCAAATAGGTTAAAAACAGAGTAAGAATTAATAAAATGGTAAAAAATCATTTAAATTTTGTCGATAAAATTTTTAAATTCATTCTAGAAAAATTGAGAATTTTTGAAAATATTGGGGTCAAACATTTCAAAGGAGCGTTAGAATGCACTTAAATCATAAAAAATTGAATTATTTGGCAAAATATCACAAAATTTTCCACTCCTCATCCAAAACTCTGAATTCGGATCACACCTTTAGAAGTGATGCAAATTCAGTGCAACGGCTGTTGAAATGGTTGAGATCTGTCCTATGACAAACCCGTTATAAATTTATAGCTCTCCAGACTTACCAGGATCCGATGTCTTCATTGTCCTCTGGCAATCTGTAAAACTGTTCATGTGTTACATTGCGGCACGCAATTCTGCCTGCAGGACTGTGCTGTGGTTCAGTGATCGGAATAGGATCTCTGTGCATGGGTCGTTAACATATACCCCCAGTCCCATCCTCCCACTCATCTTTGAACCATTGGTGTAGCAGTGATCGGATTCACTTGCCAAAGAGGTCATCTGAAAATCTATATCTTCGACTGGGTATGGGCCGTGCACGTCAACCAAGATTGGCTTCAAATGGATGTTCCTCGCTTCATTTTTTCGCACAAAAGAAGAGGGCGGTTCTCGGGGAACAGGCCACAGTACGTCAGATACTCTTTGTGTAGCATCCCAGCAAAAAAATGTGGAAGTTCTTCTTAAGGCACAACATTAAAAGCATTTCTAAAAATGTCCTCCGAAAGGTGTTCTTTATTTTAACTGCACAGGGCGCTTCTCGGGGAACGGGCCACAGTACGTCAGATACGCTTTTTGTAGCATCCCAGCAAAAAAAAATTGGAAGTTCTTCTTAAGGCACAACATTAAAAGCACTTCCAAAAATGTCCTCCGAAAGATGTGCTTTATTTTAACTGCACAGGAAGTTTATTTGAGTCAATTTTTTATAACCTGCTTTTTTCATATTTTTAATGGGAAATTTAAAATTTTATTGTTTCAAATGGATTAAAAACAGATTAAAAATTAATAAAATAGTGCAAATTATTTAAATTTTGCTGAAAAAATATTCTAAATCATTTCTAGAAAAATTTCGAATTTTTGAAAATATTTGATGTCAAACGTTCCGGACAAGCGTTATAATGCATTAAAAATCATAAAAAATTGTTAAATTTATTTTTTCGTCAAAATATCACAAAATTTTTTTATTCACATCCAAATCACTGGATTCGCATCACACCTTAAGAAGTGATGCAAATTCAGTGCAACGGCTGTTGAAATGGAATTACTTTAGAACAAATCTAAAGTAATTCTAAAATTTTATGTTACACCTATACATAAAATTGTGAAAGGCGAGCACGTTTCAAAACGATCCGTTCATGAAAGTGAATCAACACACATTTGTTGTCCAACGGACAGCAGACGGTGTCAATCTGACAATAAAAAAATAATAAATGATGCGTTGTCAAAACAACAAGCAGCGTGGACGAACCGTGCACATTCCGTCTTGATTTTTCGTGAAATTTTCCGTTTCGTATTCTTAACGTCCGTTTACGATTTTAGAACGTAATTTTGTCTATTAGTGTAAAATTATGAAATCTTTTTCAATACCTTTTTTAAAAAAATACTTGAAACCGAGCATAATTTCTACTTGTAGTCTAGTCCGAGTTTGGAAATTTATGTTGTAGCAAAAAACCAAAAAAAATCTAATAAATTAAACTTTATTTCCTAGAATCAAGTACGCAAAAATTTGAATTTATTCGTTTTGTCTGTAGTTTTCTTCATAATCTACCAAAGTCCTTTAAAACCATGTTAACGAAACATCATATCTCCAAATTTAGACTCAACTTATTTTTCCCAAAATTTTTTTTTCATAATGTCTTTAATTTACTTCCCATCTCCCCAAAACGTTCAAATAAATGTTATATTTCAGAACTTTCCACATTGTAGTTGAATACATTGTGGTCAAATCCATAATGGCATCATTCACATACCAAATTCTCAATAAACTCAAATGCCATAGTAAAATAAACCCTTCTACGTTATGCGACAAATAAGAGAAAAAAGTATTTTAACAAAACTCAATTTCATACTGTTCGACACCTATTCATAAAAATAGCCATGAAAGATGTCCTGTCAATAAATATGAAATTGCCAACATTTATATTGTATGAATGGATGTTACTTCCATTTTATAAAATATTCCCCATACTCTGGTCGGCAAGGATATATGCCGAAAAAAAATCCAATACAATCATATATTCATTCAGGCACAGCGGTAACACACAATCATCAACACTGCAGATAAATATTTGGGAGGGGGATGTTTTTGTAATCGACGTTATAAAAAGGTGAAATACTGGTTGGTATTATCCTTGTTGGGCAAAGGATTTTCTTCCCACTTCTTTTTTATGTGTCGAAACCACAAAATTGCAGAAAATTTATTTTATTTATGACGATTGCGGACTACATATGTCCAGACCAATAATTTTTATAAATTACAAGGTTAAGATATTACATGAAGGTAGCATATACAAATAGCCACGTAGAAAAGGACACCCATACACACACAAAGCCATATATTTCCGGTAGGTCACTACGCACACATCCATGCCTACTTTGTTCTCTTATAAGAATCAAGGCATGAATCTTTTATATTGAATGTGTATTGTCTCGGTCGAAGGGAAATGAACAGCATGAAGAAGTTGACCGAATAAAGGGGTGGCAGCTGCAATCCTTTTTTTTTCACAAAATATTGATGGACTATCTGACGGCATTGGTTATGTGAAAGAGTTCTGGGATATTAAGATTTGTAACCGGTTCAATAAGTTGATTAGAAATATTTAGATTTTTTTTTTTTAATTTTCAGACCAATACATAAAAAACACTCGTTGACCAAATTACAAGAGTAGCTTAATCAACGTAGAGAAAATGTTTTCGGATTTTTATTTCTTTAGAAAATTTTGTCAATTTTATTTTTAGAGAAAATTTTTTCAAAAATTTATTGCTATAGAAAATTTTGTCAAAATTTTTTCTATAGAAAAATTTTATCAAAATTTTAATTCTCTAGAAAATGTTGTCCAAATTATAGTTCTATAGAAATTTGTTCAATATTTTATTTCTATAGACAATTTTGTCAAAATTTTATAGCTATAGAAAATTTTGTCAAAATTTATTTCTATTGAAAAATTTTATCAAAATTTGAATTCTCTCGAAAATTTTGTCCAAATTTTATTTCTATGGACAATTTTGTCAAAATTTTATTTCTATAGACATTTTTTAACATTTTATTTCTATAGATAATTTGACGAAATTTATTTCTATAGAAAATTTTGTCAAAATTTTATTTCTATAGAATTTTTTTTCAAAATTTTTTCTATAGAAAAATTTTATCAAAATTTTAATTCTTTAAAAATTTTTTCCAAATTTTATTTCTATGGACAATTTGGTCAAAATTTTATTTCTATATATTGTCAAAATTTAATTTCTATGGACAATTTTGTCAACATAGTATCCCTATAGATTTTTTTTCAAAATTTTATTGCTATAGAAAATTTTGTCAAAATTTATTTCTATGGAAAAATTGTATCAGAATCTGGAAAATTTTGTCCAAATTTTATTTCTATAGAAATTTTTTCAACATTTTATTTCTATAGACAATTTTGTCAAAATTTATGTCAATAGAAAATGTTAAAAAATGTCAAAATTTTAATTTTTTAGATTTTTTTTCAAAATGTTATTGCTATAGACAATTTTGTCAAAATTTATTTCAACAGAAAAATTTTATCAAAATTTTAATTCTTTAGAAAATTTTGTCCAAATTTTATTTTTATAGACAATTTTGTCTAAATTTTATTTCTATGAAAAATTTTCAACATTTTATTCCTATAGACAATTTTGTCAAAATTTTATTTCTCTATAAAATGCTGTCAAAATTTTATTTTTATAGAATCTTTTTTTCAAATTTTATTGCTATAGAAAATTTTGTCAAAATTTATTTCAACAGAAAAATTTTATCATTTTTATATATTTTTTTCAAAATTTTATTGCTAGAAAATTTTGTCAAATTTTAATTCTTTAGAAAATTTTGTCCAAATTTTATTTCTATAGACAATTTTGTCTAAATTTTATTTCTATAGACAATTTTGTCTAAATTTTATTTCTATAGAAAATTTTTCAACATTTTATTCCTATAGACAATTTTGTCAAAATTTTATTTCAATAGAAAATGATGTCAAAATTTTATTTTTATTTTTTTTTTCAAAATTTTATTGCTATAGAAAATTTTGTCACAATTTATTTCTACAGAAAAATTTTATCAAAATATTATTCCTCTAGAAAATATTGTTCAAATTTTATTTCTATAGACAATTTTGTCAAAATTTTATTTCTATAAAAAATGTTGTCAAAATTTTATTGCTATAGAAAATTTTGTCAAAATTTATTTCAACAGAAAAATTTTATCAAAATTTTAGTTCTCTAGGAAATGTTGTCCAAATTGACAATTTTGTCAAAATGTTATTTCTATAGAAATGTTTTAAACATTTTATTCCTTTAGACAATTTTGTCAAAATTTTATTTCAATAGAAAATGTTGTCAAAATTTTATTTTTATAGAATTTTTTTTTTCAAAATGTTATTGCTATTGAAAATTTTGTCAAAATTTATTTCTACAGAAAAATTTTATCAAAATATTAATTCTCTAGAAAATTTTGTTAAAATTTTATTTCTGTAGAAAATGTTGTAAAAATTTTATTTCTATAGACAATTTTGCCCAAATTTTATTTCTATAGAAAATGTTGTCAAAATTTTATTTCTATAGGATAGTTTTTTTCAAAATTTTATTTATACAGAAAATTTTGTCTAAATTTTATTTCTGTAGAACATATTATTTCTATCGAAAAATTTGTCAAAATGTTATTTCTTTAGAAAATGTTGTCAAAATTTTATTTCTAGAGAAAATTTTGTAATTTTTTTCTTAAGAAAATTTAGTCAATATTTTATTTCTAGAGAAAATTTTGTTAAAATTTTTTTCTATAGAAAATTTAGTCAATATTTTATTTCTATAGAAAATTTAGTCAACATTTTATTTCTAGAGAAAATTTTGTCAAAATTTTATTTCTATAGAAATTTTGCTCAAAATTGTGTTTCTATAGAAAATGTTCTCAAAATTGTATTTTTATAGAAATTTTTCTCAAAATTTTATTTTTACAAAAACATTAATTCTAATTCAAAGTATAACAAATCTACCATTTTTGGTAGAATTTTACCAAGTGCGGCAACCGTGTACCTGAGTCAATCTACCAATGTCTGTCTGTCCATCTATTTTTGTGAACACAGTTTTGTAATTAATGTCTGGCTCGAAGTTTTAGTCCGATCAAATTTGTCATACGTATGGAGTTTGGGTCGAAATAGAACTATTGATTTAGGAAAAAATCAGTTCAAATTCAGATATAGCTCCCATATATATCTTTCGTCCAATATACACTTATTAGGCTCCTAGTTTACTTCTAATTTTACGCAGCGATTTGATTGAAATCAGTTCAGATTTTGATATAGTAGGTCCCACATACAACAGTCTTTGGACCTAAAATGTAGATGTACAAAGTGGAGCAGGGTACTGAAATTTTATTGGTCTAAATATCGTTCCGGAGGAGGTAATGGTCTCAGTTACTCTTTCAGTTGAACACCAAACAAACATTTTACCACGGTGGTTCCCAGCTGATGAGATTAAATCAAGCAATCGAAAACCACAGCAAGAATTATTCAAAGGGAAGGGTTCCACCTTCCATCCGAACAACGTTAGTCTACACACATCGTTTATTACTCGTCATAAAGTGGAAGAGCTTGGCTGGGAGATTTTCATGCATCTCAAACAAAGGCACAATTAAAAATTTAAAAAAGTTGTATTACATTTTACTTTTTCAAATCCCAATCAAATTTCCTAAAAAAAAAATATTTTTTTTTTTCAATTCCAAATTTCAAAGACTATGTCATGAAAATTTTACAAGCACAAAATTTTAACCATAGTCACCGTTGTGCAATGGTTTGCATGCCCACCTCAAACATGTTTCAAGAGCAAAAATTTATTTTTGAACGATATCCCTAGTAACCGGTTATTTAAAATTTACCCGAATATATATCATGAATCCAAAGACCTCCCCCCATCATCGTCAGCCATGATTTAATGGTCAGACACACGTGAAGTGTGCTCAACGTACAAAGAAAATCATATTTTCTTTTGTGGTCAATGAAGGAAATATGATTTGGATTCGTTTTTCTTTTCCGGTTACAACGGGGATCTCAATGCAAACTGACACCATTTTTATTGAGTCGGCCGCATACACACACCGACAATGTAACGTCTGTAATTCAAAATGAAAGGCAAGCCAAAGGGATGCTGGCCAAGGAAATCTGCCTAGGCATAACTGGAACGTAATAAAAAAAGGGGTAGCCGCAAAGAAATCAACCAGAAATCGAAAACCGTAAAACTACAAAAGACCAATGGATGGACGACTGGACTGAGGTATATGTTGGACACACTTAAGCTCTCCTCTATGGGGCAGACATATATCTTACCCGGAAAAGACGAACTGAAGTGAAAAGCAATCATAAACCATTGATGGGTTAAAACGGGAAATTGAGTTTTCTTTATGGCCATATGTGCGAACATCGTCGCCGACAGGAACACCCATTTGGATTTGAAAGTATGGATAAGTACAGCTTTTAAAGAAAAACAAGATGACGCTGTGAAAAAATACATGTAAAATTTGGATGTCTATATTAAATTTATTTTGCATGGAATGAATTGAAGGAAATCGTTTAGAAAGGAGAAATTTTGGAATATTTTTCCAAAGGCCAAATTTCCTTTCTGTGAGAAAGTAGACATTTCCAAATTCCAATCTAGGTTTTACCAATCTCCCTTTTTGTAATAGCCAAAATCAATAAACGAAATATTTACTTGGAAATTTTAAAGTAAATCCCATTAAGCTTTAAATTGATTGCCAAAAGACACAGAGCAAACAGGAATCATTTGTTCTAAACAATTTATCAAAATCACCTTAAACACCACCTTTTTATCTCAGCAGCAGAAAAACGCCCATTCACTTATCTTTAACATGGCAAAGTAATCCTATGTCACATAGTGGGACAAAAGAAATCGAATTCAAGAAAGTATAGTAGATTAGATTATGTATAGATTTGAAGGTTAGCTTCTTTAATAATTTAAACAAGTACATTAGAAAATAACTCTATATTTCACTAAAGTCGATTTAATTCATGGAATTATAGTTCATGGAATGAATAATAGTTCATGCAATTATTACGTTTTGAGAGAGTTTCCATGACTTTAATAATTTGTTTGGGCCTGATAGTTAACTTAACTAAAACTGAAGAAAAAGTTATACACACAAATGAAGGTTAACTAATTCGTGTCTTCCACAAAATATTCTTAAAATTTGTAAATTTGACCAATAATACGTCCATCTTGAACTTCGTATGGCACTAAAGACATTTTGCAATTTTGAACTCCAATTATGTATGTGTGCAATATGTGCAACAGTCTGAATACTTTTCACAAAAAAGTTCAGAATTTCCTAATCGAAGTTATAACAGTTAAAGTATAACAAGTATATACGGCCGTAAGTTCGGCCAGGCCGAATCTTAAATACCCTCCACCATGGATTGCGTAGAAACTTTTACGAAAGACTGTCATCCACAATCGAATTTCTTGGGTTATGGTAATACTTACCGATGGTAAGGTATCTTAAAACTTCTTAACACCGTCTTCTAAATTGTAAGTTAGTCCATACTTGATATATATTAGACAAAAAAGGTATATATATATAAGTAAGTCTAGATAGCCAGAATTGAAATATGGCGGTCGCTTTATATGGACCGATATGGACCATTTTTTGTGTGATTGGGGATCGATTTATCTGAGTGCTATATATAACTACAGACATATATGGACCTAGTTAAGCATAGTTGTTAACGGCCATATACTAGCACAATGTACCGAATTTCAACTGACTCCGATGAAATTTGCTCCAAAACCAAATCTCGGGATCGGTTTATATGGGGGTATATATAATTATGTACTGATATGGACCAATACCTACATGGTTGTTAGAGGCCATATACTAACACCACGTACTAAATTTCAAACAGATCGGATGAATTTTGCTTCTCCAAAAGGCACCGAAGGTAAAATCTGGGGATCGGTTTATATGGGGGGGCTATATATAATTATAGACCGATATGGACCTAACACCATGTATCAAATTTCAACCGAATCGGATGCATTTCGCTCTACCAAGAGGCTCCGGAGGTCACATCTGGTGATCGGTTTATATTGGGGCTATATACAATTATGGACCGATGCGGACCAATTTTTGCATGGTCATCAGTGACCATGTACTAACACCATGTACCAAATTTCAGCCGGACTGGATGAAATTTGCTTCTTTTGGAGGCTTCGAAAGCCAAATCTGGGGATCGGTTTATATGGGCCCAGCAAAAAAATTTGGAAGTTCTTCCAAAGGCATAACTTTAAAAGCACTTCCAGAAGATGCACACACAATGATGTTCTTTATTTTAACTACCCAGGAAGTTATTTTAATTCAATTTTTATAACTTGATTTTTCCATAGTTGTAATGGGTAATTTTAACTTTTTTGTTTCAGATAGGTTAAAAACAGAGTAAGAATTCATAAAATGGTAAAAATCATTTAAATTTTGTCGAAAAAAAGTGATAAATTTAATCTGAAACAAGTATATACAGCACTAAGTTCGGCCAGGCCGAAGCTTATGTACCCTCCATCATGGATTGCGTAGAAACTTCTTCTAAACACTGCCATCCAGAATCGAATTACTTAAGTTGCGGTAACGCTTGCCGATGGCAAGGTATCTTAAAACCTCCTAACACCATCTTCTAAATTGTATGTAAGTCCATACGTGGTATATATTAAATCAAAAAAGATCGATCCAATACGTATATAATTCAGTTTGACAAAGTAAACACAAAATTTTGACAAAATTTTCTACAGAAATAAAATTTTAACAAAATTTTCTATAGAAATAAAATTTTCACAAAATTTTCTATTGAAATAAAAATTTTGACAAAGTTTTCTATAGAAAGAAAATTTTGACAAAAATTTCTACAGAAATAAAATTTTAACAAAATTTTCTCTAGAAATAAAATTTTAACAAAATTTTCTCTAGAAATAAAATTTTGACAAAATTTTCTATAGAAATAAAATTTTGGTAGATTATTTTTGGCTCTAGTGGCAACCATGATTATGAACCGATATGGACCAATTTTTGTGTGATTGGACCAATTTTGGTATGGTTGTTAGCGGCCATATACTAACACCACGTTCCTAATTTGAACCGGATCGGATGAATTTTGCTCCTCCAATAGGCTCCGGAGGTCAAATCTGGAGAACGTTTTATATGGGGGCTATATATAATTATGGACCGATATGGACCAATTCTGGCACGGTTGTTAAAGATCATATACTAACACCATGTTCCAAATTACAACCGGATTGGATGAAATTTGCTTTTCTTGGAGACTTCGCAAGCCAAATCTGGGGATCGGTTTATATGGGGGCTATATATAATTATGAACCGATGTGGACCAATTTTTGCACGGTTGTTAGAGACCATATACCAACACCATGTACCAAATTTCAGCCGGATCGGATGAAATATGCTTCTCTTAGAGGCTTTACAATCCAAATCTGGGGATCGGTTTATATGGGGGCTATATATAATTATGGACCGATGTGAACCAATTTTTGCATGGTTGTTAGAGACCATATACCAACACCATGTACCAAATTTCAGCCGGATCGGATGAAATTTGCTTCTCTTTTAGGCTCCGCAAGCCAAATCTGGGGATCGGTTTATATGGGGGCTATATATAATTATGGACCGATGTGGACCAATTTTTGCATGGATGTTAGAGACCATATACCAACGCCATATACTAAATTTCAGCCGGATCGGATGAAATATGCTTCTGTTAGAGGCTCCACAAGCCAAATTTGAGGGTCCCTTTATATGGGGACTATGCGTAAAAGTGGACCGATATGGCCCATTTTCAATACCATCTGACCTACATCGATAACAACTACTTGTGCCAAGTCGATAGCTTGTTTCGTTCGGAAGTTAGCGTGATTTCAACAGACGGACGGACGGACATGCTTAGATCGACTCAGAATTTCACCACGACCCAGAATATATATACTTTATGGGGTCTTAGAGCAATATTTCGATGTGTTACAAACGGAATGACAAAGTTAATATACCCCCATCCTATGATGGAGGGTATAAAAATTGTGAATTTTTGAAAATATTTGAGATCAAACATTTCCGACAAGCGTTAGAATCCATTAAAAATTATAAAAAATTATAAAAATTATTTATTTGACAAAATATTACAGAATTTTTTAATTTACATCCAAAACATTGAATTCGGATCACACCTAAAGAAGTGATGCAAATTCAGTGCAACGGCTGCTGAAATGGAGGACTTCCGTCCTATGACAAGCCCATGTTAAATTCATCGCTTCTGCGTCAATTTTGCACCACTTCCGGATCCAAAAAGAACATTTTCATTACTTTTTTGGCGACGCTTTTTTTGCTTGTGGGGTAAATATAATTATAAACCGATGTGGACCCATTTTTGCACGGTTGTTAGAGACTATATACCAACACCATGTTTCAAATTTCAGCCGGATCGGATGAAATTTGCTTTCTTAGAGGCTCCGCAAGCCAAATCTGTGAGTGCGTTTATATGGGGGCTATACGTAAAAGTGAACCGATATGGCCCATTTTCAGATCCGACCTTCATCAATAACAACTAAAGGGTGATTTGTTAAGAGCTTGATAACTTTTTTTTTTTTTAAAACGCATAAAATTTGCAAAATCTCATCGGTTCTTTATTTGAAACGTTAGAGTGGTCCATGACATTTACTTTTTGAAGATAATTTCATTTAAATGTTGACCGCGGCTGCGTCTTAGGTGGTCCATTCGGAAAGTCCAATTTTGGGCAACTTTTTCGAGCATTTCGGCCGGAATAGCCCGAATTTCTTCGGAAATGTTGTCTTCCAAAGCTGGAATAGTTGCTGGCTTATTTCTGTAGACTTTAGACTTGACGTAGCCCCACAAAAAATAGTCTAAAGGCGTCAAATCGCATGATCTTGGTGGCCAACTTACCGGTCCATTTCTTGAGATGAATTGTTCTCCGAAGTTTTCCCTCAAAATGGCCATAGAATCGCGAGCTGTGTGGCATGTAGCGCCATCTTGTTGAAACCACATGTCAACCAAGTTCAGTTCTTCCATTTTTGGCAACAAAAAGTTTGTTAGCATCGAACGATAGCGATCGCCATTCACCGTAACGTTGCGTCCAACAGCATCTTTGAAAAAATACGGTCCAATGATTCCACCAGCGTACAAACCACACCAAACAGTGCATTTTTCGGGATGCATGGGCAGTTCTTGAACGGCTTCTGGTTGCTCTTCACTCCAAATGCGGCAATTTTGCTTATTTACGTAGCCATTCAACCAGAAATGAGCCTCATCGCTGAACAAAATTTGTCGATAAAAAAGCGGATTTTCTGCCAACTTTTCTAGGGCCCATTCACTGAAAATTCGACGTTGTGGCTCGTTAGTAAGTCTATTCATGATGAAATGTCAAAGCATACTGAGCATCTTTCTCTTTGACACCATGTCTGAAATCCCACGTGATCTGTCAAATACTAATGCATGAAAATCCTAACCTCAAAAGAATCACCCTTTACTTGTGCCAAGTTTCAAGTCGATATCTTCTTTCGTTCGGAAGTTAGCGTGATTTCAACAGACGGACGGACATCCTTATATCGACTCAGAATTTCACGCGTGAGTCGTGAGTCACGCTGACGGCAACGGCGTGAGTGTGCGTGAGTGTGCGTGAGCGTGCGTGAGCGTGATTAACCAACCAAATGTCGTGCGTGATCGTGGGTCACGAAAATAATATCTTCGTGAGTGTGCGTGAGTAACGAATTTCGGAAAAACACGCTCACGAAAATAATCCCGCTTACGAACATAAAATGCTTACGAGTGGAAATCATTTATAATTTTAGTGACATCCTAGGTGGTAAGAGTTTTATAACGCACTCAATTTTAACCATATCATGTTTTCAGTCAGATTCTATAGGTAAATCACTCATAAAATTATTCGTGAGTCACGACATTTTTCGTGAGTCACGATATTTTTCGTGAGTCATGACATTTAAAAGATTTTCGTGCGTGCGTGAGTGTGCGTGAGTATAAATTTTCTTTTCTTTCCTACCAAAAAATATCGTGCGTGAATAAGATTTCTCCGTCGTGAGTGTACGTGAGCGTGAGCACAATATTACTCACGTGCACACCTCTAGTCTTAGAGCTATTTCGATGTATTACAAACGGAATGACAAAGTTAATATACCCCTATGGTGGAGGGTATAAAAATTGTTTCTTATTAACAAACAAGTATATACAGCAGTAGGTTCGGCCGGGCCGAATCTTAAATACCCACCACCACGAATCAAATATTATAGTTTCCTTTGAAATTTCAGGGGAGAGATATTCTCCCAAGCAGAGCAGTTCAACGAGTACACTTCCCGAAGATAAATTTAAGGATTTAACGTATGAAGGCTATATCAGATTCTGGATTTATAAGAACCATTTTTGTTGGTTCTTGATTTGAAACCTAAAATCTGTAGATTTTTGCCCCCATTATTTAAATGAATACGAGAAATAAAACCTGGAAATTTTACATCCAGTTTCAAGCAAGTGAAGTGAAAGAAGTGAAATCGGTATATATGGTGGCGTCCCAAATGCACCAATAGAAACTAAATCCGATACACGTTTTTTCCAGTCTATTTACAATTTCAGGCAAATCGGATAAAAACGATTTGCTGGCTAAATTCTTATCGGATCATCCCCGTATATATTATATATTGCCGACGGTTGTCTTAATAATTTTTATTTGCTTCTCTAAAATGTCACTCGTACAAAACGAAAACTGTTCTTTTAGTGGATTTCAAGAACATATTCATATCCTGTATAGGATTGTTTCCAATATTTGTAAATGTTATATTCAGTTAATTTCTTCTGAGTAAAGGGTGATACGGTCAAAATTTGGTCAAGGGAAAACGCGTGTAAATCGGTGAAATCGTTTATTTAAAAAATCAAGTTAAATTTCTTTTTCAAGTTCAATTAGTATAAAATTCAGGAAAAATATTCAGTTAGGCTTTCGCTTTTCCAAATCCGAATTGCCGGGCTTCACGCTTGACACCTGCCATCAGATTTTGTACAGCCACCTTGTCCACCTTCTTCGCCGCAGAAAGCCAGTTTGCCTTGAACTACTGCTCGTCCTTAGCAGTTTTTTTAGTCTTCTTTAGGTTCCGCTTGACAATAGCCCAGTATTTCTCAATTGGGCGGAGCTCTGGCGTGTTAGGAGGGTTCTTGTCCTTTTGAACCACCTGCACGTTGTTGGCGGCGTACCACTCCACGGCCTTTTTACCGTAATGGCAAGATGCCAAATCCAGCCAAAATAGTACGGAACAACCGTGTTTCTTCAGGAAAGGCAGCAGACGTTTATTCAAACACTCTTTCACGTAAATTTCTTGGTTGACAGTCCCGGAAGCTATGAAAATGCTGCTTTTCAAGCCACAGGTACAAATGGCTTGCCAAACCAGATATTTCTTTGCGAACTTTGACAGTTTTATGTGCTTGAAAATATCTGCTACCTTTCCCCTTCCTTTTGCCGTATAAAACTCCTGTCCCGGAAGCTGTTTGTAGTCGGCTTTGACGTAGGTTCATCGTCCATTACCACGCAGTCAAACTTCGTCAGCATCGTCGTGTACAGCCTCCGGGATCGCGCTTTGGCCGTCGTATTTTGTTTATCATCGCGATTTGGAGTCACTACCTTCTTGTAAGTCGATAGTCCGGCTCGTTTTTTTGCTCGATGCACGGTTGTAGACGATACACCCAGCTTATTTGCGCCATCTCGGAGAGAGAGGTTAGGGTTTCGCTTGAAACTACCGCCAACTCTCTTTGTCGTCTCAGCGGCTTCCGGTTTTCGATTTCCCCCGATCCAGACTTCCTGGCTTTAATTACATTTGTAACGGTTGATTTGGCAACTTTTAGCGATTTTGCCAGCTTTGCGTGCGAGTAGCTCGGATTTTCGCGATGCGCGAGCAAAATTTTGATACGCTGCTCTTCTTGCTTGGACGGCATTTTGACAACTGAATAGTGAATTCCAAAATCAAAATAGGAGCAACATTCTACACACACACCTTCAAAATGAGGGGTGTTCAGGTTTTTTAAATGCAAAATTGAAAGAAATACGTCAAGTTTATATTGACCAAATTTTGACCGTATCACCCTTTATCACACTTTTTGCCCACCGTATGAAACGGCAGTATCTCCTATAGAAAAACAGAAATCCATCAAACAACGTCGAATATCGACGAAACGAAAATCAAATTACTTCCTGTTTAAATTTTGATGCTTAACGTGGAGCATGTAACTACAATACCAACAAACATTTTCTCGCTATTTCGTTGTCCTAGGTTGATTCTCTTGTATATGGGTCGCGGACGGGGTTGGAGACTATCATAGGACATGTTGTCAATAATATGTCATCAATCATTTTTCTGTCTGTTCCGTTACGTTACGTTGTTACAATCATTGTCCTCTTTTAAAAATGTCATCCAGTCATCTTGGTTGTTATTTACGTGGTTTCAAAGGAAATCATCATCGAAGCAGCAGCCATGTCATCATCATACCAATAATCCACATACATGGATGGATAGCATTTTTCCCCACAATACCAAAAATGCCATCTGCCCCCCGAAACACCCGAAAACCACAAAGTCTTTGGCATTTGTAACCTTTGTAACGATAAAAACCTCAAACAACATTGACGACAATGCCGGAACAAACTTTGTATATTTACCAAAGTATTTTGTTGCACTGATTTTGGTTGATGATTGGCGGTGTTTGCTGTCTCCTGCAATCTAAAAAAAAACAACAACAGAAATATATTCGAAGGTTTTTTTCTGAGGTACCACACAGAAAATTAAGTACAGAAGAGATTGGCTGATGATTATCCTTGCAGTTTTTGGGGGACGAAGAATTGATGGAGATTATTAATGGTAGGAGTAGTGTTCGTAAATGTTGTTTGTCAAATACAAACAAGTCTTTGCTTACCTAAATCCATACAAGTAAAATTCATCACAACAATCAACTATGGTCGAAACTAAATATTGGAATTTAATATAATTACGAAGGTTGTTCGTAAAATTTTATTTCTATGGAGAATTTTGTCAACATATTAGTTTTATAGAAAATTTTGTCAAAACTTTATTTCTATAGACATTTTTTTTTTTCAAAATTGTATTTTTATAGAAAATTTGGTCAACATTTTATTTCTATAGAAAATTTTGTCAAAATTTTATTTCTATAGAAAATTTTGTCAAAATTTTATTTCTATAGAATTTTTTTCTTTAAATTTTATTTCTATAGAAAATTTTGTCAAAATTTTATTTCTATAGAAAATTTTGTCAAAATTTTATTTCTATAGAAAATTTTGTCAAAATTTTATTTGTATAGAAAATTATGTCAAAATTTTATTTCTATAGAAAATTTTGTCAAAATTTTATTTCTATAAAAAATTTTGTCAAAATTTTATTTCTATCAAAAATTTATTTTTATGGAAAATTTTGTCAAAAATTTATTTCTCTAAAAAATTGTCAAAATTTTATTTCTATAGAAAATTTTGTCAAAATTTTATTTCTATAGCAAATTTTGTCAAAATTTTATTTCTATACAAAATTTGGTTAAATTTAATTTCTATTGTCAACATTTTATTCTATTGAAAAGTTTGTCAACATTTTATTTCTATGGAAAATTTTGTCAAAATTTTATTTCTATCGAAATTTTGTCAAAATTTTATTTCTATCGAATTATTTTCAAAATTTTATTTCTATAGAAAATTTTCTCAAAATGTAATTTCTTTAGGAAATTTTGTCAAAAGTTTGTTTTTATTGGAGATTTTGTCAACATTTTATGTATATTAAAAATTTTGTCAAAATTTTATTTCTATAAAAAATTTTGTAAAATTTTATTTCTATAGAAAATATTGTCAAAATTTTATTTATATGGAAAATTTTGTCGAAATTCTATTTCCATAGAAATTTTTTCAAAATTTTATTTCCATAGAAATTTTTTCAAAATTTTATTTCTATAGAAAATTTTCTCAAAATGTCATTTCTTTAGGATATTTTATCAAAATTTTATTTCTATTGGAGATTTTGTCAAAATTACATTTCTATAACAAATTTTGTCAAAATTTTATTTCTATAAAAAATTTTGTTAAATTTTATTTCTATAGAAAATATTGTCAAAATTTTATTTATATGGAAAATTTTGTCGAAATTTTATTTCCATGGAAATTTTTTCAAAATTTTATTTCTATAGAAAATTTTCTCAAAATGTCATTTCTTTAGGATATTTTATCAAAATTTTATTTCTATTGGAGATTTTGTCAAAATTTTATTTCTATTTATATTTTGTCAACATTTTATTTTTATAAAAAATTTTGTCAAATTTTATTTCTATAGAAAATATTGTCAAAATTTTATTTGTATGAAAAATTTTGTCAAAATTTTATTTATATAGAAAATTTTGTAAAAATTATATTTCTATAGAAAATTCTGTCAAATTTCATTTCTATAGACAATTTTGTAAAAATTTTATTTTTATAGAAAATTCTGTCAAAATTTCATTTCTATGGACAATTTTGTCAAAATTTTATTTCTATGTCAAATTTTGTTAAAATTTTATTTCTATAGAAAATTTTATCAAAATTTTATTTCTATATCAAATTTTGTCAAAATTTTATTTCTATAGAAATATTTTTCAAAACTTTATTTCTATAGAAAATATTGTCAAAATTTTATTTGTATGAAAAATTTTGTCAAAATTTTATTTATATAGAAATTTTTGTAAAAATTTTATTTCTATAGAAAATTCTGTCAAATTTCATTTCTATGGGTAATTTTGTTAACATTTTATTTCTATAGAAAATTTTGTCAAAATTTTATTTCTTTGGAAAATTTTGTCAAAATTTTATTTTTATGGAATTTTTTTCCAAATTTTAATTCTATACAAAATTTTCTCAAAAAGGTTATTTATTTAGGAAATTTTGTCATAATGTTATTTCTATTGGAGATTTTGTCAAAATTTTATTTCTATGGAAATTTTTTCAAAATTTTAATTCAATAGAAAATTTTCTCCAAATGTTATTTCTTTAGGAAATTTTCTCAAAATGTCATTTCTTTAGGAGATTTTGTCAAAATTTTATTTCTATAGAAAATTTTGTCAAAATGTCATTCCTATATAATTTTTTCTCATAATTTTATTTCTATAGAAAATTTTGTTAAGATTTATTTCTATAGAAAATTTTCTCTAAATGTTATTTCTATAGAAAAATTTTTTAACATTTTATTTCTATAGAAAATTTTCAAAATTTTATTTCTGTATAAAATTTTCTCAAAATATTATTTCTATAGGAAATTTGGTAAAAATTGTATTTCTTTAGAAAATTTTGTCAACATTTTATGTTATTTCTTTAGACAAATTTGTTAACATTTTATTTCTATAGAAAATTTTCTAAGATTTTATTTTTACAGAAAATTTTCAAAATTTTATTTCTGTAGAAAATTTTCTCAAAATTTTGTCAACATTTTATTTCTATAAAAAATTTTGTCAAATTTTATTTCTATAGAAAATATTGTCAAAATTTTATTTGTATGAAAAATTTTGTCAAAATTTTATTTATATAGAAAATTTTGTAAAAATTTTATTTCTATAGAAAATTCTGTCAAATTTCATTTCTATGGACAATTTTGTAAAAGTTTTATTTCTGTAGAAAATTCTGTCAAAATTTCATTTCTATGGACAATTTTGTCAAAATTTTAGTTCTATGTCAAATTTTGTTAAAATTTTATTTCTATTGAAAATTTTGTCAAAATTATATTTCTATAGAAATATTTTTCAAAACTTTATTTTTATAGAAAATTTCGTCAAAATTTTATTTCTATAGAAAATTTTGTCAAAATTTTATTTCTATATCAAATTTTGTCAAAATTTTATTTTGATGGAAATTTTTTCAAAATGTTAATTCTATACAAAATTTTCTCAAAAAGGTTATTTATTTAGGAAATTTTGTCAAAATGTTATTTCTATTGGAGATTTTGTCAAAATTTTATTTCTATGGAAATTTTTTCAAAATTTTAATTTAATAGAAAATTTTCTCCAAATGTTATTTCTTTAGGAAATTTTCTCAAAATGTCATTTCTTTAGGAGTTTTTGTCAAAATTTTATTTCTATAGAAAATTTTGTCAAAATGTCATTCTTATATAATTTTTTCTCATAATTTTATTTCTATAGAAAATTTTGTTAAGATTTATTTCTATATAAAATTTTCTCAAAATGTTATTTCTATAGAAAAAATTTTTAACATTTTATTTCTATAGAAAATTTTCAAAATTTTATTTCTGTAGAAAATTTTCTCAAAATATTATTTCTATAGGAAATTTGGTAAAAATTGTATTTCTTTAGAAAAATTTGTCAACATTTTATGTTATTTCTTTAGACAAATTTGTTAACATTTTATTTCTATCGAAAATTTTCTAAGATTTTATTTTTACAGAAAATTTTCAAAATTTTATTTCTGTAGAAAATTTTCTCAAAATGTTATTTCTATAGGAAATTTGGTAAAAATTGTATTTCTTTAGAAAATTTTGTCAACATTTTATTTCTATTCAAAATTTGCTCAAAAATTTATTTCTCTAGAATATTTTGTGAAATTTTTATTTCTATAGAAAATTTTGTCAAAATTATATTTTTTTAGAAAATTCTGTCCAAATTTAATTTCTATAGAAAATTTTGTCAAAATTCTTATTATTTCTATCTATTTTATTTCTAGAAGGGAATGTTAAAATTATGGGATCAACGGGAACTATTTTGATAGCATTTTGAGTTTGGTCATTATCAAATTCCGCTAAATACATCAACTTAAATAAATTTTAAATTTGCCCCTTGTCCTTCCGTGTAAACTATTTCGACTTACAAAACATTTATTTCACTCCCTCGTAACTCACTGTACGGCAACTGCCCTCTTTAATTACCTAGCGCATAGCTAGAAAAACTGAAACGGGATCTGTCATACACAATATCAATTTCATCATTGTAGAAATCTCACACCAACAAATAAACTTAAAGGACGTGCCTTTAACCGTGGTCACATAGCCCCCTGCTCCTCGGATAATATGACACTGACATGACAGTGATTAAATATTACGTGTTCACTTTGCTATGTCGTTGCCCTAAAAAGACATAACTGCTAAACGATTTCGTATCGATGCCTTTTTTAGTGTGGTTTTGATTTAAATTGGAATAGTTTCTCGTCCTCACAAGCATTGCATCTATTTATGGCCATTAAATACAGTTTATAGATATGATATTGTATGACTAAAATTATACATTATAGGTAAAATAAATAGATCACCGTTTTTTAGTTATAAACGGTTCATGACTCTAAGTACACTCAAAAAACAAGGGAACCCTCTATTTCACTAAAGCAAATTTAATTTAATTTTAGTTCATTGTTTCTGTAATTTAGTAAATTTTACGAGAGATGCGTCCATAGTGAACTTAGTGCATTAGTGCAATTTTTAACTCAATTTTTTTCTATCAAACTAAAAAATTTTCTTTAACAAATGAAAACAAGTATATACGGCCGTAAGTTCGGCCAGGCCGAAGCTTATGTACCCTCCATTATGGATTGCGTAGAAACTACTTCTAAACACTGCCATCCGGAATCGAATTACTTAAGTTGCGGTAACGCTTGCCGATGGCAAGGTATCTTAAACCCTCCTAACACTATCTTCTAAATTGTGTGTAAGTCCATACGTGGTATATATTAAATCAAAAAAGATCGATCCAATACGTATATAATTCAGTTTGACAAAGTAGACATAAAATTTTGACAAAATTTTCTACAGAAAAAAATTTTAACAAAATTTTCTATAGAAATAAAATTTTGACAAAATTTTCTATAGAAATAAAAATTTTGACAAAATTTTCTATAGAAAGAAAATTTTGACAAAAATTTCTACAGAAATAAAATTTTAACAAAATTTTCTATAGAAATAAACTTTTGACAAAATTTTCTATAGAAATAAAATCTTGGTAGATTATTTTTGGCTCGAGTGGCAACCTAATTATGAACCGAATAAAATTTGAACAAAGTTTTCTATAGAAATAAAATTTTAACAAAATTTTCTATAGAAATAAAAATTTGACAATGATGACAATTTTATTATGAACCGAATAAAATTTTAACAAAATTTCCTCTAGAAATAAAATTTTGACAAAATTTCCTATAGAAATAAAATTTTGGTAGATTAATTTTGGCTCTAGTGGCAACCATGATTATGAACCGATATGGACCAATTTTTGTGTGATTGGACCAATTTTGGTATGGTTGTTAGCGACCATATACTAACACCATGTTCATGAACCGGATCGGATAAATTTTGCCCCTCCAAGAGGCTCCGGAGGTCAAATCTGGAGAATGTTTTAAATGGGGGCTATATATAATTATGGACCGATATGGACCAATTCTGGCACGGTTGTTAAATATCATATACTAACATGGTGTTCCAAATTACAACCGGATTGGATGAAATTTGCTTCTCTTGGAGACTTCGCAAGCCAAATCTGGGGATCGGTTTATATTGGGGAAACATAATTATGAACCGATGTGGACCAATTTTTGCATGGATGTTAGAGACCATATACCAATATCATGTACCAAATTTCAGGCGGATCGGATGAAATTTGCTTCTCTTTGAGGCTCCGTAACCCAAATCTGGGGATCGGTTTATATGGGCGCTATATATAATTATGGACCGATGTGGACCAATTTTTGCATGTTTATTATAGACCATATACCAACATCATGTAGCAAATTTCAGCCGGATCGGATAAAATTTTCTTCTCTTTGAGGCTCCGAAAGCCAAATCGGGGGATCGGTTTATATGGGGGCTATATATAATTATAAACCGATGTGGACCAATGGTTGGTAGATACCATATACTAACACCATATACCAAATTTCAGCCGAATCGGATGAAATATGCTTCTGTTAGAGGCTCCACAAGCCAAATCTGAGGGCCCCTTTATATGGGGGCTATACGTAAAAGTGGACCGATATGGCCAATTTTCAATACCATCCGACCTACATCGATAACAACAACTTGTGCCAAGTTTCAAGTCGATAGCTTGTTTCGTTCGGAAGTTAGCGTGATTTCAACAGACGGACGGACGGACGTTCATGCTTAGATTGACTCAGAATTTCACCACGACCCAGAATATATATACTTTATGGGGTCTTAGAGCAATATTTCGATGTGTTACAAACGGAATGACAAAGTTAATATACCCCCATCCTATGATGGAGGGTATAAAAAATTAATTAGATCTGATAAATTTTGTCTAAAAATATTTATTTAATTTTGTGATATCGGCGTGATAACAGCGTTTGTAATACTGTTTAGTTAAAATATTCTAAAAATAATAAAAATTTTCTAAAATTAACCAAAAGTTTTACTTCTTGGTGGGTTCACCGTTTTCGGTATATTAACCTGGTAGTATATGGTATCTACTTCCTTCACCTTCCAAAAACTAAAATTTTAAGGATTGGAATTAATTTGGAGACTTTATGTAGATTTTCTAGAATGATTGGTATTATGTGTTATCAAAACTTACAACAAATAATTGATATAGCTTTTAAATTGTAAAAAAGTGCTTAGTATGATAGCATATACTTTGTAGCTTAAAACCAATTCGTTATACAGACGTTCTTCTCAATTACGTTCTATATGTAAAGAATGCTTCTGATGGTCATTTCATCTTTTACCAAACTATCCCGCATGAGTGGATATTCATCACCATATGGATATGCATTTGTTGTATATCTCTCTCGAGAATACATAGTTTATGTGACTCAATTTCTTGTTGTTCTTTTTTTAGAATTTTTGTAAAATCTAAAGTCCTGAGATAAACCACATAGAGAATGACAGGCGAAAACAGTGTAACTTTGCAATTGTAATTCATCGTATGGGGGTAATTGTAAGCTCCTGCAATGGCACACGAATGACACATGTCAGAAACATAAAATCTCTGCTAAAATTTTCACTATCACAATAACATCAGTGGCAGTCGTTTTAGCAACTATAGCAAAAGCTTTACCAATTTGGTCAAATAGATGATGTTCTTTAAGACCTAGGGTTATAAAATTAGTTTTACATAAATTGAAGTGATCGACGAATATTTGGTCGATTGACAATAAGTTATGAATCGACCTAACTTTCTGTCCTACTAGGTTAGGTTATCTTAGGCTCACTTAGGCTATTCAGTCCAAATGGGGGACTTCCTTCTCCCTTAGTCCCCACTACATCCCTTATTTATTTACTTTAATTTGCCAGCAAAAAAGAGTCGCCAAGAAGGTAGTGAAAATGTCCTTTTTGGGTACGGAAGTGGTGCAAAATTGGCACAAAAACGTTGAATTTAACATGGTCTTATCATAGGACGGATGTCCACCATTTCAAAAATTCGACAACATTTTAATAATTTGTGCCACTCTAAATTTTTTTACTCTGCTTCTATTTGAAACAAAAAAAGTTAAAATTATCCATCAAAACTATGAGAAAACCCATTTATAAAAAAAATTAATTTAAAGAACTTCATTTGTAGTTAGAATAAAAAACATCTTTTGGGGGACATTTTTAAATGTGCTTTTAAAGTTGTGCCTTTCGAGCAACTTCCATTTTTTTGAGCTGTTTTCGTCTCTCAGTTTAACCCTATAACCCTATCAAAACTTTCCTGATGGCTTTCAAGTCAAAGTCAAAAACTAAAAATGGCATTGGTTGCAGGAGAAACTATTTCATCCATTCATTCATTCACTCTACCTCTTTGAAATGTCTCCCACAATGATGATTTCTCTTGCAGATTAAAGTTGGTCGACGACAGAAAGAGTTTTGTGGGCCAGCAAATCCATACTCACAACAAATCAACAGCAAAAGTGAAAAATTAAAAGTTTACTCTTCAAATCTCAAAATGAAATCATGATTGCTGATGTATCCTTTGGTAGTTGAATGGTAGCAGTAATAGTTTGGACACAATCTAAGGGTTTTCTAAAATGTAAATTATCTTTTGTAATTTAATTGAGGTAAAACATTTTCCAAAAGCGCAAACAAGGCATCTATTCCAAAAAAATGCCAAACAGGACTATGTGGAATGGGAGCAAAGTTTTCCAAATGAAGTTTATTATGTTTTTACAAAATAAACAAAAATAATTTGTAATTTCATTAGAAAGAAGTAGTTTCGTATTCAAATTTCATCAAAATGGACAAGGCTCATATTTAAAGTCTTTTAAATATTAATATTTGTAAAGAGGAAAAATAAGTCTCAGACATCGGTTATAGTTATAGAGTAATACTTTAGGGAATTACTTCTGGGTATCAAGACTCACATCCACGGTTGCCACTCGAGCCCAAAATAATGTACCCAAATTTGGAGAAAAATTAACCAAAAACTAACAAAAAACAAGTAAGGAAAATCTAAAGTCGGGCGGGGCCGACTATTTTATACCCTTCACCACTTTGTAAGTCCACATTTTCGATACCATATCAAATCTGTCCAATGTGTTGGATGCTATATGAATCCATACACATATATTCTGTATATCTGAGCAGATCTGTACAGAGTTCTGCAATACTTATAGATTTTACATTTAAGTCGGCTAATGCGCTGAGGTGGAACACAATGTTAGTAAAAAAATATAGGAAACATTTAAATATGAACCAATTTTGAGGCAACTTCGCAAAAGTGTATTTATGATTTATCGGTCGATAGATGTGTAATAGAGTACTAGGAAAATTTGAGTCATTTTGATAAGTTTTCGACTTAGCAGTGGCGATTTGATAAGGAAAATGTAGGTATTTCGGCCAGTTTTGCCTAAATAGGAAAAACATATATATGGAATCTATATCGAAATCTGAACCGATTGCAATCAAATGCACAGTTACTATGTTGAATCTACTCCCTGTGCAAAATTTCACGTAAATCGGATAACAACTTTGACCTCTGTGGTCATATGACGGAAAATTGGGCGAAAGATATATATGGGAGCTATATCAAAATCTGAACCGATTTCAACCAACATAAACACGCATATGCAGAACCTTAATTCTACTGCCTGTGCAAAGTTTCAAGTTCAATTCTACTTCCTCTGCAAAATTTCACGTAAATCAGAGTAGCACTTTTGCCTCTGTGGGCATATTAGTCCAAATCGGGCGAATGATATATATGGGAGCTATATCTAAATCTGAACCGGCTTCAACTAAATTTTGCACAATTAACAATACTATAAAACGTACTCCTTGTGCAAAATTTCAAGCAACTCAGGGCAAAACTCTGGCTTTTGAGGCCATATAAATCCAAATCGGACGAAAGATATATATGGGAGCTATATTTAAATCGGAACCCATTTTAACCAAATTAAGCACACTTAACGATACTATTAAACGTACTTGTTGTGCAAAATTTGAAGCAAATCAGGGAAAAACTCTGGCTTTTGGGGCCATATAAGTCCAAATCGGTCGAAAGATATATATGGGAGCTATATCTAAATCTGAACCGATTTCAACTAAAATTGGCACAATGAACGATACTATTAAACGTACTCCTTTTACAAAATTTTAATCAAATCAGGGCAAAACTCTGGCTTTTGAAGCCATATAAGTCAAAATCGAACGAAAGATATATAGGGGAGCTATATCTAAATCTGAACCGATTTCAACTAAATTTGGCACAATTAATGATACTATTAAACGTACTTGTTGTGCAAAATTTGAAGCAAATCAGGGCAAAACTCTCGCTTTTGGGGTCATATAAGTCCAAATCGGACGAAAGATATATATGGGAGCTATATATAAATCTGAACCGATTTAGCTGATATTTGGCAGTTTTGACGGGACTGACAAAATATTCAGATGTACAAAATTTGAATTCGACCTGTACTTTGTGCACAAAATTACATATACAGACAGACGGACGGACAGACAGACAGACGGACATCGCTAAATCGACTCAGAATTTAATTCTAAGCCGATCGGTATACTAAAAGATGGGTCTATGGCAATTATTTCTTGGCGTTACATACAAATGCACAAACTTATTATACGCTGTACCACAGTAGTGGTGAAGGGTATAAAAATCATATTTTGCAAAATAAAAATTACTGTCAACATTTTATGCCTATAGAAAATATTGTCAACATTTTATTTCTAATGAAAATTTTGTCAACATTTTATGTCTATAGAAAATATTGTCAATATTTTATTTCTAAACAAAATTTTGTCCAAATTTTATTTCTATAAATTGTTTGTCAAAATAGCATTTCTATAGACAATTTTGTAAACATTTTATTTCTGTAGAAAAATTTGTAAAAATTTTATTTCTGAAGAAAATTTCGTCAAAATTTTATTTCTATACAAAATTTTGTCAAGGTTTTATTTCTATACAAAATTTTGTCAAAATTTTTTTCTGTAGAAAATTTTGTCAAAATTTTATTTCTATAGAAAATTTTGTTACAAATTTTATTTCTATAGGAAATTTTTGTTAATAATTTCTATAGAAAATTTTTTCACCGTTTTATTTCTATAGAAAATTTTGTCAAAATTGTATTTCTATAGAAAATTTTGTAAACATTTTATTTCTGTAGCAAATTTTGTCAAAAATTTTATTTCTTTAGAAAATTTAGTCAAAATGGTATTTCTGTAGAAAATTTTGTCACAATGGTATTTCTAGAGAAAATTAAAAAAAAAAAATTATTTCTATTGAAAATCTTGTCAAAATTTCATTTCTATAGAAAATTTTGTCAAAATGGTATTTCTATAGAAAATTTTGTCAAAATTTCATTTCTATAGAAAATTATGTCCCAAATTTTATTTCTATAGAAAACTTTGTCCCAAATTTTATTTCTATAGAAAATTTTGTCAAAATGGTATTTCTATAGAAAATTTTGTCAAAATGGTATTTCTATACAAAATTTTGTAAAAATTTTATTTCTATAGAAAATTTTGTCAAAATTTTATTTCTATAGACAATTTTGACAAAAATTTTATTTCTATAGAAAATTTTTCTCAAAAATTTTTCTTCTATAGGAAATTTTGTCAAAAATTTTATTTCTTTAGAAAATTTTGTCAAAATGGTATTTCTATAGAAAATTTTATAAAAATTTTATTTCTATAGAAAATTTTATAAAAATTTTATTTCTATAGAAAATTTTGTCAAAATTTCATTTCTATAGAAAATTTTGTCAAAATTTTAATTCTATAGAAAACTTTGTCAAAATTTTAATTCTATAGAAAATTTTGTAAAAATTTTAATTCTATAGAAAATTTTGTCAGAATTTTCTTTCTATAGAAAATTTTGTCAGAATTTTCTTTCTATAGAAAATTTTGCCAAAAATTTTATTTCTATAGGAAATTTTGTCAAAAATGATATTTCTTTAGAAAATTTTGTCAAAATGGTATTTCTCTAGAAAATTTTGTCAAAATTTATTTCTGTAACAAAGTTTGTCAAAATTTTATTTATATAAAAAATTTTGTCAAAATTTTATTTCTATATAAAATGTTGTCAAAGTTTTATTTGTATGGAAATTTTTGTCAAATTTGTATTGCTATAGAAAATTTTGTCAGAATTTTATTTCTATAAAAAATTTTGTCAAAAATTTTATTTCTATACAAAATTTTGTCAAAAGTTTTTATTTCTTTAGAAAATTTTGTCAAAATTTTATTTCTATAGAAAATTTTGTCAAAAATTTTGTTTCTTTAGAAAATTTTGTCAAAATTTTATTTCTATAGAAAATTTTGTCAAAAATTTTGTTTCTTTAGAAAATTTTGTCAAAATTTTATTTCTATAGAAAATTTTGTCAAAAATTTTGTTTCTTTAGAAAATTTTGTCAAAATTTTATTTCTATAGAAAATTGTGTCATCGAAAATATTGTCAAAATTGTATTTCTGAAGAAAATTTTGTCAAAATTTTATCTACATTTTGTTTCTATAGAAAATTTTGTCAAAATTGTTTTCTTCAAAAAAATTGTAAGGACAGGAAATTTTTGGCCTCACGACAATACTTTTCAGTATATAGACCTATAATGCCTCTTGATTTCCAAAAAGTCCGGATCAGTTCGCATGGGGGCTAAATCAAAAATTCAGGAGAAGTTAGTAATAGTTTTATAATTTCGATGTAGCAAAGCCAATTTATACAATTCTTGCAAATCACATATTCTCCCTTCTTCTCGGAATCTTCACTATAACCAATTATCTATATAACAAATATTGTCCAATATATTTATCTTAATTTTACTCTTAGGTCCCATAATGGCCATCGAAATGTCAATAATAACAAAACGGCAAATGAATGATAAAAATGGGCTTAAATTATTTGCTGCCAATTTGTCACTTTAGTAGCTAAAGTCAAGTCAGCAGTTTAACTTAATTTTACAGGTATTAACAATAAAGAGAAGAAGTCAACTGAGCCTTTTTGCTAATGGACATAAAATATTTTCAGAGACACCAACGGAAACGTGGAAAAATTCATATGGCATTGTTATACGATGGTCATTTCGTTAGATGGTAGGTATACTTTATATGGGCCATACACAAAACCCTGGTTAAAATGACCATAAATTATGGCTGCAAATGTACAGTCCAATCCCTTTGTTGTTATTAGGTAATAAATCTCTTTGGTTAACGTGTGCTTAGAATGGTCAGTGATGTGATGTTTTTGTGTTTTTTTTTCTTCTGTCTATTTCGGATGAGGGTGGGGTTTCAATGGACCATTGCAGACCAATAAATATATTAGGGTAGAGTGGATAGCTATTGATAGAAAATCCCAAGGTTTTGTACTCTCCAAGTTGGATCATATACGAAAAGATGACTTGGGACTCCTTCACAAAAAAAAGTGCATCTTGAGAAATGGTTATAAAAACATTATCAAAACAATTAAAATTTTTAAAAAATTTGCATTGCTGCTTTGAGTTCTTTTATCGATTTTGTTTGATAAAAAATTGGATATAAACATGTAAAATTATGACAATACCATCTATAATATTTGAAAATATTTTCAGATAAAAAATGCAATTCTTTTGATAACGATATTGTGGGGGGGCTATACCAAAATTGAAATAAATTGAAAATGTATACCCCAACCATACCATAATACTCGTAAGTTTGTTATTACGCTTCTAACACAATGAAATATTGGTCTCAGATCCCATAACGTACATATCATCTGGGTCGTGATGATATTTTGAGTAGATCTAGAAATGTTCGTCCGTCAAGCTAACTTCCGAACGCAACAAGCTACCGACTTCAAACTTGGCATAAGTACGCAGCAAACAACGCGCTTACCCGAATTTGTGATCCAGAAGTAGTGCAAACTTGGATCATCTCCAATGAATTTCATATGGGCTTGTCATAGGATGGAATTACTTCGTTTTTGGATTCATTGCATAGCTTTCGAAGTTGTGCCTTGGAAGTTCATTTGAATTAAGAAATTAAAAAAATAAAAACACCAATTTTTTTTCACCAATTTCACTTTTTATTTTTATACCCACCACCATAGAATGGTGACGGGGATATAATAGGTTTGTCATTCCGTTTGTAACACATCTAAGTATAGATTTCCGACTATATAAAGTATATATATATATTCTTGATCAGGGAGAAATTCTAAAACGATATAACCATGTCGGTCTGTCCGTCTGTTTGGCTGTCTGGGTATATATAGACCGATCTCCCGATTTTAATTCTTGGACTTGTTGAGTCCGTAGTTTTTATCCAATTTGCCTGAAATTACAAAAACTAGAGGTATTTTAGGACCATAAAGAGGTATGCCCAAAATGATGAGTTTCGGTCTATGTTAGGGTATAGACCCCATATAGACCGATCTCCCGATTTTATTTCTTGAGCTTATGAAATCCGTAGTTTTTATCCAATTTGCCTGAAATTGGGAATAGAGAGGTATTTTAGGACCATAAAAAGGTATGCCGAAAATAGTGAGTATCGGTCCATGTTTTAGTATAGCCCGATCTCCGAATTTTACTTTTTGGACTTGTAGAAACCATAGTTTTTATCCGATTTGCCTGAAATTGTTAATATACTGGAAGTTTAGACTAGAAAAAAAATGTGTATCGGATTTAGTTTTTATCGGTCCATTTGGGAAGGCCACCATATAGACCGATTTCACTTCTTGAAGGTATAGAAGGCGCACTGATCATGGAAATTGCTTGAAACACGATGTAAAATTTACAGATTTTACTTCTCGTATTCATTTAAATAATGGGGGTAAAAATCTACAGATTTTAGGTTTCATATCAGGGCAATATTTTTCAAACAACAAACATGGTTCTTATAAATCCTTAAATTTATCTTTGGGAAGTGAACTGGTTGAACTGCTCTGCTTGGACCACCAGAATATCTCTCCCCTGAAATTTCAAAGGAAACTACAATATTTGATTCATGGTGGTGGGTATATAAGATTCGGCTCGGCCGAGCTTACTGATGTCTATACTTCTTTCCATTTAAACTCAATAAAACATTGATAATTCTAGTAATTTGCAAACCTTCTCAAAATAACTTCCATGGAAATGAAAAAGTCAATAGGGTACAGGTTACAGGTTTACACGTCGGGGTAAAATGTTTAATTTTATTTTCATTTATTTTTTTGTTTGTTTAATTTTTATCGATTTTCTATTGGTTTTTGCGACATATACCTCTCCAAAATTTAAAATTTGACGTTAAACGGCCATGTAGCGTATTTTCTAAGACTAAAAAAAATACACTTAAAAAGAAATGTTTGTCGGGTGGTATTGCAAATGGGCCATATCAGAGAACTTTTACGTATAGCCCCCATATAAACGGACTCCTAAAGGGTGATACGGTCAAAATTTGGTCAAGGGAAAACGCGTGTAAATCGGTGAAATCGTTTATTTAACCCTTTCGACCCTAAAGTTGCCTGTGGGCAACTTTTTGTGTTTTGAGACTCACTGTCAGCGTTGTTTTTGTTTTTGTTCATAAAACTGTAACGGTATCGAAAGCTACAAGTGTTTTCTTCAAGTTGAATGAAAAATCAGCTAATTTGGTTGTCAATTAGCAAAAAGTTTTTCATTATAACGCACGTACCTCAAGAAAAAAATATTTGCGAATTTAAAAAGAGGTTTTTATACATGTGCCTTTTTTCAAAAATTACATCTAAAATGTTGAAAGTTTTTATTAAATCTATTGTAGTACATGTCAAATAAAATATTTCTGGAAGTCAAATCTTAGAATTGCAAAAAAACAACAGATGGGAATTTTTAAAATTGAAAAGTTACCTGTGGGCAACTTTGGGCAATTGTGGTGGTAAAATTACATATTTTTGAACATAAGACCTGGAGAAAACAGGTTTGAAAAACAATGATTTTGAAAAAATTTTGAACTTCAATTGGGATGTCCCAGTGACGAGAAATGCGGCGATGATGTGGAAAACATATCTGCAGTGCAGTGGGGAATTGGGAAGGAATCGTAAAAAGGGAGGAATCTACTTCTTTGCAATATACTAGTGGATTAGCACGAATATTGACGCTTTATAATACTTTGGTTTTTTACACCGCCAGTTGAATTGACATGGGTTAAAAACAAAAAAAAAAAAACATTTTCGTGAGTCACGCGTGATTCACGCGAAGCCGTGAATGAAATTTAAACGAAATCTCGTGAATGAAATTTAAACGAAACCTCGTGAATGTGCGTGAACGGGATTAAAGAAAAATGTGTGGCGTGTGAGCGTGAGTAAAAATCAAATTGTGTTTGTGAGTGAGTAAACTTTCTCCGAAATCACGCTCCCGATAAAAATTTTCTTTCACGATCCAACCCACGCTCACGATCCAACTCACGCCCAAGATAAAATTCACGTTAACAATAAAATTCATATTCACGATAAAATTCGCACTCACGGCAAAACAGACACAAAAAGTCACAATCACGAACAAATTCACGTTCACGATTAAATTCAAGCTCACCGATTTTAATCACCTTTACATATTTAATCACGCTTAAGATTTCAATAGCGTGAGTCACGAGAAATTTCGTTAATTACCAGAATTTTATTGAGCCACGAAAATTGTCGTGTTCCGAAAATATTCGTGACTTACGAGATTTGTCGTGAATTACGAAAATTGTCGTGAATCGTGCGAAAGCGTGAGACATAAACATTGTTCATGTGTGAGCGTGTGCGAGTATGACTTTCCATTTCGTGACCGTGAATTCCTACCCACATGGCATGCGTGAGTACAAATATTTCTTCGTGAATGTGTTTGAGCGTGATTGAAATTCCACTCACGCGCGCATCTAAGTATATATTTACTGTAAAATAACAAAAAACTTAACAAAAATCCAATAAAACGTAATACGTCTATCATTACAAAACAAAATAGTTTGTAGTCACAATTGCCCAAAGGCAACATTCTCTATCGCCTAAACGAATGGGCGTGGCGACCCGAATTTTTTGGCTAGACGCTTCTTAAATGACTTCAACATGATTAAAAGTAAAAAAAAAAATAGCGATACCTATAAAAATTCGGGGTCTAAAGGGTTAAAAAATCAACTTAAATTTCTTTTTCAAGTTCAATTAGTATAAAATTCAGGAAAAATATTCAGTTAGGCTTTCGCTTTTCCAACTCCGAATTGCCGTGCCTCACGCTTGACACCTGCCATCAGATTTTGTACAGCCACCTTGTCCACCTTCTTCGCCGCAGAAAGCCAGTTTGTCTTGAACTGCTGCTCGTCCTTAGCAGTTTTTTTGGTCTTCTTTAGGTTCCGCTTGACAATAGCCTAGTATTTCTCAATTGGGCGGAGCTCTGGCGTGTTGGGAGGGTGCTTGTCCTTGGGAACCACCTGCACGTTGTTGGCGGCGTACCACTCCATGGCCTTTTTACCGTAATGGCAAGATGCCAAATCCGGCCAAAACAGTACGGAACAACCGTGTTTCTTCAGGAAAGGCAGCAGACGTTTATTCAAACACTCTTTCACGTAAATTTCTTGGTTGACAGTCCTGGAAGCTATGAAAATGCTGCTTTTCAAGCCACAGGTACAGATGGCTTGCCAAACCAGATATTTCTTTGCGAACTTTGACAGTTTTATGTGCTTGAAAATATCTGCTACCTTTCCCCTTCCTTTTTCCGTATAAAACTCCTGTCCCGGAAGCTGCTGGTAGTCGGCTTTGACGTAGGTTTCGTCGTCCATTACCATGCAGTCAAACTTCGTCAGCATCGTCATGTACAGCCTCCGGGATCGCGCTTTGGCCGTCGTATTTTGTTTATCATCGCGATTTGGAGTCACTACCTTCTTGTAAGTCGATAGTCCGGCTCGTTTTTTGGCTCGATGCACGGTTGTAGACGATACACCCAGCTTATTTGCGGCATCTCGGAGAGAGAGGTTAGGGTTTCGCTTGAAACTACCGGCAACTCTCTTTGTCGTCCCAGCGGCTTCCGGTTTTCGATTTCCCCCCGATCCAGACTTCCTGGCTGTCGACAAACGTTCCCCAAACACTTTAATTACATTTGTAACGGTTGATTTGGCAACTTTTGGCGATTTTGCCAGCTTTGCGTGCGAGTAGCTCGGATTTTCGCGATGCGCGAGCAAAATTTTGATACGCTGCTCTTCTTGCTTGGACGGCATTTTGACAACTGAAGAGTGATGTCCAAAATCAAAATAGGAGCAACATTATACACACACACACCTTCAAAATGGGGGTGTTCAGGTTTTTTAAATGCAAAATTGAAAGAAATACGTCAAGTTTATATTGACCAAATTTTGACCGTATCACCCTTTAGATTCGGCTTGCGGAGCCTCTAAGAGAATCATAGTTCATCCGATCTGCCTGAAATTTAGTACATGATGTTGGTACACGGTCTCTAACAACAATGCAATGGTTGTTAGAGACTTGGTCCACATCGGTCCTTAATTATATATAGCCCCCATATAAACCGATCCCCAGATTTGGCTTGTGGTGCCTCTAAGAGAATCAAATTTCATCCGATCCGGTTGAAATCTGGCACGTGGTGTTAGTATATGGTCTCTAACAACCATGCCCGAATTGGTCCATATCGGTCCATAATTATATATAGCCCTTATATAAACCGATCCCCAGAGTTGACCTCCGGAGCCTCTTGGCGGAGCAAAGTTCATCCGATCCGGTTGTAACTTACGACGTGGTGTTAGTATATGGTCTCTAACAACCATGCAAAAATTTGTCAATATCGTTTCATAATTATAAATAGCCCCCATATAAACCGATCCACAGATTTGACATCCGGGTTGAAATTTGGTACATTTCGATAGTATATGTCCGATAACAACCACGCCAAAAGTGGCACGTATCGATCTATATTATATATAGAATTTTAAGAATTTTTTTTGTAAGAATTTTATATCTGTAGAAAATTTTGTCAAAATGTTATTTCAATAGAAAATGTATGAAGCATTTCATAGTTGCAGAGGAATATTTTGCAAAATCTTCCAAAACATCAAGAATTCTACTAATCGATCAAACAGTAAAAAATCTGCCCTTTTTGGTAGACTCGTGTCCATAATTATATATAGTCCCCATAAAATGCGACCCCCAAATTTTAATTCTGGCTCTATAATTACCGCACAAAAGTTCATATCGGTTCGTAATAATTTCTCCCCTATATATACAGGTCAAGAACTGAATATATAAGTATTTAATCGACCTTTCTTTTGTCTACTATATATCCCACATGGACTAACTTACAATTTAGAAGATGACGTTAAGAAGTTTTAAGACGCTTTGCCATCGGCCGCAACCCAAGTAATTCAACTGTAGATAACCGTCTTACGTAGAAGTTTCTACGCAATCCATGGTGGAGGGTACATAAGATTCGGCCTGGCTGAACTTACGGCCGTATATACTTGTTCATTTTCATTTCACACCCTCAAAAAAAATCGCTTCTTTAACATATGTTCCAAACATATTTTGCAGGAAGCACATATATTATTGGATACTGCCGAAACATTAATATGTTTGTTTTATGTGAACATATTATATGTTTGGAAGCATTTTGAGCCCAAAAATATTATATGCTTGGAAGAATTTTTCCCAAAGACGATTGTGCTCATTGCCCAACATACTCGTAATTTTCAATTCCACGAAATATTTTAGTTCTTGGCACCTTTTTCTGTAATACAAATAATGTTGAAGAAATTATTCACTTTCATAAAGTTTTTAAATTTTACCTTTCGCCTGTACGGAGAATCGAACCGAGGACCATACAGTTTGTAAGCCAACACACTATCCACTGGACTACGTAGCTGTTATAGTCACCAGTAGATAATTATCGTTATAAGTTACATTTATATAGCATAGTTTGCAGCGCCCACGAGCCCATGCAAACATAACATTATTTAACAGAAACATACATTTGTTTGCCACGTGGAGCAGTGGTTAGCATGTCTGCCTTGCATGCAAAGGGTCGTGGGTTCAATGCCTGCTCCGACCGAACACTTTTTTTTTAATTTACACATTTATATTCATACTATATTAAATTTTTATAATGAAACTTCGAAATGTGGATTATTAATCATTTTACTGTCCCAACTCTAAAAAGAGTATAGTGCCCTTTCGTTATTTTTATGGAGACCCCTGATTTCTTTTAATGAACCAAGAAAAAAATTGTGTCCATAATGCCTAAATGATAAACAAAACACATGTCTACATATACATAAAATGCTGCTCTCAAGGCGAAAACATATGCTGTTTGTTTTTCAAATGTCTATTCTCTTGGTTCCGAATGTCTCTTCTCTTATTCAAATTAAATAATATTTAGACTTAAGCATATCAAATGTTTGGCCTTATCATAAAACAGTTTTCCGAAACAACATACAAGCGGTTTCACAGAATTTGTTCTCTTTTGATATCTTTCGTCAACTCTCCCGGTTTCCATCTCTCTTTCTCTATACTCTCTCTGTCGCTTTGAATAAAATATCACAACATATGTATGTTTAGTCGAAATTTGTAAATATATATAAGTTTGCATTCACACATATGATTTTTATGAAACATTCATGCCCCAAACATAATATATTCTAACATATTAACATAGATGTCCCAAACATTTAGTGTTAGTTTAGGAACATTACATGTTTGCACTTAAATATATTGTGTTTTAAAATTGTGCCCGAAACACATTTTGTTTATATCGGAACATATGAAAAACATATTTTTCTAACAGTGCATATATTTTTATTTCATAATCGAAAAGCCATGGGTGTATACGACTTGAACTCAAATGGTTGATATCTTCACGATTACAAATTGGAAAAATTTGTAACAACCCAGCAAAAACTCTGATTACCCGGTAATCTTGTAGGTAAGCCTATTTAAAAATTAATAACCACTTATTAATTGGCATCGCTTCGGATTACATTTACATACGCATGTCCTAGAAGGAAAGTACTTCTCCCCAGGCATACTTTCGGCCATAAAATAAGTAGTGCATTTAAAGCATATAATCACCTAATATGTAATGACTTATTCGTAGATACACCAAAGTTTGCAAAATAGCCACTTATTGTCTCAGCCAACCAAATCTCGAAAATATTGATTTCTATCGCCGATTACAATGGATCAAAATATGGCGAGTGATGCTGTAATAGGAGAACTACTTGAATAGAAACGAATATTGTATAAATAAACAAAAAATCTAATAAATAATCTAAATAAGATTACACGCAAATTAAATTCACACTTAAAATATAAATAAATGTAGGTTGTTTAAGCGAGTGGGATTCGTGAATTACGTTATAATATATCCAATAGCCAATTCACATAAGGTTCGAAATCTACTAAAAGTGTATTTTAAGTCTCTTTTTTATAAGGCAAATGGCATTTGAAATTTAGTTTAAGCGCATTTTGGAAGTGTAATGTGAATGAGGTATAAAAAAGCATTTATTTAAAACATAATATGATAATGTCATTAAACACAATTATTATGAAATATTTGTGATAAAAATTTCTTAACGGAAAAATTTTCAGAATTACCGTTACATTACATATTCTTTTTGATTTTTTATGTAAGTGCTCGATTATGTTAATAATTATACCTAATGGTACCAACATTTATTCTATTTTATTAATTCGTTAACTACAACTGCCTAAAAATTTGAGAGTAACAATTCGAAAATTACCGAGAAGTATTTATTTTTGTCATTACAAGTTAGTCATTATAACTCGCCGCAATGTAATGCAACGTGTAATGACAGCTTTACTCCTGGTAATGTCAATTGTAATGAGATGTGGTTACCTAGTTTTTGCTGGGAATAACTTAATGAAATACTTGATAGTTTTAAGGTAAGACAAATAGCGGTAAATACCTTAGGATATTTTTGTTCTTATCAAATTTGGAATGATTTTATCGATAACAAACTGACAAATGTACTACAACATAGAGTGCACACAAAGAAAATTTCATTAAAATTGAGCCAACGAACATTTTTCATTGATATTACGAAACATTTTCATTAATACAACGAAAATATTCGTTAATAGTACGAAACGTTACGTTGATTAACAGAAAATACGTTATAATAACGAAAAATTTCTTTGTATTAACGAATTTGTTTCATTGGCTCACTTTTAGTGACACATTTCGTTAATATAACGAAACTTTTTCTATCAGTGTGGACTTCTTTATCGGTTTGTAAATGATAGCAAAAAAAAACAACGATATTTTTGTTATATATAGGAAAATTGATAAATATTTCATTTTTTGATAATTAATTGATCATTCGGTGTACTTAATATGTATTTCTTCACCGACTAATTACTGGTCTATGACCCAAATTTTTGGGAGATACACATACCACACGTCGAAACATAATAACAAAATAAACTCTATCACGACCACTTCAACCTAGTGTAGGTGGTGGACGCTCATGAACAATCATACATACAAACATTCCCATGACATCCTGAAGTCCATTGTCAATTACGAATGTTTAGAAACGATTTTTCCTTTGGCGTTTTATATTGCAGCATATTTTTTAGCTCTTTGGCTATTTCAGTTGTGCTTGTTTTTTTCTCTTAAAAAGATATTACAACACCAATAACAAATACACACCAATAAATTGTAATTTTGGTGGACGACTGGTCGTTGAATTCGTTCGTGTCTTCCGGTATAGGTAGAAAAATTCTATAGATGCCTACATTCGTTGCATGTGAGTGTGGCTGTGTGTGTTGTGTAGTATCAATTGGTTTTGGAAGCTCAATCATCAGCGTTAGATTTATTACTCGTTACGATTGAAGTTTATTGGTTTTGTTTCCTACCAAGGAAAAAGTTTTCCTTGTTTTGTCTATGTAGTTGAGCTTGAAATCCAAACCAATCGATTCGATTCGTATTGTTCCTATAGCAATTTGGAATCCGGTAATGTTTCAATTGGAGTTGATTGAGTTACGGACCCCCCACCCGCCACGTGGAAGAGTGGGGATCAGTGAATAGGCTAGAAATAAAAAGTATTAAGGATGTCTTTGTTTTCTTGGACATCGTCTGTGTTTCAGGTGTGACAATAACAGTAAAAGAGTTTGTTAATGTGTGGTCATAAATTTTAGATGGGAATTTAAGTGGAGGGAATCAACTGTTTAACAATAAAACAATGAAAGATTTATTTTTATTTCTATACGAAAAGATAAAGAAAATTTTTGGGTGAAATATTTCACGGCGATAGGTCAACAGATGTTGTGGACAATATGGGGACTTATAAATTTCGTAAATACCCTACGGGAAATTGGTGCAAATTGCTACTGACGGTCCTATCACCGTCAGTGGCAATTGTACTGGTGATCCAGTTTGTAGCAGTTTTTAAATAGAGATAATTTAATGATTTCCATACTCTCTTGATATAAAAATCCTATTGGATCTACACATTTAGTGAAGAAGAATTGCCGGAATAACCTATTGTTCAAAATTTTTCAAAAGTTTTTCATTTCTGATGCGATTCGGATAACCAAACTGAAACATATTTCTAAGAGTTTGTCCGAGACTGGTTCATGAGGACCTATATATGGAGTGCTGCTACTAAAATGCCCCAGGACGTGTCATTAAGAACGAGTCCAAGGCGTGTCCTAAAGTGTTAATTTACCCCGTCAATGACAAACAAACAAATGTTAAAGTGACCGGTCCCTTTCATACGCCTTGAACAGAACTAGGACTGGTCCATGCACACCAAGGACTAGTCCTGTACCGGTCCTGTGGTTGATCCATTTCCCGTAGGGTAATTTAGCATTACAATTCGAAAGAAATTTAAAGAAAATAGAACACGTAATAAAAACCACAAACAATTCGTAATTTGATCAAATACCCTCTGATCGCAAACACAATTTGCTATGATGCAGGACATTCTCGTAACAGCCTACTGTACAATTTTAGGCGAACATTAATGTCACAACCACGTATCGTTTTACTATATTATCTCTGACACAGTAAAACCTTCCCAGCAAAAAACGAGCTTCAAAGAAAGTAGTTTGGATCCCCAATTTGTGATCCGGAAGTAGTGCAAACTTGGATCATCTCTATTGAATTTTACATGGGCTTGTCATAGGACGGAAGTACTTCATTTTTAGATCCTTTGCATTGCTTTAGAAGTTGTGCCTTGGAAGTTCATTTGGATGAATAAATTTAAAATACTGAAAAAACTAATTTTTTTTTTCCAATTTCACTTTTTATTTTTATTAGTATTTTTTGTTACACTTTTATTATCTTATTATCTAATTTTTACAAATTGAAAAACTTCTTCGATTCCACCGGGGATTGAATCTGGGTCTGTTGGCACCATAACAGAAAGCCTTAGCACACTCAGCTACAAACGCCATTGAACACAATGCAGCAAAACGTCTTTTCAAATGTTTGTGACATGAACCTAATATGACACCACGGCGTGACATTCTAACTACTTTCTGAGAAGTTCTTTATTATTACGAATAAAAAAATAAAGAACGCTGGTTCAAATCTCACCAGCGGAAATATTTTTCTAAAAAATTATTTTTTTATGTTGTACTTCGTTTTTTTTTTGTTTTTTCGGCATATATTTTGTATAAATGTGTTTTCCATTAAAAATCAACAAAAAATTAATAATTATCGTAATTTCCAAAAAAACCTTCTGAAAAGAACTTCCATGCAAGTAAAAAAAGTCAAACGGCACAGGTTCAAATCCCAGCTGGGATGATTTTTTTTTTTGTTATTTTATTTTTTACTTTTCTATTGATTTTCTATCCTTTTTTTGCGAAATTTAATTTTTTCCAATTTCAAGTAAAGGGTGGTTAAATTGTAGGGGCCGATGTTGAATGTTAACCACACCTAAACGCCAAGTTTTTTTTCCGAATTCTATTTGACATTTCTCTATTTCAGACTTACTCAATTTGAACCATGGACGTCGTGAATGGGCAGAATGGTTCCAAGAAATGGCAACAGTGGATGATCAATTTTCGAAGAAACTCATCTTCAGTGATGAGGCACATTTTCACCTCAGTGGATTCGTCAATAAACAGAATTGCCGCATTTGGGCAAATGAGAATCCAAGAGTGATTGTCGAAAAACCAATGCACCCACAAAGAGTGACTGTTTTGTGCGGTTTATGGGCTGACGACATCATCGGGCCGTATTTTTTTCCAAAATGAGGCCGGTCAGGCAGTTACTGTGAATGGTGTTCGTTATCGTGAGATGATAACGAACTTTTTATGGCCCGAATTAGAAGATATGGATGTGGACGATATGTGGTTTCAGCAGGACGGTGTCACTTGCCACACAGCTAACGAAACAATGGCTCTTTTGCGCAACTAATTCAATGACCGTGTTATCTCACGTAATGGCGATGTCAATTGGCCGCCAAAATCATGTGATTTGTCATCGTTGGACTTTTTTCTTTGGGGTTATTTGAAAGAAAAGGTGTACGTCGATAAGCCAGCAACAATTCAAGAAGTAAAGGATGATATAATTCGGCACATTAACGGCATAGAACCTCCATCATGCCTCAGCGTCATCGAAAATTTAGACCATCGGATGAAGGTGTGCCACCGAGGTCGCGGCGCCCATTTGGTCGATATTTTGTTCCATACATAATTGAGTAATACCAATATATCATAATAAAATAAAATTACAATAATTTCCTAAATAGTTTGTGTTTTATTCAAAATCAACATCGGCCCTTGAAATTTTAACCACCCTTTATATACGGCCGTATGTTCGGCCAGGCCGAATCTTATGTACCCTCCACCATGGATTGCGTAGAAACTTCTACGAAAGACTGTCATCCACAATCGAATTACTTGGGTTATGGTATCTTAAAACTTCTTAACATCGTTTTCCAAATTGTGAGTTAGTCCATACGTGATAAGTCTACAAATAATTACGAATCGATATGGACTTTTGCACGGTACGTAGAGAGCCAGAATTGAAATATGGGGGTCACTTATATGGGGGCTATATACAATTATGAACTTGATATGGACCAATTTTTGTGTGATTGGAGATCGATTTATCTGAGGGCTATATATAACTATATACCGATATGGACCTAGTTAGGCATGGTTGTTAACGGCCACATACTAGCACAATGTACCAAATTTCAACTGACTCGGATGAAATTTGCTCCTCCAAGAGGCTCCAAAACCAAATCTCGGGATTGGTTTTTATAGGGGCTATATATGATTATGGACTGGTATGGACCACTTTTGGCATGGTTGTTAAATATCATATACTACCACCACGTACCAAATTTCAACCAGATCGGATGAATTTTGCTTCTCCAAAAGGCTCCGGAGGTCAAATCTGGGGATCGGTTTATATGGGGGTTACGAATAATTATAAACCGATATGGACCAATTCCTGCATGGTTGCTAGAGACCATATGCTAACACCACGTACCAAATTTCAACCGAACCGGATGAATTTTGCTCATCCCGGAGGCTCCGGAGGCTCCGGAGGTCAAATCTGGGGATCGGTTTCTATGGGGGCTATATATAATTATGGACCGATGTGGGCCAATTTTTGTATGTTTGTTAGAGACCATATACTAACACCATGTACCAGCCGGATCGGATGAAATATGTTTCTCTTAGACGCTCCGCAAGCCAAATCTGAGGGTCCCTTTATATGGGGGCTATACGTAAAAGTGGACCGATATGGCCCATTTGCAATACCATCTGACCTACATCAATAAAAAACTACTAGTGCCAAGTTTTAGGTCGATCGCTTGTTTCGTTCGGAAGATAGCGCGATTTCAACAGACGGACGGACGGACATGCTTAGATCGACTCAGAATTTAACCACGACCCAGAATATAACATATATACTTTATGGGGTCTTAGAGCAATATTTCGATGTGTTACAAACGGAATAACAAAGTTTATATACCCCCATCCTATGGTGGAGGGTATAAAAAATCAAGTATGGGATTTTGGTCTAAAGACAACACTCAACATTCCTGAAAATTTCCATAAAATCGGGGAACTTTTCTCTACGTTTCGGGCATATGTTCTAATGGCAAAAAATCAGGTACCCCATATTAATTGGATAACCTTCCCCCTCTCTAAATTTCTAGTAAATCGGAAAAGTTTAGTTTTGTTACAGTACTTTAAAGGCCACCACGCACTTTCCCTGAAAATTTCAGGCAAATCGGATAATTTTGATAAAATTTTCAAAACAGTCAGGCAAGAGGAAGGTTCCCCTCCCTGAAAATTTCCAGCAAGTTTGTTCAGTCGTTGCCGAGCTTACCCGAAACATACAATGAATAAATATTGTCGTGAGGCCAGACATTTCATGTTCTGAAAATATGAATCCGAATTTTGCATAGTCGTTATAGTAAAATGATTTGACTTAAAATTGGGTATCCTAACATGAAAGAAAATTTTGTCTGACTAAAATGAACTTGGCTTTAATGATTAAAAAAACTATTCAACATACATTAAATTGTATTTAAAATTTTTATTTGTTTCTTGACTATAAAACAAAACACCGTTTAAAAATAGGAAATGTTTTCAACACTTTATTTTATAGACTTTTTTACTTGAAACATATCATAATTTCTACTTTTAGTGGAGTCTGAATTAGGAAATTAAATTAATATGATTTTAAAGAACTCTGATGATGATGAAAGAAGCTGACAAAACGAATAAATTAGACTTTGCTTCCTAGAATCAAATACGCAAAACTTAAATTTAAAATAGAAATGTGTCTTAAATGTATCCTTACTTCATTTCTCCACTTTTTTGGTTCGGAATCAATTCCAAAATAATTAGTGTAAAAACAGAATATATGGGACCAAGCATAATTTTTCAATGTAGAAACAAACAAAAATCTCCATCTTCCTCCACCAGTATATATTTTTGGTCGTTGTGAAATTCAGAGTCCTTCTGTTGAAATCACCCTAACTTCCGAACGAAACAAACTATCGACTTGAATCTAGGTTCAAGTATGTCTATGAGATATGGTATTGTAAATAGACCATATCGGACCACTTTTTGGTATAGGCCCCTAAAAGTGCCAGATTTGATGCAATTTAGAAGACAATGTTAAGAAGTTTTAAGATACCTTGCTATCGACAATTGTTATCACAATCCCAGTTATTAGTTTTTGATTTCAGTCTTTAGTAGAAATTTTTATTAAGCAATCCATGGTACATAAGGTTCCGCCTTTCTGAACTTTCTTGTTTATTATTAATTTTAATTGTTTCAAGTCATCCGTTTAAATCAAGAAGAGTGCACTCTTAGGTATTGTTTACACTAAGCTAATTAAATTAATAATTACTACGTGTGGTTTTCAAAGTTTTGCAGCTAAATCAGTCTCATTCTAATCGCATATCAATAGAAGGAAGCAAAACAAAAAAAAGAATAAAACAAAGTAAAGTGAGACCTTTAATGATATCGCTAATTCTATAGAATTAATTAAAAGCATAAAGAATCCACGTCTAGGAATTCAAGGCCATTACCACCCCTCGTATGTAGTAAAGTGTTGTGTAATTCACCCCCCGCCATGTAATCAACTTTGCTTTGTCTATGCCGTGATGACTTTTTCTTTTGCCAAAAGAAAAATCATCGTTGTACTAAGGGAAATATGCAATATTTAATATTTGGATAATTTCTTATTACTCTGCACATTCTCGCCAATGCTTTGAGTTGATTTAATAAATTAACATTAATTAGCTTTCAGTTTTTTTTTTGTTCGAAAGTTTACTCCTAAGAAGTTTTTCTTTCAAGAGGCAATCATAATTTCCTTCCCAATATCAATAGAAGAAAAGGGAAACATAATTCATGATATAGCTGCGTACGTGTCTTTTCATGTAATTTCCAGATTGCTTACTACAAACCATACATCGTCCAACATAGGGGATAGATGGATTGACTCCATAGCCCACGAAAAAGAACTCTTGTGCTGATGATGCTTTCCTTGATTTCTTCCGTTGACTTATACTGCTCGACACTTACGTTTGAAGTGAAAATTTAGAGTGTCATTGATGTGAAGCCATTAGCGAATTGCTACTTTGTATGGGATGTTTTACACGTTTACCTTTGAGAGCCAGAAAAGTGTGAATGCCTACATTCATTTCGCACAAAACTTAAGTGGTTTTTGTGGAATGCCATAGTTTTCGACACACGTGGAAAAATAACTTTTAACAACAACAACAACACTGATTTATTAGGAAAGACATAAAATGTTGAAAATATCAATAAAAACTTTTCTCACAGCATTTATGATGACCATACAGGTTTGTTGTCGTACAAGATACATTTAACGTACCTTAATACATCTACTATACGAGTATACAAATAAATCGAGTTTTCCTGACTCCAGAACGCACGAACCTATTTCCACGGTTTTGCATTCGTTGGAAAGGTCAAGAAAAGTTTCAACGGAAAAGCAGGAAAATTTTTCTTTTTTATATACAGCGCACATTACAAAAATTTATATTTGGAATTCATCGCAATTGCTTTTGTTAAAAAATAATTTTATTTTTTCTCATGACAAATGTTCGTAGAGGGTAATCATGTGGGGAAAATAGGGTACCTCATTTTTTGATATCTGGTATGAGAGGGGGACATCCCCCAACTTTTTAAAAATTGGGTCAACGTTCTCCGATTTGGGTGAAATTTCCAAGGAAGGATAGGTGTGATGTCTAGACAAAGACCCTCTAGTTTATTTTTCGATATTTGGTCGCGGAGGTGGACCACCTTTTATACGATTTTAGTTTAAAGTACAGTAAGAAACCAAAATTCTCTGATTTACTTTAGATTTACAAAGAGGTAATGAATTTATTATGGAATATCCGATACCTCACCCTTGCCCTTTTTCGATATTTGTTCGAGAAGGGGGCTTCCTCTTTGTCCCACTTGTTTAAAGTACAGTGAAAAAACTAAAATTTGTCGACTTACTGAAGTTTTACGGAGAACTAGGGGGAGAAAATGAAATTTATATGAAGTATATGATTTTTTTATATTTGATCGGGGAAAAATAAAAGGGCACAGGGAGACCTCCTTTCTCCTCAAGTACATACCGTGAAACAATTAAACTTTTCCAATTTACTTGAAATTTACATAGGATGTGGGGTGGGTATTATTATTATAATGTATATGTGATTTTTGTGTATTCGTAATGGAAGAGGACAAGGGGTGCCTGCTGTTTAAAAATTGGGCTTATAATTTGCTTGAGATTTTCTGGCACACAATATACGCTATATCATTTTTCGATATTGGGACGGGGTCTCCCTCCTCTAAAACTGAAAAAAAAATAGAATTTTCAACTTTACTTGAAATTTACAAAGGCCGTAGGGGGACCTTATGAAATCGATTTTTTGGACGGGAACCTTCTCCTAGGACCACACTATGAAACTTGAAGGAAAGAATTTGCAGAGAAAGTGACGTCCCTTTACGAAAAATAGAGCATAATCTAACCATCTCCGATTTACTTGAAATTGGGAGAAGATGATTAAATTTATACAGGGTACATGATTTTTCGATCTCTGTTTGGGGAAGGGGAATAGTGAAGTTGGGTAGTTTGTGAAATGGATATAGGGTACGTGAATTTACGATATCTGGTCGGCGAGGAGCGAAGGAGTGGGTTCCCTTTTGTCAGATTTTTTGAAAATAGAAAGTAGAGGATTGTCGATAAATGGGAAGTCGGTGCATAATTTTATACTTTTTCCACAAGCTTCTGCCAGACTTTTTTAAGCAAAAAGACTTAAATTTAGATTAGGTTGACAGGCAACGTAGAGGGTGCTTCATTTTCTGGGTCATGTTTGGAAAAAGCATGTTCTCCGTGTCCAACACAAATGTTAATATGGTAAATTTTTAAGTACTTTTACTTTTTCCGATTTATTGGACGGTATGTTGAGGAGAAATATATCTCCCCTTGACAAACTACACTTGAAATCCACAGGAAATGTAGAAGATTGTCCAACGATTTGAATACAGAACAATTAAAAACCAAAAAATTGGTTGAAAGGAAACACCCACTACCCGACGTTTGTTAAGCCGGTCCTTTTTACATCTGCATAACCGCCCTCTTTCTGTATATAAACGAAAAAGAAAGTAGTCCAATTTTTTTGAAATGTATGGGACACGTGTGTGGAAACCATGGAGTGATTAATCAGTACTTCAGTTTTTATGCCAGTTTTCCCCTGACCCTACTCTTTAAAAGAGTTCAAATCTTTTCGAATTTGTTTTCAGATCGAAATATATGGTTGACTAAGTTGGCGGGCCGGGTTAAGCTAGCTTATGTATTAGCCTATCCATACGGAAGTTTTATTGTTTATGGAAAGATAAAAATATTCTGTAAATGGTTAGCAAACCAGCATTTTTAGGTTTTCATGATTCCGATGTAATTTTCGAGTTTTTTGCGAAGTTTTTCAGGCAAAAGTTTTTTTTTTAATTAAATTAAATTTTTTTAGAGTTTGAACGAAATTTTTGATTTTTCGGGTTAATCAAGAATATTAAATTTTTTCACTCCAATTTAGGAAATTTCGAACTTTTCTGTATTTGGATGAAATTTTCAATTTTTTCGGGGTGATCACAAAATAACCTTCTTTTCGCTCTATGACGCTTAGTTTAGGACATATGAGCAAAATAAGTTTTCCAGGATTCCGATTGAATTTTTAATTTTTTTCAGGATTCCGATTGAATTTTCTCTCTACAAAGCTTAGTTGAGCAGAAATGAGCAAAGAACATTTTTAATATAAAAATTTCGAGTTTTTCAGGATTCCGATGAAATTTTCGATTTTTTTGAGGGTGACCTCTCAAAAAATTCGGTCTATGGATCTAATTAAGGGAATGTGAGCAAAAAATTTTTCATATAAAAAATTAAATTTTTCAAAGATTTGGATGACATTTTCGATTCTTTGGGGTGGTCTCGAATTAACCTTCTTTTCGCTCTACGGCGCATAATTTGGCAGGTATGAGCAAAAAGTTTCTAATATAAAAAATTTCATATAAAAATGTTGACGTATATTTTAGGAAAAATGCGCAAAAATACATTTTTCGTATAAAAATTTCAAGGTTTTTAGGATTCCGATGGAATTATCGAATTTTTGGGGGCGATCACGAATTGACTTTCACCTTTTCACTTTACGCTTCGTGTAGGAGATATGAACAAATTTCAATTTCGTACTAAATTGGATGGAATTGTAAATTTTTTGGGGTGGTTACGTAGCAGCCTCCTTTTCGCTCTATAAAGCTTAGCTTAGTAGAATAAGTAAAGGAAGTTTTTCATATAATTTTTTTTTTTTAAGATTGTGATGGAATTTTGATTTTTTTGGGTCATCACGAATTGACCCCCTTTTTGCTCTACAGACGCTTAGTTTAGGAGATTTGAAACAAAGATATTTCTTATATAAAAATTTCGATTTAAATTAGAGACCAAATTTAAAACGGATCGGATGAAATTTGTTCTTCCATAAGGTTTCAGAAGTCAAATTTTGGGGGCTATATACACACAAAGAAAAACTAGTTAAAATTGAGCCAACGTGAAATATTCATTGATATAATGAAACATTTTCATTAATACAATGAAAATATTCGTTAATAATACGAAACGTTTCATTGATTTATTGAAAATTCGTTATAATAACGAAAATCTATTTCAATGGCTTAATTTTAATGAAAAATGTCGTTAATATAATGCATTTTTATACCCTCCACCATAGGATGGGGGTATATTAACATTGTCATTCCGTTTGTAACACATCGAATATTGCTCTAAGACCCCATAAAGTATATATATTCTGGGTCGTGGTGAAATTCTGGGTCGATCTGAGCATGTCCGTCCGTCCGTCCGTCCGTCTGTTGAAATCACGCTAACTTCCGAACGAAACAAGTTATCGACTTGAAACTTGGCACAAGTAGTTGCTATTGATGTAGGTCGGATGGTATATCAAATGGGCCATATCGGTCTACTTTTACGCATAGCCCCCATATAAACGGACCCCCAAATTTGATTTGGGATTGCTCTAAGAGAAGCAAATTTCATCCAATCTGGCTGAAATTTGGTACATGGTGTTAGTATATGGTCTTTAACAAACATGCAAAAATTGGTCCATATCGGTCCACTTTTACGTATAGCCCCCATATAAACGGACCCCCAAATTTGGCTTGCGATTGCAAATTTCATCCGATCCGGCTGAAATTTGGTACATGGTGTTGTTATATAGTCTCTAAGAATCGTGCAAAAATTGGTCCATATAGGTCCATAATTACATATAGCCCCCATATAAACCGATCCCCCGATTTGGATTTCGGAGCCTCTAAGAGAACCAAATTTCATCCGATCCGGCTGAAATCTGGTGCGTGGTGTTAGTATATGTTATCTAATGACCATGCAAAAATTGGTCCACATCGGCCTATAATTATATATAGCCCCCATATAAACCGATCCCCAGATTTGACGTCGGAGCCTCTTAGAGGAGCAAAAGTCATCCGATCCGAATGATATTTGGTACGTGGTGTTAGTATATTATCTCTAACAACCATGCCAAAATTGGTCCATATCGGTCCATAATTATATATAGCCCCCATATAAATCGATCCCCAGATTTGTCCTCCGGAGCCTCTTGGAGGAGCTAAATTCATCCGATCCGGTTGAAATTTGGAACATGGTGTTAGAATGTGGTCTCTAACAAACACGCGAGAATTGGTCCATATCGGTCAATAATTATATATAGCCCCCGTATAAACTGTTCCCCAGATTTGATCTCCGGAGGCTCTTGGAGGAGCAAAATTCATCCGATCCGGTTGAAATTTGCAACGTGGTGTTAGTATAAGGCCGCTAATAACCATGCCAAAATTGGTTCATATCGGTCTATAGTTATATATAGCCGATCCCCAATCACACAAAAATTGGTCCATATCGGTTCATAATCATGGTTGCCACTCGAGCCAAAAATAATCTACTAAAATTTTATTTCTATAGAAAACATTGTCAAAATGTTATTTCTATAGAAAATTTTGTCAAAATTTTATTTCTATAGAAAATTTTTTCCAAATTTTATTTCTATAGAAAATTTGTTTCCAAATTTTACTTCTATAGAAAATTTTGTCAAAATTTGATTTCTATAGAAACTTTAAACTTAATTATATACGTATTTAATCGGCCTTTTTTAGTTTAATATATACCACGTATGGACTATGTGGTATATATTACGGTGTTAAGAAGTTCTAAGATACCTTGCCATCGGCAAGTGTTACCGCAAGCCAAGTTATTCGATTGTGGATGACAGTCTTCAGTAGAAGTTTCTACGTAATCCATGGTGTAGGGTACATAAGCTTCGGCCTGGCCGAACTTGCGGCCGTATATACTTGTTTTCTGTTAGTATATAATAAAGAACCTATATGGAACAAATTTGATATCACATACCCAATTTCATCTATATCGGATACAATTCGATTTTCCAGGAGGCTCATATATATATATGACTTTTTTATGGTGGTTAGAGTCCATATATTGACATCACGTACCAAATCTAAAGTGGATCTGATGAAATATTTACTTTCAGGAAGCTCTGGAAATCAAATCTAGGGATCGATTTATATGAGGAATATACCTATAATTGGTCCGATTTAGCCAATTTACAATACCTTCCAAACTACATCAATAACAACTACTTGTGCTATGTTTCAAGTGGATAGCTTGTTTCGTAATATATCAAACGGAATGACAAAGTTATGGTGGAGGGTATACAAATGGAAACGACATCATTATTTTAACTTCAATTTTGTAAGAACTACATTAAAATTTTTATTTATGTCTTAAAATTATCCAAAGAAGCCTCAATTTTTTCAAGTGTAGGTTAACACATCGTCAGAAAGTAAAAAACTCAAAAGTTAATTGCAAATTTGTGTGTCTTACGTGAGAAAAAAAAATCAAGTTGCCCCAAGCAATTTAGAATTTCCGTGATTTTGGGCGCATAGCCAAACCGTAAAAAAGTACTTACGACTAGGGGATGGGTGCTGACTGCATTTGATTTCATTCAATATATTCAAAAGATTCACTCCAATATTTTTCTCCTGATATTATTGTTCAAAGAAAATTGCATTTCATGCATTCACTGCCACACGACTTTGTTAATAAGTTTATATTTTTTGGCTTTAATATTCCATGAGAACATACACAACCGGGGAATTTAATTGTTGACTATTACTACGTCACCTTAAGAATGTATGAAAATATTGCAAATACGGTTAAAACAAATTATATATCATAAATTTTTGGATTGTTTTTGAGGTGAAAATAGGATAGGTAATATTTTTGGCTTACATTTATACACTGCGTCATATTGTGGAATAGGGTATTGCATATGTTCGCAACACCCATAAGGAGACGAAATAGACACATGGACAATAATACTCAGCGCCTGCTCCTGAGCACGATTGCCACAGTTGCAAGAAATCAACCAAAACCGGTAAATTTTTTACTGTTGTTTTGTTGATATCAGCTTAAAGCCATGCATTGACTAAACTACAAGTGTAGCTTAACCAACTGAGGAAAAGTATGCTTGTCAAATTTATTTGGGCAAAGCCCTATAGACTGGAAGATGGTTGGATGTACAGCTGTTTCGGAATTACCACATTCCTCATCAGACTGCAAGATGGTTGGATGTACAGCTGTTTCGGAATTACCACATTCCTCATCAGCATCCTCTACTTGCAGCAAAACTATCAACCAATTATCAGAATAAATTCGGGTAATTCACTCAACCCAAAGTGAACTACACTTGAACCTCCCGAAAAAGGGTTTGATAGTCGGCTACTGCCTCGGGAGGTTCAAGTGTAGTTCACTTTGGGTTGAGTGAATTACCCGAATTTATTCTGATAATTGATTGATAGTTTTGCTGCAAGTAGAGGATGCTGATGAGGAATGTGGTAATTCCGAAACAGCTGTACATCCAACCATCTTGCAGTCTATAGGGCTTTGCCCAAATAAATTTGACAAGCATACTTTTCCTCTGTTGGTTAAGCTACACTTGTAGTTTAGTCAATGCATGGCTTTAAGCTGAGATCAAAAAAAACAACAATAACGATTGAAGAGAAGCCAACAATAACAAACGAAACGAAATAAAATAAAATTTTGACAAAATGTTCTATAGAAATAAAATTTTGACAAAATTTTCTAAAGAAATAAAATTTTGACACAATTTTCTATTAAAATAAAATTTTGACACAATTTTCTATAGAAATAAAATTTTGACAAAATCTTCTATAGAAATAAAATTTTGAAAAAATTCATATTTTTATACCCACCACCATAGGATGGGGGGTATATTAACTTTGTCATTCCGTTTGTAACACATCGAAATATTGCTCTAAGACCCCATAAAGTATATATATTCTGGGTCATGGCGAAATTCTGAGTCGATCTGAGCATGTCCGTCCGTCCGTCCGTCCGTCTGTTGAAATCACGCTAACTTCCGAACGAAACAAGCTATCGACTTGAAACTTGGCACAAGTAATTGTTATTGATGTAGGTCGGATGGTATTGCAAATGGGCCATATCGGTCCACTTTTACGTATAGCCCCCATATAAACTAACCCCAAAATTTTGCTTGCGAGGAGTCTAAGAGAAGCAAATTTCATCCGATCCGGCTGAAATTTGGTACATGGTGTTAGTATATGGTCTCTAACAACCATGCAAAAATTGGTCCACATCGGTCCATAATTATATATAGCCCCCATATAAACCGATCCCCCGATTTGGCTTGCGAGGCCCCTAAGAGAAGCAAATTTCATCCGATCCGGCTGAAATTTGGTACGTGATGTTAGTATATGGTCTCTAACAACCATGAAAAAATTGGTCCACATCGGTTCATAATTATATATAGCCCATATATAAACCGATCACCAGATTTGACCTCCGGAACCTCTTGTAAGACCAAAATTCATCTGATTCAGTTGAAATTTGGTACGTGGTGTTAATATATGGCCTCAAACTCCCATGCAAAAATTGGCCGATATCGGTCCATAATTATATATAGGCCCCATATAAACCGATCCCCAGATTTGACCTCTAGAGCCCCTTGGAAGAGCAAAATTCTTCCCATTCGGTTGGAATTTGGTACGTGATGTTAGTATATGGTATCCAACAACCTTGCAGGAATTGGTTCCTATCAGTCCATAATTATATATAGCTCCCATATAAACCGATCCCCAGATTTGACCTCCGGTGCCTTTTGGAGAAGCAAAATTCATCCGATCTGCTTGAAATTTGGAACGTGGTGGTAGTATATGATATTTAACAACCATGCCAAAAGTGGTCCATATCAGTCCATAATCGTATAATCCGAGTGAGTTGAAATTTGGTACATTGTGCTAGTATATGGTCGTTAACAACCATGCTTAACTAGGTCCATATCGGTCTATAGTTATATATGACCCTCAGATAAATCGATCCCCAATCACACAAAAACTGCTCCATATCAAGTTCATAATTGTATATAGCCCCCATATAAGCGATCCCCATATTTCAATTCTGGCTCTCTACGTACAAAAAGTCCATATCGATTCGTAATTATTTGTAGACTTAACTATACATAACTTTTTTATCTAATATACCACGTATGGACTAAATCACAATTTAGAAAACGATGTTAAGAAGTTTTAAAATACCACAACCCAAGTAATTCGATTGTGGATGATAGTCTTTCGTAGAAGTTTCTACGCAATCCATGGTGGTGGGTACATAAGATTCGGCCTGGCCGAACTTGCGGCCGTACATACTTGTTTAAAAATAAAAATTTCTATAGAAAATAATTTTGTCAAAATTTTCCATAGAAATAAAATTTTGACAAAATTTTCTATACAAATAAAATTTTGACAAAATTCATATTTTTTTAAAAATAAAACTTTGTATACAAAATAATTTTGACAAAATTTTCCATAGAAATAAAATTTTGACAAAATTTTCCATAGAAATAAAATTTTGACAAAATTTTCAATGGAAATAAAATTTTGACAAAATTTTCAATGGAAATAAAATTTTGACAAAATTTTCAATGGAAATAAAATTTTGACAAAATTTTCCATAGAAACACAATTTTGACAAAATTTTCCATAGAAACACAATTTTGACAAAATTTTCTATAGAAATAAAATTTTGACAAAATTTTCTATAGAAATAAAATTTTGACAAAATTTTCTATAGAAATAAAATTTTGACAAAATTTTCTATAGAAATAAAATTTTGACAAAATTTTCTATAGAAATAAAATTTTGACAAAATTCATATTCGTTAAAAAAAATAATTTTCGTGTTATTTCATACGATACATTGTGAATAAGTTCATCCTTTTTGTAGATGTAGTCTCGTTGTTGGTGTAAATTGAAATAAAATGTTGAGAAAATTTTCCATAGAAATAAAATTTTGACAAAATTTTCCATAGAAATAAAATTTTGACAAAATTTTCCATAGCAATAAAATTTTGACAAAATTTTCCATGGAAATAAAATTTTGACAAAATTTTCCATAGAAAGACAATTTTCACAAAATTTTCTATAGAAATAAAATTTTGACAAAATTCATATTCGATAAAAAAAATTAATTTTCGTGTTATTTCATACGATACATTGTGAGTAAGTTCTCCCTTTTTGTAGATGTAGTCTCGTTGTTGGTGGAAGCTGAAATAAAATGTTTACAAAATTTTCTATAGAAATAAAATTTTGACAAAATTTTCTATAAAAATAAAATTTTGACAAAATTCATATTTTTTAAAAATTTTAATTTTCGTGTTATTTCATACGATACATTATGAGTAATTTCTACCTTTTTGTAGATGTAGTCCCGTTGTTGGTGTAAGCTAAAATCGTTAGCACATTTGAAATTCGACACATTTCCAAACATTGGACTCCGTTCAAGGACATTAGCCGATTTATATTTCAAATCTACAGATTTTGTAGAAGACTAACAAATTTGAAGAATTTGAGATTGTATCGAAAATGTAGATCTACAAAGTTGTGCAATATAAAGGGTGATTCTTTTGAGGTTAGGTTTTTCATGCGTTAGTATTTGACAGATCACGTGGGATTTCAGACATGGTGTCAAAGAGAAAGATGCTCAGTACGCTTTGACATTTCATCATGAATAGACTTACTAACGAGCAACGCTTGCAAATCATTGAATTTTATTACCAAAATCAGTGGCAGAAAATCCGCTTTTTTATCGACAAATTTTGTTCAGCGATGAGGCTCATTTCTGGTTGAATGGCTACGTAAATAAGCAAAATTGCCGCATTTGGAGTGAAGAGCAACCAGAAGCCGTTCAAGAACTGCCCATGCATCCCGAAAAATGCACTGTTTGGTGTGGTTTGTACGCTGGTGGAATCATTGGACCGTATTTTTTCAAAGATGCTGTTGGACGCAACGTTACGGTGAATGGCGATCGCTATCGTTCGATGCTAACAAACTTTTTGTTGCCAAAAATGGAAGAACTGAACTTGGTTGACATGTGGTTTCAACAAGATGGCGCTACATGCCACACAGCTCGCGATTCTATGGCCATTTTGAGGGAAAACTTCGGAGAACAATTCATCTCAAGAAATGGACCGGTAAGTTGGCCACCAAGATCATGCGATTTGACGCCTTTAGACTATTTTTTGTGGGGCTACGTCAAGTCTAAAGTCTACAGAAATAAGCCAGCAACTATTCCAGCTTTGGAAGACAACATTTCCGAAGAAATTCGGGCTATTCCGGCCGAAATGCTCGAAAAAGTTGCCCAAAATTGGACTTTCCGAATGGACCACCTAAGACGCAGCCGCGGTCAACATTTAAATGAAATTATCTTCAAAAAGTAAATGTCATGGACCAATCTAACGTTTCAAATAAAGAACCGATGAGATTTTGCAAATTTTATCCTTTTTTTTTTTTAAAAGTTATCAAGCTCTTAACAAATCACCCTTTATAATATAGTGTGCTCCGCCCGACTATAGAATTCTCTTACTTGTTTTATTTGATTCATTGTACTTTTTAATCACCTTTTCAGTATATAGACAAAAGTATATCTGTGTTAGGTTCATGCACCTTAATTTAATTTAAATCATATTTTTATAAAGCGGCTTATTATATCGGGCAAACTTCGACCAATCCCCATATATAACTTCAAATATATAAAAATTCCCCTAGTTCCCAACTCGAAAATCCGGTCTCTTTTCTTAAACAAATATTCCCAATTTGGGGGAATCCCCAATACTGGCTCAATACACTGGAGCTAAGAACGAAATGTTAATACAAATTAAAAAAAGTAAACCTCTTGTCCGAGACTGGAGTAGAACCTTGATTCTTGCCATTAATAATTAAATCCTCTCTACTTTACCTCTTTCTTACTAATTAATATAAAATTTTAAAATTGAGAAATCGAACTACATGTAGCTCATTTCATTCTTTTCGATATGCCTGAAATTATAGAAATTTGTCATACAAGTAACATGTAAATCGATTATTATTCAAATGTATGACAATATTTTTTTCCATCCATTTCAAACATTCACATGAACTCTTTATCATATTTTACAGTAGACAAATGACAGACCAGGTCATTTATTTGGAAAATTCTGTTTTGAGACAGAGAATCTCAAAACCAAAACGATTAGGGGACAATGTATGTTAGTTTCCATCACTCATAGACGAGTAAGTAGAGATTTGCATGGTTATTGATTTAAAATGCTTAATGTTGTCGAAATCCTGATTGTCCAAGTATCTAAGTGATTTACAACTCCAACTCCATAGCAAATCACATGTATGTGGGAGCACTCTTGCAATGGCCAATGGACAATCAAATATCTCATAATCTACAAAGCATTTTGAAGAGACGAAAAAGGTTATAACAATGAAATGGTAAATAAATTAATCGATTTGGTATAAATTTGGAATCGAATATTGAAAAATTTCATAGAGTGAAGTGGACATGGTCGTCTGTATTTTATACCAAAGTGGTAGGTACCCGTTTAAGAGAGGTGAATTTTAATGCCTCTCTTGTAAGTTTGATTGGCATTTTTTAAAAGTTTCACTGTGTATATTCCCGAAACCAAGTAAAGCTGTCGCATCCCCAATACTTTTGACCTCAAAATTCAATCCCCTACAATTTTCGGGACAATCCTAAATTTCCAATATTTTCATAGTTCATAACAATTTTCATGCTCTATTTTATAACCCATTTTGACCTGAGGCAAATGTAATTGCAGAATTTCCCAACAATATCATCGGTAACTCCAACAACCACAACAACTCCAAAAGTATTACATTCACATCAATAATGGAAAATTTGCTGGATTTTGAAATGTAGCTTAACTAGACAGATGCATACGAAACAAAGACACAAACTAAAAATGGTCGCTCAGATATCCTTGACCAACAATGATACAGCACACACTATCGCACACGTATATGTGCGTATACAAATCCACAATTACATTTACGCAATTTATTTGGACCCATTGCAGCAATTGATATGGTTTTTGTTTGGGGAGTAAACAAAAACTCCATAGCAAATCACATGTATGTGGGAGCACTCTTGCAATGGCCAATGGACAATCAAATATCTCATAATCTACAAAGCATTTTGAAGAGACGAAAAAGGTTATAACAATGAAATGGTAAATAAATTAATCGATTTGGTATAAATTTGGAATCGAATATTGAAAAATTTCATAGAGTGAAGTGGACATGGTCGTCTGTATTTTATACCAAAGTGGTAGGTACCCGTTTAAGAGAGGTGAATTTTAATGCCTCTCTTGTAAGTTTGATTGGCATTTTTTAAAAGTTTCACTGTGTATATTCCCGAAACCAAGTAAAGCTGTCGCATCCCCAATACTTTTGACCTCAAAATTCAATCCCCTACAATTTTCGGGACAATCCTAAATTTCCAATATTTTCATAGTTCATAACAATTTTCATGCTCTATTTTATAACCCATTTTGACCTGAGGCAAATGTAATTGCAGAATTTCCCAACAATATCATCGGTAACTCCAACAACCACAACAACTCCAAAAGTATTACATTCACATCAATAATGGAAAATTTGCTGGATTTTGAAATGTAGCTTAACTAGACAGATGCATACGAAACAAAGACACAAACTAAAAATGGTCGCTCAGATATCCTTGACCAACAATGATACAGCACACACTATCGCACACGTATATGTGCGTATACAAATCCACAATTACATTTACGCAATTTATTTGGACCCATTGCAGCAATTGATATGGTTTTTGTTTGGGGAGTAAAGAAAAGGGCCTTCATTTTCCTAATCTGTCTGTGGGCTAAAAATTCTTTACTATATTGAAGTATAAACAAATATATATGGCCGTAAGTTCGGTCAGGCCGAATCTTATGTACCCTCCACCATGGAATGTGTAGAAAATTCTACTAAAGACTGTTATCCACAATCGAATTACTTGGATTGTGGTAATACTCGCCGATGACAAGGTATCTTAAAAAAAAAAACTTCTAAATTGGAAGTTAGACCATACGGGGTATATTTTAGGCAAAAAAGAAGACTAAGATTATTCTGGTCGAGAACTGAATTATATAGGTTTAATTCAGTTCTTGACCGGTATGAATTTTTGCGCGCTAAAAGAGTGGCAGAAGTGAAATAGGGGCGTCGGCTTATATGGGGACTACGGTCAAAATTTGGTCAAGGGAAAACGCGTGTAAATCGGTGAAATCGTTTATTTAAAAAATCAAATTAAATTTCTTTTTCAAGTTCAATTAGTATAAAATTCAGGAAAAATATTCAGTTAGGCTTTCGCTTTTCCTGCCATCAGATTTTGTGCAGCCACCTTGTCCACCTTCTTCGCCGCAGAAAGCCAGTTTGCCTTGAACTGCCGCTCGTCCTTAGCAGGTTTTTTGGTCTTCTTTAGGTTCCGCTTGACAATAGCCCAGTATTTCTCAATTGGGCGGAGCTCTGGCGTGTTGGAAGGGTTCTTGTCCTTGGGAATCACCAGCACGTTGTTGGCGGCGTACCACTCCATGGTATTTTTACCGTAATGGCAATATGCCAAATGCGGCCAAAACAGTACGGAACAACCGTGTTTCTTCAGGAAAGGCAGCAGACGTTTATTCAAACACTCTTTCACGTAAATTTCTTGGTTGACAGTCCCGGAAGCTATGAAAATGCTGCTTTTCAAGCCACAGGTACAGATGGCTTGCCAAACCAGATATTTCTTTGGGAACTTTGACAGTTTTATGTGCTTGAAAATATCTGCTACCTTTCCCCTTCTTTTTGCCGTATAAAACTCCTGTCCCGGAAGCTGCTTGTAGTCGGCTTTGACGTAGGTTTCGTCGTCCATTACCACGCAGTCAAACTTCGTCAGCATCGTCGTGTACAGCCGCCGGGATCGCGCTTTGGCCGTCGTCTTTTGTTTATCATTGCGATTTGGAGTCACTACCTTCTTGTAAGTCGATAGTCCGGCTCGTTTTTTGGCTCGATGCATGATTGTAGACGATACACCCAGCTTATTTGCGGCATCTCGGAGAGAGAGGTTAGGGTTTCGCTTGAAACTACCGGCAACTCTCTTTGTCGTCTCAGCGGCTTCCGTTTTCGATTTCCCCCCGATCCAGACTTCCTGGCTGTCGACAAACGTTCCCCAAACACTTTAATTACATTTGTAACGGTTGATTTGGCAACTTTTAGCGATTTTGCCAGCTTTGCGTGCGAGTAGCTCGCATACGCTGCTCTTCTTGCTTGGACGGCATTTTGACAACTGAAGAGTGAATTACAAAATAAAAATAGGAGCAACATTCTACGCACACACACCTTCAGGGTTTTTAAATGCAAAATTGAACGAAATACATCAAGTTTATATTGACCAAATTTTGACCGTATCACCCTGTAGCCGAGCTCCAATCACACAAAAATTGGTCCATATCGGTTCATAATCATTGTTGCCACTCGAGCCAAAAATAATCTACCAAAATTTTATTTCTATAGAAAATTTTGTCAAAATTTTAATTCTATAGAGAATGTTGTCAAATTTTTAATTCTATTGAAAATTTTGTTAAAATTTTATTTCTATAGAAATTTTTGTCAAAATTTTATTTCTATAGAAAATTTTGACAAAATTTTATTTCTATAGAAAATTTTGACAAAATTTTATTTCTATAGAAAATTTTGACAAAATTTTATTTTTTATAGAAAAATTTTGTCCAAATTTTACTTCTATAGAAAATGTTGTCAAGATTTTATCGAATTTTTATTTCTATACAAAATTTTGTCAAACTTAATTATATACGTATCTAACCGGCCTTTTTTAGTTTAATATGCACTACGTATGGACTAACTTGCAATTTAGAAGACGTTGTTAGGAAGTTTCAAGATACCTTGCCATCGGCAAGTGTTACCGCAACCCAAGTAATTCGATTGTGGATGACAGTCTTGAGTAGAAGTTTCTACGCAATCCATAGTGGAGGGTACATAAGCTTCGGCCTGGCCGAACTTACGGCCGTATAGACTTGTTTGTTTTTAATTTCTTCATCCACACCCTCACAAAAAATCGCTTCTGTAACATATACTCCCAAACATATTTTGCTTCAAGCATATACATTTTTGGGTATTGCCCAAACATTTATATGTTTGATCTCTACCAATATATAATATGTTTGAAAGCATATTGGTCTAAACAATATATGTTTGGGTAGTCTAAGTTCCTAACATTTTGTATTTTTGCATCCAAATTCAATAATGTTGTCTTCCAAAAAACAATATGTTATTATGTGACCATATAATATGTTTGGAAGCATTTTGCACCCAAAAATATTATATGCTTAAAAAAATTCTCCCAAACAATATTGTGCTCAAAATTTTATTTATTTATTTATATATTTACAATCATAATGAATTATGAAAATAAACAGGTAATATAGGTGCTAACAACATAGGTTTTCGACCTGAATGCTAAAAATTTTGTTTCTGCCCAATTGTATTTTTCCCCGACATCTTTCTCACTTCCACGAGATTTTTTAGTTCTTAGCACCTATTTCTGTAATACAAACATTGTAGAAGAAATTATTCAATTTTATGATTTTTTTTATTTTAATTTTACCTTTTGCCGGACGGGGATTCGAACAGCGGACCATACAGTTTGTAAGGATCAAAGAAGTAGCTGATCAATTGCCCAAGGAAAAATAAAATGTTAATTTTGTAATAACAAGCAACAACCACCAACTTAATTCAATATCGCTCCAAGCTACTAAACATATATATGTTTATAGGCTATTTCTAAATTAATATATGTTTGCATCCAAGCATATTATATTTACAATCATTTTATGTCCCAAACATAATATGTTCTAACATATTAACATATATGTCCCTAACATGTTATGCTAGTTTATGAACATTATATGCTTGCACTCAAAAATATTGTGTTTAAAAATTTGTGTTCCAAACATATAATGTTTATAGCCAAACATATGAAAAACAGTCTTTTTCATCCGTGCAAATGAACTTCCAAGGCACAACTTCTAAAGCAATACAAAGGGTCCAAAAATGGAGTACTTTCGTCCTATGACAAGCGCATATGAAATTCATTGAAGATGATCCAAGTTTGCACTGCTTCCGGATCATAAATTGGGGATCCAAACTACTTTTTTGACAGCTCTTTTTTTTTGGCTGGTATATGAAATACCCCATCTATAGGTGGCCTTTACAACTCCATCCATGTCGTATTCCTAAATTCCTCACCACAATTTGCTATTGAGTTGGCATTCTCTAGCTATTGCCTTTGCTACAGTATGACTAAATGTAAAATTATGTAAATGCGACCCTAGTTCTTCCTTGTCTGTATTTTATGGCATTTTATTCGTTTTGATTCGTAACAAACGATTTTTGGTATGATTTTGATTGTCAACAAATTGATATACGAGTCGAAGCGACTGCTCAAAGGATTGCTGCATTGATTGCCGCCCATACTACGGCAAACTCAAATGCATTGGCAGGCTGGCAGGCAGGATGCTCGCATTCAACTACAACTCAAAATGCAAGTCAACTACGTAGGAGGGCATTCATTAAATGAATTATCTTTAATGACATTTGCTCTGTATGGGCATGCTATCCATATGCAATATGATTTCAATTTAATTTTATTTCAAATGTCCGAATTGTAACAAAATGTCATCAATGTGCATGTCATCATCCAAAAGGGAAAGGTAGAATTAATAATGGAAATTGTTTTGGAAGTTTTGAGGTTGTTGGTTTTTTTTTTCGAATGAAATGTGATTAGTAGTTTAGTTTAATTTAGAGTAGATGGTCATAAAGTACATTAAATATTTATGGTTTATCATTTAAGTTTTGCTATAAAACAATAATGAGTTAAGGATTTAAATATATAGATTTCAAATGGTTCTATATTTTAATTTGTAAGTTTTTCAAGGTTTCAGTGGAGCTTATAAAAAAGTAATTGGATTTTCTTCAGAAATTTTCTATTCTAGCGAAGTTGGCCAAATTTCAATAGGAAGGTTTCGTATCTCTTCCTTAAAAAATGTGATTTTTTAAAAAATGTCCGGATGTTTATTTCATTAAAAAGAGGAAGATATTCGGTTAATAACCAAAAAGAAGAAATATTTTCCTCCGGAAGGAAAGTTTAGACAAACGATTTTTTTTTTGTTACTCAGAAAAGAAAACTTCTCCTTCAGTGCAGTGAGAACCACTATCAGTCAAATTGCTGACAAGAACATTTTTTTATAACTTAATCTAAAAATGACTGTCCCATTCTTTGAAAGCCTCACGACTTCTATTTTTATTACTTGAATCGACGCCGAGCTGTTGACCTTAATTTGCTCCATTATTTTCATGTTCTTGTTCCAGAAAATTTGAAATATTTCAGAGGGTGATATAGTATATTAACTTCGTCATTCCGTTCGTAACACATCGAAATATTGGTATAATATACCTAAAAGTATATCTCTTTTGGATCATGGTGAAATTCTGAGTCGGACGGACATCGCTAGGTCCGTATGTTGTAATCACGCCAACCACTTTTACGTATAGCTCCAATATAAACCGACCCCCAGATTAGGTTTGCGGAGCCTCTTAGATTTTCATCCGATCCGGTTGAAATTTGGTACGCGATGTTTATAAAGGGTGATTCTTTTGAGGTTAGGATTTTCATGCATTAGTATTTGACAGATCACGTGGGATTTCAGACATGGTGTCAAAGAGAAAGATGCTCAGTATGCTTTGACATTTCATCATGAATAGACTTACTAACGAGCCACAACGTCGAATTTTCAGTGAATGGGCCCTAGAAAAGTTGGCAGAAAATCCGCTTTTTTATCGACAAATTTTGTTCAGCGATGAGGCTCATTTCTGGTTGAATGGCTACGTAAATAAGCAAAATTGCCGCATTTGGAGTGAAGAGCAACCAGAAGCCGTTCAAGAACTGCCCATGCATCCCGAAAAATGCACTGTTTGGTGTGGTTTGTACGCTGGTGGAATCATTGGACCGTATTTTTTCAAAGATGCTGTTGGACGCAACGTTACGGTGAATGGCGATCGCTATCGTTCGATGCTAACAAACTTTTTGTTGCCAAAAATGGAAGAACTGAACTTGGTTGACATGTGGTTTCAACAAGATGGCGCTACATGCCACACAGCTCGCGATTCTATGGCCATTTTGAGGGAAAACTTCGGAGAACAATTCATCTCAAGAAATGGACCGGTAAGTTGGCCACCAAGATCATGCGATTTGACGCCTTTTGACTATTTTTTGTGGGGCTACGTCAAGTCTAAAGTCTACAGAAATAAGCCAGCAACTATTCCAGCTTTGGAAGACAACATTTCCGAAGAAATTCGGGCTATTCCGGCCGAAATGCTCGAAAAAGTTGCCCAAAATTGGACTTTCCGAATGGACCACCTAAGACGCAGCCGCGGTCAACATTTAAATGAAATTATCTTCAAAAAGTAAATGTCATGGACCAATCTAACGTTTCAAATAAAGAACCGATGAGATTTTGCAAATTTTATGCGTTTTTTTTAAAAAAGAAGTTATCAAGCTCTTAACAAATCACCCTTTATATGGTATTTAACCCATGTAAAAATTGGTACATATCGGTCGATAAATATACCCAGCATAAAAATTTGGAAGTTCTTTCAACGGCACAACTTTAAAAGCACTACCACAAGATGCACTCCCAATGATGTTCTTTATTTTAACTACCCAGGAAGTTCTTTTAATTAAATTTTTTATAACTTGGTTTTTTCATACTTTTACGGTCATTTTCATGTAGCTCCGTTAAAAACAGAATAAGAATTCATAAAATGGTACAAATCATTTAAATTTTGTCGAAAAAAATGCTAAATCGAATCTGAAACAAGTATATACGGCCGTAAGTTCGGCCAGGCCGAAGCTTATGTACCCTCCACCATGGATTGCGTAGAAACTTCTTCTAAACACTGCCATCCACAATCGAATTACTTGAGTTGCTGTAACGCTTGCCGATGGCAAGGTATCTTAAAACCTCCTAACACCGTCTTCTAAATTGTAAGTAAGTACATACGTGGTATATATTAAAACAAACAAAAAAAGATTAAATACGTCTATAATTCAGTTTGACAAAATTTTCTATGGAAATAAAATTTTGACAAAATTTTCTATGGAAATAAAATTTTGACAAAATTTTCTATGGAAATAAAATTTTAGCAAAATTTTATATAGAAATAAAATTTTCACAAAATTTTCTATAGAAATAAAATTTTGACAAAATTTTCCATAGAAATAAAATTTTAACTAAATTTTGGTAGATTATTTTCGGCTCGAGTGGCAACCATGATTATGAACCGATGTGGACCAATTTTTTTGTGATTGGAGATCGCCTATGTATAACTACAGACCGATATGGACCAATTTTGGTATGGTTGTTAGCGGCCATATACTAACACCACGTTCCAAATTTGAATTTTGCCCCTCCAAGAGGCTCCGGAGGACAAATCTGAAGAACGGTTTATATGGGGGCTATATGTAATTATGGACCGACATGGACCAATTTTAGCATGGTTTTTAGAGACCATATATCAACACCATGTATCAAATTTCAGCCGGGTCGGATGAAATTTGCTTCTCTTTGAGGCTCAGCAAGCCAAATCTGGGGATCGGTTTATATGGGGGCTATATATAATTATGGACCGATATGGACAAATTTTGGTATGGTTGTGAGCGGCCATATACTAACACCACGTTCCACATTCGAACCGGATCGGATGAATTTTGCTCCTCCACGAGGCTCCGGAGGTCAAATCTGGAGAATGGTTTATATGGGGGCTATATATAACGGGAGCCACCGTGGTGCAATGGGTAGCATGCCCGTCTTGCATACACAAGGTCGTGGGTTCGATTCCTGCTTCGACCGAACACAAAAAATATTTTCAGCGGTGGATTATCCCACCTCAGTAATGCTGGTGACATTTCTGAGGGTTTCAAAGCTTCTCTAAGTGGTTTCACTGCAATGTGGAACGCTGTTCGGACTCAGCTATAAAAAGGAGGTCCCTTGTCAGTGAGCTTAACATCGAATCGGGCAGCACTCAGTGATAAGAGAGAAGTTCACCAATGGACTGAATAGTCTAAGTGAGCCTGATACTTCGGGCTGCCACCTAACCTAACCTAACCTATATATAATTATAGACCGATATGGACCAATTTTAGCATGGTTTTTGGAGACCGTATATCAACACTATGTACCAAATTTCAGCCGGGTCGAATGAAATTTGCTTCTCTTTGAGGCTTTGCAAGCGAAATCTGTAGATCGGTTTATATGGGGGCTATATATAATTATGGACCGATGTGGACCACTTGTTGTATGGTTGGTAGAGTCCATATACCAAAAGCATGTACCAAATTTCAGCTGGATCGGGCGAAATTTGCTTCTCTTTCAGGCTCCGCAAACCAAATCTGGGGATCGGTTGATATGGGGGCTATATATAATTGTGACCGATGTGAACTAATTTTTGCATGGTTGTTAGATACCATATAACAACACCATGTACCAAATTTCAGCCGGATCGGATGAAATCTGCTTCTATTTAAGGCTCGCAAGCCAAATCTGGGGATCTGGGCTTCTCTTACCCAGCAAAAATTCCTATTACCAGGTATGAGTACAAGTATGCCTGCGCCAAATTGGTAACAACTTCTTCGTACATATATCAGTAGTAATACTTTTACACGGGCATGACATTGGAGGAAAGTACTTCCGTGCAAGCATACCAGCAGTCGAAAAATAAGTACTTCTTCAAGCATACCAACTCTCCAAAAATAATATCATTACCATAAAGATACCCAAAAAGTGCGAACTCACCCCTGTTGTTTTGTAGTCCAACACACTATACCACGCACCACGACATGGAACTGTTCAATGATATTATTTTGTAATATAAATTATGTACTATACAAATTTAGAAAACAAAGGTATATTTTATTGGCAATTTTTTTCTGAAATGTAATTTGGCATTACTTATCGCTACTATTAACGGTGCCCACTGTAGAGCCGAACCCGGACCTCAAGATATTATTTTGATTACCGGTATTAATAGAAAGAATTACTTTTTGCCTACACAGGTAAGTTATTATTTTTAAATCCCAGGTAATACTACAAGTAGTAACTTTTTGATTACCGGTATTACTGAAAGAATCACTAGTGCTTACCCAGTTTTTGCTGGGTAGAAGGTCCGCAAGACAAATTTGGAGGTCCGTTTATATGGGGGCTATACGTAAAAGTGGACCGATATGGCCCATTTGCAATACCATCCGACCTACATCAATAACAACTACTTGTGCCAAGTTTCAAGTCGATAGCTTGTTTCGTTCGGAAGTTAGCGTGATTTCAACAGACGGACATGCTCAGATCGACTAAGAATTTCACCACGACCCAGAATATATATACTTTATGGGGTCTTAAAGCAATATTTCGATGTGTTACAAACGGAATGACAAAGTTAATAACCCCTATCCAATGTTGGTGGGTATAAAAATAAGTGGGGAAGTCTCCCTTCCATATGGCTTTGCTCTCGATACTCGGAATAAATTTAAAGAACTATAAAACAATTCGGGAAAGAGGTCTACGTGCAGCTTTATATATCATAAAAAAGGACCAAATTTTTGTCTCGGAACTGACACGCTATCATTGACAATTATTAGCAAATCGGACAACTGAACTGTTTTACCAAATCGGTAAAGTTCAAGTAAGGAAAGTTTAAAGTCGGGCGGTGGCGACTATATTAACATATACCCTGCACCACTTTGTGGATACGACATTTTCGAAATCCGTCAAATGTGTTGGGTGCTATATATAACGGTTTTTGATCTCCTATACATACTCGATCTGGACAAAATGTGTTAAACTTCTAAAAAAAAAACATTCGTCTAATCCCCTGGTGTGGAACACAATATTACACTCAAAAAAAGTGAACTCACTAAAGCCAATTTAACTTTATTTTAGTTCATGGAATTATTATGTTTGGAGAAAGTTTCCTTTACTCTAATAATGTTTTGCGTACGTTAGATAAATTAAGTAAAACACGAAAAAACTATACATAAAATAAGCATAAAAATTTAGTAAATTCGTATTTCCCATAACAAAGTTCATTATTTCTTTAAATTTCTAAATTTTACTAGAAATGCATTCATCATGAACTTCGTATGTCACTAACAGCTTGGCTGATAAGTCCGCGGTCTAACAAAGAAAAACACACTTTTTTGTAAAAATTCGTTTTTATTATTCAACATAGTTCCTTTCAAGAGCGATACAACGATTATAACGACCTTCCAAGTTTTTGATGCCATTTTTGTAGTACTCCTTCGGTTTTGCCTCAAAATAGGCCTAAGTTTCGGCAATCAGCTCTTCATTGCAGCCAAATTTTTCCCTGCGAGCATCCTTTTGAGGTCTGAGAACAAGAAATAGTTGCTGGGGCCAGATCTGGAGAATACGGTGGGTGGGGGAAGCAATTCGAAGCCCAATTCATTAATTTTTGCCATCGTTCTCAATGACTTGTGGCACGGTGCGTTGTCTGGGTGGAACAATATTTTTTGCTTCTTCATATGGGGCCGTTTTGCCGCGATTTCGACCTTCAAACGCTCCAATAACGCCATATAATAGTCACTGTTGATGGTTTTTCCCTTCTCAAGATAATCGATACAAATTATTCCATGCGCATCCCAAAAAACAGAGGACTTTTGAGTCTTTCCACGCGGACTTTTGAGTCTTTCCACGCTTCGGAGACGGTTCACCGGTCGCTGTCCACTCAGCCGACTATCGATTGGACTCAGGAGTGTAGTGATGGAGCCATGTTTCATCCAAAGATATGACCAACACGTTCCTTTGATATCTTTAAGGCCTCTGCTATCTCGATCAACTTCATTTTACGGTCATTCAAAATCATTTTGTGGATTTTTTTGATGTTTTCGTCGGTAACCACCTCTTTCGGGTGTCCACTGCGTTCACCGTCCTCCGTGCTCATTTCACCACGCTTGAATTATTGTTGATTTCCCTGGGACAGAGTCCGGAATCTCATTATCAAGCCAAGTTTTTGCTTCCACCGTATTTTTTCCCTTCAGAAAACAGCATTTTATCAAAACACGAAATTCCTTTTTTTCCATTTTTTTTACCCAATAACAAAAGTTGCTTCACAAAAGACGCTCTATCTCACAAACTAATTGACTTACAGACTTCCAATTTTGACACGAATCATTTGAATGATGGTACTATATAAAAATAATATGCATTTAATACTAGCGACGCCATCTATGTGTCAGACCGGGGACTTATCAGCCAACCTGTTAAAGACATTCTTACAATTTTTAACTCCAATTTTTTCCTTCAACCTACAAAACTTTCTTTAACAAGTGAAAAAACTTAATTATGTCTAATAAATTTTCTTGAATTTGTCGATAAATATTTACTAATTTTTGTAATATTTGCGTGATGCCAAAAATATTAAGAATTGTCTAAAATTAATTGAAAGTTTTCTTTCTTGGTGGGTTCACTGTTTTTTCAGTGTAGAAAAAAATATGGGAAACATTTAAATCCTAAGCAATTATTGGGCAACTTCGCTTAAATACACTTTAATTTATGATTTATCGGTCTCCGTCTTCTGGTACCATATAAGTCCATATCGGGCGAAAGATATATATAGGAGCTATATATCAATCTGAACCGATTTCAACAAAATTTGGCATGTATAGCTACAATATTAATTCTAATCTTTGTGCAAAATGTAAAACAAATTAAGACAAAACTCTGGCGAAAGATATATATGGGGGCTATATCTAACATAACTCTAAACCGATTTCAACCAAATTCGGCACACTTTACGACATTATCAATTGCATTCCTTGTGCAAAATTTAAAGTAAATCAGGCCGAAATTGGAGCTTCTGGGGCCATATTAGTAGATATCGGCCGAAAGATATATATGGGAGCTATATCTAAAACTGAACCGATTTCTTCTAAAATCAATAGGGTTCTATTCTGATCCAAAGTACATTCTTATGCCAAATTTAAAGTCGATTGGACTAAAATTGCGACCTAGACTTTGATTACAAAAATGTGTTCACATACAGACGGACGGACGGACATGGCTAGATCGACTCAGTGACCGCCCCTGAGCAATACTGCCAAAGACACCATATGTCTATCTCATCTCCTTCTGGGTGTTGCAAACATATGCACTAACTTATAATACCCTGCTCCACAGTTTGGCGCAGGGTATAATAATCCGCATTACATGGTGCATGTACGTCCCCTGTAAAAATTAAGTTAGTCGGAGAAGAAAAACCTTTTCTAAAAAAACTTTATATCAGAGAAATACGTCTTCTATGCTTAACAAAATTCGATTCGTATTATAAGGACATGAAATCTTTGGCCTCATGACAATATTGTTCTCAGTGTACACAAATCCTTCAACTTTTTGTATGTGATTATTGTCCATTTTTTTTCATCTTCTATTTCAGAATATTAATTTTTAACGTAAATTTGTGTTATAAAAATAAACCCCATATTTGTCCAGCCACTCCCTCTTGATGGCCCACTAGAAATTCACCTTTTGGGCTTTGAATATGTGTTTGAAGTTAACATTGATCTAGAGTGTCATTTACCATTAACACTTTATTGAAAAACCGCAGACTAAATTGTTAGGTAAACATTCAACTTAAAGTGTGTGGCGACAACGAAGCATAACCCTGGCAAACATTGCGTTCAAAATGCAAACACACACACACAAAAACTTACAGACTCGAGTCTCTTTCACTTACATTTTCACACATGAGAATGTAGACAGCACAGCCATACTAAAACTCTTGCTTACATTCAGAAGGAAAATTTCACTCATTCTGTCAACGTTGTGTAATTAAGAGGCCATTGTTTAAAATGCTGACAAAAGTGAAAGATGGTCTGACAGATAACATAACTGTTGACACTTTCAAAGTATTTCAATCACACTCTCACACGCATACACACAAAGAATTGTGAAGTGATAGTATCCTCCTTGCTAAAGCAATGAACGTGGGTTTGAGTGTGGCTGAGCTGAGTATGTGAAAGGAATTCATCATCATCACTTCACTTTGAAGGACATTCTAACACATCCACATGTGAAACAAAAGCAATGATTTTGGGTGATGAACTTAAGCAAGATCTAAATACTACCTACAATAACATTGGTATCGTGTATGGAGAAGGTAGAGATTTGTTACATTTTTGGGATTTTGCATTAAGAGTGAATGCTATTGCATCCGGTTAAGATTCTCACGCCTGCACCCTCAAAAAAAATCGCTTCTTTAACATATGTTCCAAACATATTTTGCAGGAAGCACATATATTATTGCATACTGCCGAAACATTAATATGTTTGTTTTATGTGAACATATTATATGTTTGGAAGCATTTTGAGCCAAAAATATTATATGCTTGGAAGAATTTTTCCCAAACACGATTGTGCTCATTCCCTAACATACTCGTAATTTTCACTTCCACGAAATTTTTTAGTTATTGGCACCTTTTTCTGTAATACAAATAATGTTGAAGAAATTATTCACTTTTATAAATTTTTTAAATTTTACCTTTCGCCTGCACGGAGAATCGAACCGAGGACCATACAGTTTGTAAGCCAACACACTATCCACTGGGCTACGTAGCTGTTATAGTCACCAGTAGATAATTATCGTTTTAAGTTACATTTATATAGCATAGTTTACAGCGCCCACGAGCCCATGCAAACATAACATTATTTAACAGAAACATACATTTGTTTGCCACGTGGAGCAGTGGTTAGCATGTCTGCCTTGCATACAAAGGGTCGTGGGTTCAATCCCTGCTCGGACCGAACATTTTTTTTGTTTTTTTTTTTTTTGTTTTAATTTACACATTTATATTTATACTATATTTAATTTTTTTTAAATGAAACTTCGAAATGTGTGTTATTAAAGATTTATAGTCAGTAACAGTGCTTGATATAAACGAAATTGACTGATTTTTTGATAAAATATTATTTTTTATTGCAAAAATAACAATTTTTTAATAAAAAACTGTTTTTGTACAAAACTTTAAAATTTGGAAGGAATTCAAAAACTAACAAAAGAAGAACGTGGAGTCGAGTATAAACATACATACATAATTTTATAATATAAACATAAATTTATTTAGGAGTGAACAGTTTTTTACTTGCATTTAACACCATCGCTCTAAAATTCATTTTATTTTTCTTTAATAATTCATTTTAAAGAAACTAAACTTTTTAAATTGTTTTAGCTGTAAAACTCGAACTTAATGCCCGCTTTTATATTTGATGGTGTCCGTCAACTCCTCGTGGACTACTTTTTAATAAAGAGGAACTAAAGTTTGTATTTTTACATTTTACTGTGTAATTTTTCACTATTTCCTCCTTATTTCATTTTACTGTCCCAACTCTAAAAAGAGTATAGTGCCCTTTCGTTATTTTTATGAAGACCCCTGATTTATTTTAACGAACAATTGTGCCCATAATGCCAAAATGATAAACAAAACACATGTTCACACATGCATAAAATGCTGCTCTCAAGGCGAAAACATTGCAGTTTGTTTTTCAAATGTCTATTCTCTTGGTTCCGAATGTCTATTCTCTTTATTCAAATTAAATAATATTTAGACTTAAGCATATCAAAATTTTTAGCCTTATCATAAAACAGTTTTCCGAAACAACATACAAGCGGTTTCACAGAAATTGTTCTTTTGTCATTCTCTCGCTTTGTTATGTTGATATCTTTCGTCAACCCTCCCGGTTTCCATCTCTATTTCTTTCTCTATACTCTCTTTTTGTCGCTCTCTGAATAAAATATCACAACATATATATGTTTACTCGAAATTTGTTAATTTATATATGTTTACATTCACACATATTATTTTTATGAAACATTCATGCCCCAAACATAATATATTCTAACATATTAACATAGATGTCCCAAACATTTAGTGTTAGTTTAGGAACATTACATGTTCGCACTTAAATATATTGTGGTTTAAAATCGTGCCCGAAACACATTTTGTTTATATCGGAACATATGAAAAACATATTTTTCTAACAGTGTGCCAGTCAAATTTCTCAAAATTTTAATATTCTTCTTAGTTAGCATTGGGTCAACCTACACTTAGGTTAGGTGGCAGCCCGATGTATCAGGCTCACTTATTCAGTCCATTGTGATACCACATTGGTGAACTTCTCCCATATCACTGCGTCCTGACCGATTCCATGTTAAGTTCAATGACAAGGAACCTCCTTTTTATAGCCGAGTCCGAACGGCGTTCCACATTGCAGTGAAACCACTTAGAGAAGCTTTGAAACACTCAGAAATGTCACCAGCATTACAGAGATGGGATAATCCTCCGCTGAAAAACTTTTTGGTGTTCGGCCGAAGCAGGAATCGAACCCACGACCTTGTGTATGCAAGGCGGGCATGCTAACCATTGCATCACGGTGGCTCCCAACCTACACTTAAAAACTACTGTCGTATTTGACCAAAAGCCAACAAAATTCCGTCTTTAACTCATCCTTAGTAGAATTATCCGCTTATTCGGCTCGGAATTCTCTTATTGATTAATTAGAGTAAAGACAAAATCTTTATAACTGAACAAGACTTTTTGGCTCATAATGTGAGACGAGAGTTCACACTATGAAAATTTCATTACCGTGGTGCAATGGTTTGTACATCCAAAGAAAAAATACTTTCCTCCGGAACGAAATTTTAGACAAAAGAAATTCTCGTTCCACAATTATATTATCTGCTCTATTCTATTATCAAATTATATTGTTTCCTGAGTTGGCATTTGGCAGATTCCGAATCGTCGACCAAATCAACTTGAATCCACGATCTGCAGTGGAAGGGTACTTGAAAAATCTCACTCCCTGTATAAATTCAGTATACTGAGAAGTCTCCTCGGGATGTAGCTCATCCAACATAAACAATGAACAACACGTAACCCTGAGGCCTCCGGCGTATCCCTCTACCACTGAACGGCGTATCCTTCTACCACTGAAAAACTATTTTGAGCGTATCGATCTTTCATTCTTTCAGATTCACGTGTTTATATAGCTCCCACAAGTGTCAATGTCTGATTTGACAAGTATCAATGTGTCATTTGTTGCTAAAGAAGCATGTACCCATAGTAAGTTCAATATTTTCCTATGGGTTAGTCATTTGTTTTAACTTTTCTCAATTTCAAATTTAACGTTCAGAAGTAAACAATTAAGTAAATAATACATTTTTTAAAAACGAAAGAAATGAATGTTCTGGATTTCCTAGACCACCTGGTGACTTGGAGCAAGGATACCTCAAGGGGAGGATTTGAGTTATTAGATCCCCATTTCTACATGTCGTCATATTATATTTAGTACAAACCACTTACTCTTCTATAATACAAATCCTTTAGAATCATTTATTACATTTTATTTTTATCATTTTATAAAATTTTACCTTTTGTCCGGACGGTGGATCGAACCGCGTACCATCAGTTTTCCAACCAAACACACTATGCGCTGGGCCCTTAGTTCTTATACTTATCAACAACCAAGCCACCCGGGAGCCACCGTGGTGCAATGGTTAGCATGCCCGCCTTGCATACACAAGGTCGTGGGTTCGATTCCTGCTACGACCGAACACCAAAAAGTTTTTCAGCGATGCATTATCCCACCTCAGTAATGCTGGTGACATTTCTGGGGGTTTCAAAGCTTCTCTAAGTGGTTTCACTGGAATGTGGAACGCCGTTCGGACTCGGCTATAAAAAGAGGTCCCTTGTCATTGAGCTTAACATGGAATCGGGCAGCACTCAGTGATAAGAGAGAAGTTCACCACTGTGGTATCACAATAGACTGAATAGTCTAAGTAAACATAACCTAACCTAACCTAACCTATCAACAACCAAATTTGACTTTGTTTATTATACCCTCCACCATAGGAAGGGCGTATATTAACTTTGTCATTCCGTTTGTAACACATCGAAATATTACTCTAAGACCCCATAAAGTATATATATTCTGGGTCGTGGTGAAATTCTGAGTCGATTTGAGCATGTCCGTCCGTCTGTTGAAATCACGCTAACTTCCGAACGAAACAAGCTATCGACTTGAAACTTGGCACAAGCAGTTGTTATTGATGTAGGTCGGATGGTATTGCAAATGGGCCATATCGGTCCACTTTTACGTATAGCCCCCATATAAACGGACCCCCAAATTTGGCTTGCAGACCCTCTAAGAGAAGCAAATTTCATCCGATCCTACACCCTCAAAAAAAATCGCTTCTTTAACATATGTTCCAAACATATTTTGCAGGAAGCACATATATTATTGCATACTGCCGAAACATTAATATGTTTGTTTTATGTGAACATATTATATGTTTGGAAGCATTTTGAGCCAAAAATATTATATGCTTGGAAGAATTTTTCCCAAACACGATTGTGCTCATTCCCTAACATACTCGTAATTTTCACTTCCACGAAATTTTTTAGTTATTGGCACCTTTCTCTGTAATACAAATAATGTTGAAGAAATTATTCACTTTTATACATTTTATAAATTTTTTAAATTTTACCTTTCGCCTGCACGGAGAATCGAACCGAGGACCATACAGTTTGTAAGCCAACACACTATCCACTGGGCTACGTAGCTGTTATAGTCACCAGTAGATAATTATCGTTTTAAGTTACATTTATATAGCATAGTTTGCAGCGCCCACGAGCCCATGCAAACATAACATTATTTAACAGAAACATACATTTGTTTGCCACGTGGAGCAGTGGTTAGCATGTCTGCCTTGCATGCAAAGGGTCGTGGGTTCAATCCCTGCTCCGACCGAACATTTTTTTTTTTTTTTTTAATTTACACATTTATATTTATACTATATTAATTTTTTTACATGAAACATCGAAATGTGCGTTATTAAAGATTTATTGCCAGTAACAGTGCTTGATATAAACGAAATTGAATGATTTTTGGATGAAATATTATTTTTTATTGCAAAAATAACAATCTTGTAATAAAAAACTGTTTTTGTACAAAACTTTAAAATTTGGAAGGAATTCAAAAACTAACAAAAGAAGAACGTGGAGTCGAGTATAAACATACATACATAATTTTATAATATAAACATAAATTTATTTAGGAGTGAACAGTTTTTTGCTAGCATTTAACACCATCGCTCTAAAATTCCTTTTATTTTGCTTTAATAATTCATTTTAAAGAAAATAAACTTTTTAAATTGTTTTAGCTGTAAAAGTCGAACTTAATGCCCGCTTTTATATTTGATGGTGTCCGTCAACTCCTCGTGGACTACTTTTTAATAAAGAGAAACTAAACTTTGTTTTTTTACATTTTACTGTGTAATTTTTCACTATTTCCTCCTTATTTCATTTTACCGTCCCAACTCTAAAAAAAGTATAGTGCCCTTTCGTTATTTTTATGAAGACCCCTGATTTCTTTTAACGAACCAAGAAAAAAATAATGCCAAAATGATAAACAAAACACATGTCCACACATACATAAAATGCTGCTCTCAAGGCGAAAACATAAGCTGTTTGTTTTTCAAATGTCTATTCTCTTGGTTCAGAATGTATATTCTCTTTATTCAAATTAAATAATATTTAGACTTAAACATATCAAATTTTTGGCCTTATCATAAAACAGTTTTCCGAAACAACATACAAGCGGTTTCACAGAAATTGTTCTCTTTTGACTCTTTTGCTGTGTTATATTGATATCTTTCGTCAACTCTCCCGGTTTCCATCTCTATTTCTCTCTATACTCTCTCTGTCGCTTTGAATAAAATATCACAACATATGTATGTTTAGTTGAAATTTGTAAATTTATATATGTTTGTATTCACACATATGATTTTTATGAAACATTCATACCCCAAACATAATATATTCTAACATATTAACATAGATGTCCCAAACATTTAGTGTTAGTTTAGGAAAATTACATGTTCGCACTTAAATATATTGTGGTTTAAAATCGTGCCCGAAACACATTTTGTTTATATCATAACATATGAAAAACATATTTTTCTAACAGTGTACTGAAATTTGAAATTTAACAACCATGCAAAAATTGGCCCGCATCGGTCCATAATTATATATAACCCCCATATAAACCGATCCCCCGATTTGGCTTTTGGAGCCTCTAAGAGAAGCAAATTTCATCCGATCCGGCTGAAATTTGGTACATGGTGTTAGTATATGGTATGTAACAACCATGCAAAAATTGGTTCACATCGGTGCATAATTATATATATAGCCCCCATATAAACCGATCACTAGATTCGAACTCCGGTGCCTTTTGGAGAAGCAAAATTCATCCGATCTGGTTGAAATTTACTACGTGGTGGAAGTATGTGCTATTTAACAACCATGGCAAAAGTGATCCATATTAGACCATAATCATATATAGCCCCTTAAATAAACCGATCCCGAGATTTGGTTTTGGAGCCTCTTGGAGGAGCAAAATTCATCCGAGTCAGTTGAAATTTGGTACATCGTGCTAGTATATGGCCGTTAACAACCATGTCTAACTAGGTCCATATCGGTTATAGTTATATATAGCCCTCAGATAAATCGATCCCCAATCACACAACTACTTTTTAATAAAGAGAAACTAAACTTTGTTTTTTTACATTTTACTGTGTAATTTTTCACTATTTCCTCCTTATTTCATTTTACCGTCCCAACTCTAAAAAAAGTATAGTGCCCTTTCGTTATTTTTATGAAGACCCCTGATTTCTTTTAACGAACCAAGAAAAAAATAATGCCAAAATGATAAACAAAACACATGTCCACACATACATAAAATGCTGCTCTCAAGGCGAAAACATAAGCTGTTTGTTTTTCAAATGTCTATTCTCTTGGTTCAGAATGTATATTCTCTTTATTCAAATTAAATAATATTTAGACTTAAACATATCAAATTTTTGGCCTTATCATAAAACAGTTTTCCGAAACAACATACAAGCGGTTTCACAGAAATTGTTCTCTTTTGACTCTTTTGCTGTGTTATATTGATATCTTTCGTCAACTCTCCCGGTTTCCATCTCTATTTCTCTCTATACTCTCTCTGTCGCTTTGAATAAAATATCACAACATATGTATGTTTAGTTGAAATTTGTAAATTTATATATGTTTGTATTCACACATATGATTTTTATGAAACATTCATACCCCAAACATAATATATTCTAACATATTAACATAGATGTCCCAAACATTTAGTGTTAGTTTAGGAAAATTACATGTTCGCACTTAAATATATTGTGGTTTAAAATCGTGCCCGAAACACATTTTGTTTATATCATAACATATGAAAAACATATTTTTCTAACAGTGTACTGAAATTTGAAATTTAACAACCATGCAAAAATTGGCCCGCATCGGTCCATAATTATATATAACCCCCATATAAACCGATCCCCCGATTTGGCTTTTGGAGCCTCTAAGAGAAGCAAATTTCATCCGATCCGGCTGAAATTTGGTACATGGTGTTAGTATATGGTATGTAACAACCATGCAAAAATTGGTTCACATCGGTGCATAATTATATATATAGCCCCCATATAAACCGATCACTAGATTCGAACTCCGGTGCCTTTTGGAGAAGCAAAATTCATCCGATCTGGTTGAAATTTACTACGTGGTGGAAGTATGTGCTATTTAACAACCATGGCAAAAGTGATCCATATTAGACCATAATCATATATAGCCCCTTAAATAAACCGATCCCGAGATTTGGTTTTGGAGCCTCTTGGAGGAGCAAAATTCATCCGAGTCAGTTGAAATTTGGTACATCGTGCTAGTATATGGCCGTTAACAACCATGTCTAACTAGGTCCATATCGGTTATAGTTATATATAGCCCTCAGATAAATCGATCCCCAATCACACAAAAATTGGTCCATATCAAGCTCTGTAGCATACACTCCCAAACATATTCTGCTTCAATCATATATACCTTCACAACAAAATATGTCTCTCAAATAGAACACCATTTACTCTCATTGGATCCTGATATATCTCCGCCGCCATCTTAATCCTTTTGGTCTATTCTCTCTCGCTCTCTCCATGACGTTTTTCAACATATATATGTTTATACGAAATTTCTAAATGCATGTATGTTTGCATTCGGAGACATTATATTTATGAAAATGCTATCCCCCAAACATAAAATGTTCTAACATATTAACATATATGCCCCACACATGTTATACTAGTTTATGAACATTATATGATTTCATTTAATAATAATATGCCAAGAATTTAAGCTCCGAATATATAATTTTTAACCCAATCATATGAAAGCAGTCTTTCTTGCTCGTATAGAGGAGGCTGCAAATAACACATAACAACACACAAATTTTTGATCAAAAGACTTTATCTAAAAACTACGGAAATATTTCACAGACCACAAGCTGTATCATTTTTTTTCTGTTGCTCTTTCTAAAGCTATCCAACACCAAAAAATGGGAAAACTGTAATTTTCCATCAAGAACAGGAGTTGTCTGCGTTTGCCAGCCAGTGAAAGATGATTAAAACACAGTGTTATAGACAACAAAGACGTTACATCCTTTACAAAACTTCTCTCTCTCTCTCTCTATGTTTACTTTTAATAAAAAACTGGGGAGACATTGCTAATCCTCTTGATGAGATATCACACAAAGTTTATTTTTCTCTACATTTTAACACATGTACGTTAAGTGTATAAGAACGTTAATTCACTACCTCAACTATTCGCTAAGGGAGGAGTACATTAATTTAATAAACCACGTTAATTTTTAAAGTAGCTCGAAGGATAAGGTTATACCAAGTTCATCAAGTAAACAAAACAATCCCTCACCCTCACCCAGTATTAGCAGCTACCGGAAGCATGTGTATTTGTATATGTGAGGAGGAAATTGTTAGTTGGCGACACATAAAAGTGAAGCTGAATTGTTTACTTAAGAGTCTGGTATACCACCGCTTTAGATGGGGGAAATGTTCATGTAGGCTTTTTGGTATTTTGCGGTTGTATCACTTTATTTTGCGGAAGGATTAGAATAATTGTAAACGACTTCAATACAAACAATATAGTTATCTCTGCATACACTTCCACACACACTCAGGCAACCACACACTATCACTTTACAACCACACACTTAAGTTTCCTATTTTGGCATTAAATATTTGAATTAGAAACCAAGTGTCATTCATATATTTGTGAAGATTGGGCATTCATCAGTGTTATTTTGATGATTAGGTAGAGGAAAATTACAATTATTATTGTATGAGGGTAGTCCTATAAGTACTTAGCCTCATTGCAATTTATTATCTTCAATTCGAATCGAATTTAACTCCGACGGATTATTGGAAAATTAAAAACGAATCAATCGGTCAGCACTCAGTGATCAGAAATAAGTTCACCTCTGTGGCGAGCCTGAAATTATGGGCTAGCACTATACCTAATCCAACCTAACCTATATTGGTCGGTGGAGCGATTCCTGTTTTTGGTATATAATTCCTGTTCTTGGTAATTAATTAAAATTTTATCACAATGGACTGAATAGTCTAAGTGAGCCTGAATCTTAATCGGGCTGCCACTTTAACCTTGGTATATAATTATCACTTATTCACCTTCGAAACATGTAGCCAAAAAATGGTTGAAGGAGTTGTAATGAGGTCGCTCGTTACTTTTGGATAAGCTTCGACCCGGTGCCACGCTTGCCACTTGAACCAAAAATAATCAACCAAAATTTGGAGAAAATTTTACCAAAAAACTACCAAACAAAAATATTGTCTATAGAAAATTTTATTTCTATAGAAAATTTTGCCAAAATTTTATTTCTATAGAAAATTTTATCAAAATGTTATTTCTGTACAAAATTTTGCCAAAAATTTAATTTCTATAGAAAATGTTGCCAAAATTGTATTTCTATAGAAAATTTTGCAAAAATTTTATTTCTATAAAACATTTTGTCAAAATTATATTTCTATAGAAAGTTTTGTTAAACTTGTATTTCTATAGAAAATTTTGCTCAAATTTTATTTCTATAGAAAATTTTGCCAAAATTTTATTTCTACAGAAAATTTTGCCAACATTTTATTTCTGTAGAAAATTTTTAGAGAGGAATATTTTGCAAAATCTACAACAAGAATTCTACCAATCTACCAAACGGAAAAAATATACCATTTTTGGTAGAATTTTACCAACTGTGGTAACCGTGCCTGGTGCTCCGATATCGCTTACCATGGAAGATGGTATTGCAAAAATTAACAATCTCTTACTGACAAACCACCAATTGATTAGCATACCCGCCTTGGATACACAGGTCGTGGATTAAAGGACAATTTTTCGATGTCGTTTGGACAGTCGATGAAAGTGTGAGTCAATGGTACACACTGAAAATCAATGACCACTCACAGAAAAAAATTTCACGAAAATTTTTCCAATTAAAATTTTAATTGAGTTTTAAAAAATATTCAATTAAAAATTTAATTGATTCAACAAATTTTTTAATTGAAACAAAAATCAATCACTAAAATTAATAGTATCAATTAATTTTTTAATTGGATCAATTAATTTTTTAATTGACCTTCAATTAATTTTTTAATTGATACTATCATTTCTGTGATTGAAGACATTTCAATTAAAAAATTAATTGGATCAATTAATTTCATGATTGAACCAGAAAAACAATTTTTTGTGTGCTAGACGAATTTTCAATATTGTCTCAACACGGTCGACGAAAGGAGGAACCAATGATGCACTCTAAAAATTATGAACTAATCGAAACAGTTTTGGCGTTTTAACACGAAATTTTAAGCATGAGAAAGCTGTCGAAGCGACATATGCTTCTTTTCCAACTAGTGCCACCTAGGGATAATTTAAGGTCGGTGTTTGACTTTGTTTAATGGAATTCGAAAAATTTTCGATGTCGTATGATGTAGAAAAAAGGAATGTGAATCTCGTATGAGATTTATTCCTACGAGAGGTTCCGAAGGTTTATATGGGGGCTATATAAAGGGTGATTCTTTTGAGGTTAGGATTTTCATGCATTAGTATTTGACAGATCACGTGGGATTTCAGACATGGTGTCAAAGAGAAAGATGCTCAGTATGCTTTGACATTTCATCATGAATAGACTTACGATCTGCCACAACGTCGAATTTTCAGTGAATGGGCCCTAGAAAAGTTGGCAGAAAATCCGCTTTTTTATCGACAAATTTTGTTCAGCGATGAGGCTCATTTCTGGTTGAATGGCTACGTAAATAAGCAAAATTGCCGCATTTGGAGTGAAGAGCAACCAGAAGCCGTTCAAGAACTGCCCATGCATCCCGAAAAATGCACTGTTTGGTGTGGTTTGTACGCTGGTGGAATCATTGGACCGTATTTTTTCAAAGATGCTGTTGGACGCAACGTTACGGTGAATGGCGATCGCTATCGTTCGATGCTAACAAACTTTTTGTTGCCAAAAATGGAAGAACTGAACTTGGTTGACATGTGGTTTCAACAAGATGGCGCTACATGCCACACAGCTCGCGATTCTATGGCCATTTTGAGGGAAAACTTCGGAGAACAATTCATCTCAAGAAATGGACCGGTAAGTTGGCCACCAAGATCATGCGATTTGACGCCTTTAGACTATTTTTTGTGGGGCTACGTCAAGTCTAAAGTCTACAGAAATAAGCCAGCAACTATTCCAGCTTTGGAAGACAACATTTCCGAAGAAATTCGGGCTATCCCGGCCGAAATGCTCGAAAAAGTTGCCCAAAATTGGACTTTCCGAATGGACCACCTAAGACGCAGCCGCGGTCAACATTTAAATGAAATTATCTTCAAAAAGTAAATGTCATGGACCAATCTAACGTTTCAAATAAAGAACCGATGAGATTTTGCAAATTTTATGCGTTTTTATACCCTCCACCATAGGATGGGGGTATATTAACTTTGTCATTCCGTTTGTAACACATCGAAATATTGCTCTAAGACCCCATAAAGTATATATATTCCGGGTCGTGGTGAAATTCTGAGTCGATCTAAGCATGTCCGTCCGTCCGTCCGTCCGTCCGTCCGTCTGTCCGTCTGTCCGGCTGTCCGTCCGTCTGTGGAAATCACGCTAACTTCCGAACGAAACAAGCTATCGACTTGAAACTTGGCACAAGTAGTTGTTATTGATGTAGGTCGGATGGTATTGAAAATCGGCCATATCGGACCACGTTTACCTATAGCCCCCATATAAACCGATCCCCAAATTTGGCTTGGGGAGCCTCCCGGAGCAGCAAAATTCATCCGATCCGGTTGAAATTTAATACGTGGTCTTAGTATACGGTCTCTAACACCCATGCAAAAATTGGTCCATGTCGGTCCATAATTATATATAGCCCCCATATAAACCGATCCCCAGATTTGACCTCCGGAGCCTCTTGGAGGGGAAAAATTCATCCGATCCGGTTGAAATGTGGTACCTGATGTTAGTATACGGTCTCTAACAAGCATGCAAAAATTGGTCCATATCGGTCCATGATTATATATAGCCCCCATATAAACCGATCCCCAGATTTGACCTCCGGAGCCTCTTGGAGGGGCAAAATTCATCCGATCCTGTTGAAATTTGGTACCTGATGTTAGTATACGGCCTCTAACAACCATGCAAAAATTGGTCCATATCGGTTCATAATTATATATAGCTCTCATATAAACCGATCCCCAGATTTGAACTCCGGAGCCTCTTGGAGGAGCAAAATTCATCCGATCCAATTGAAATTTACTACGTGGTGTTAGTATATAGTCTCTAACAACCATGCAAAAATTGGTCCATATCGGTTCATAATTATATATAGCTCCCATATAAACCGATCCCCAGATTTGACCTCAGGAGCCTCTTGGAGGAGCGAAATTCATCCGATCCAGTTGAAATTTGGTACATGGTGTTAGTATATGGTATCTAACAACCATGCAAAAATTGGTCCATATCGGTCCATAATTATATATAGCAAAAGTCATCCGATGCGGTTGAAATTTGGTACATTTTGTCAATATATGGCCTCTAACAGCCATGTAAAAATTGGTCAATATCGGTCTTTAGTTATAAAGGGTGATTTGTTAAGAGCTTGATAACTTTTTTAAAAAAAAAAACGCATAAAATTTGCAAAATCTCATCAGTTCTTTATTTGAAACGTTAGATTGGTCCATGACATTTACTTTTTGAAGATAATTTCATTTAAATGTTGACCGCGGCTGCGTCTTAGGTGGTCCATTCGGAAAGTCCAATTTTGGGCAACTTTTTCGAGCATTTCGGCCGGAATAGCCCGAATTTCTTCGGAAATGTTGTCTTCCAAAGCTGGAATCGTTGCTGGCTTATTTCTGTAGACTTTAGACTTGACGTAGCCCCACAAAAAATAGTCTAAAGGCGTCAAATCGCATGATCTTGGTGGCCAACTTACCGGTCCATTTCGTGAGATGAATTGTTCTCCGAAGTTTTCCCTCAAAATGGCCATAGAATCGCGAGCTGTGTGGCATGTAGCGCCATCTTGTTGAAACCACATGTCAACCAAGTTCAGTTCTTCCATTTTTGGCAACAAAAAGTTTGTTAGCATCGAACGATAGCGATCGCCATTCACCGTAACGTTGCGTCCAACAGCATCTTTGAAAAAATACGGTCCAATGATTCCACCAGCGTACAAACCACACCAAACAGTGCATTTTTCGGGATGCATGGGCAGTTCTTGAACGGCTTCTGGTTGCTCTTCACTCCAAATGCGGCAATTTTGCTTATTTACGTAGCCATTCAACCAGAAATGAGCCTCATCGCTGAACAAAATTTGTCGATAAAAAAGCGGATTTTCTGCCACTGATTTTGGTAATAAAATTCAATGATTTGCAAGCGTTGCTCGTTAGTAAGTCTATTCATGATGAAATGTCAAAGCATACTGAGCATCTTTCTCTTTGACACCATGTCTGAAATCCCACGTGATCTGTCAAATACTAATGCATGAAAATCCTAACCTCAAAAGAATCACCCTTTATATAGCCGATGACTTATTACACAAAAATTGGTCCATATCGCCAAAAATAATCTACCAAAACTTTATTTCCATAGAAAATTTTGTCAAATTTTATTACTATAGAAAGTTGTGTCAAAATTTCATTTCTATAGAAAGTTTTGTCAAACGTTTATTTCTATAGAAATGTTTGTCAAAATTTTATTTCCATAGAAAGTTTTGTCAAAATTTTATTTTTATAGAAAATTTTGTAAAAAATTGTTTTCTGTAGAAAATTTTGTCAACATTTTATTTCTATACAAAATTTTGTCAACATTTTACTTCCATAGAAAATTTTGTCAACATTTTATTTCTATAGAAAATTTTGTCAAGTTTTCATTTCTATAGAAAATTTTGTCAAACTATATTATATACGTATTTAATCGGCCTTTTTTGTTTAATATATACCCCGTAGGGGCTAACTTACAATTTAGAAGACAGTGTTAAAAAGTTTTACGATACCTTGCCATCGGCAAGTGTTATCGCAACCCAAGTAATTCGATTGTGGATGACAGCCTTTAGTAGAAGTTCCTACGCAATCCATGGTGGAGGGTACATAAGATTCGGCCTGGCCGAACTTACGGCCGTATATACTTGTTTTTTTTTAAAGTTATCAAGCTCTTAACAAATCACCCTTTACAATTATGACCCGATAAAAGCTAACTTTTGCATGGTTGTTAGAGATCACACACTAACATCGCGTACCAAATTTCAAACAGCTCGGATGAAATTGACTCATCCAAGAGGCTCAATAATTTATTTATTTATGTCTATGGGCATTGACCCTTACAGACTCGCTTAACCTAAAAGTAATATAAATCTAAAATATTTACAAACATGTTCAAAGGAAATGAAAAATCAATTTCACATTTAGAATTCAAAACATTAAATTCCTTTAAAGATCTAATCAATGGTTCATTACATGAATATATACTAGTTTCAAGTGGATAGCTTTTTCGTTCGAAATTTAGCGTGATTTCAGACGGACGGACGGACATCGCTAGATCGTTTCCCAAAAGCTATGGGGCTAAATTTTGCAGAACCTCGTTTTTGCCCACAAGTATATTAAGTTCGAAGATACGCTATATGGGTCTAAATTTGTGTAATGCCCCCGCTATTTTTGTCCGATTTACTTGAAATTTCAAACATAATGGTATTCTAAGTTCAAAAATAGGCATTGGTACATATCGATATAGCTTCCATATTAACTATTCCGCCGACTTGACATCTTGAGCATACGAATATCGCGATGTATATCCTTGACGCGATGTATGACTTCTTCAGCGGCATAGGATCAGTAAAATCCTATGAGCCGATTAAAATGATCAATTACAGGATTTAGGTCTAGTACCATACAATTTCTTTAAAGGATTAGACGACAAATTTAAGAATCTCTGTAGAAATTAAACAAAACATTTTCTAACACAGAAGTCAACAGACACAGCAAAAAACGCGTCGCCAAAAAAGTAGTAATATGTTGTTTTTGGATCCAGATGTGGTGCAAAAATGGCGCAGAAGCGATGAATTTACACATGGGCTTGTCATAGGACGGATGTCCATCGTTTCAACAGCCGTTGCAGTGTAGTTAACATAGACAACATCATTGGGAGGACATTTTTGGAAGTGTATTTAAAGCCACATTAATTGATTTCGATACAAGGCTTCTTTGAATGCTTCACACGCTTGCAGCAGCTCATAGTACATCATACGTAGCTGGTACCACCAAATATACATCTATAAGCTTTTTTCAATGGCTTGGCTATATAATTTCTTAATACCCTCCACCATTAGGCTATACTAACGTTTACATTCAATTTGTAATACATCGAAATAAGTTCGTTAGAACCCATGAAGTATATGTATATATTCTGGGTAGTGGTGAAATTCTGAGTCGATCTAATGATTCCTGTCCATCCGTCTGTTGAAATCACTTTCGAACGAAACTAAATATCGACTTGAAACTTGGTATACCATAAGTAGTTGTTATTGATGTAGGTTGGATAATATTGTAAATGGGCCATATTGGCCCACGTTTAGGTATAGCCTCCATAGGTTAGGTTAGGTTAGGTTAGGTGGCAGCCCGATGTATCAGCCTCACTTAGACTATTCAGTCCATTGTGATACCACATTGGTGAACTTCTCTCTTATCATTGAGTGCTGTCCGATTCCATGTTAAGCTCAATGACAAGGGACCTCCTTTTTATAGCCGAGTACGAACGGCGTTCCACATTGCAGTGAAACCACTTAGAGAAACTTTGAAACCCTCAGAAATGTCATCAGCATTACTGAGGTGGGACAATCCAACGTTGAAAAACTGTTTGGTGTTCGGTCGAAGCAAGAATCGAACCCACGACCTTGTGTATGCAAGGCAGGCATGCTAACCATTGCAACACGGTGGCTCCCCCCATATAAACCCCCTATTTTTGGATTTCGGAACCTCTTGCAAGAGCAAATTTCATCCGGTCCGCTTGAAATTTGGTATGTAATCTTAGTTTATTGCCTCTAACAACCACGCAAAAATTGGTCCATAATTATATATAGCCCGGATATGAACCGATTCCCACATTTGACTTCCGGCCCTCTTGTAGGAGTAAATTTCATACAAAGCATTCCAATTCGTACGTGATGTTGGTATAAATGGTGTATTTATGATAATCGGAGGAGTTACATTAAATCTTTTGCCTAAAACGAAAAACTTTGGAACGAGGAGGTCATCACTTACATAAAGATTTAAAAAAAATATATTTTTCTGACTTCTATAAAAGTTGGAGCATTTGTTTGCCGAAACCCTAATTCTCATGAAAATTCGGTATGCATTGAGCACTATTTTAAAAATTACAATTACAAAATATTTGTGATAGTTTTTGCCGTGAACTCAAAACAAATCGTAAACCACCCTAACAAATAAATAAGCGCTTTTAAATTGCTTTAAATAAACGACATTTCAATATACGTAACATACATGTACATCTGTGTTCGTATACTATTAACAATGTGTCCGTATAAATTTCAACACTTGTTGAGTTTTACAAAACCCCAAATATGTACGTATCCTGAATCGAGTAGTACGTCGATTCATAGACATCCAATTTATGTGTACACGGCCATATGCTTGCGTTTCGTATTCCGTAATTTGTGAAGCATTTGCCTAAAATTCCAGAGTGTTAAAGTGATTATGTGAAACCACAGGTGGATTAGGTTTCAATGTCTATAAAATTTAATATTCTCTGCTTGCCTGTGTCATTACGTACAATTACGTTGTAATTATTTTTAGTGTAAATGAAAGTTACACAGAGCCAACTACAAAATTGGTGTTGAATACTTAAGTGAAAAGGAAGGATCAAAGCATTGGGAGAGTGAGTGTGCATATGTGAGTGTCTGTTTACATGTGTGTGTCACAGAAAGGATGTGAAATGCATGAATTAACCCTTTCTTAATAGAAAACTATTCATTAGGGAAATAAGTCCTTAAGAAATAGTGCGTGCTAAATGGCAAATGTGTTAACATTCATCAACCCTTTGATGTCAACGGCAGTGAGAGTACAATGATTGTATTTATAGGCAAGGCGTTGTAATTTAAGATAAGCTAAATAATTATTTTGAAATTAAATTTTAAAACAACAAGGAATAGAAAGAAATGGATACGTAGATTTTTAATACAGCTACAACTCTGTCAATTTCGAAAAACGATGGAACAGTATTCACCTTCTTCCCTATTGTGTCCACTATTCCTTGGTTTCTGATATTTATAAGTGCAGTGAAAAAACAAGCATACCCGGTTCCAAAGATTTTGTCTTTACTGTAAATATTTTGGAATTGATTCCGAGCCAAAAAAGCGGAGAATTCAAGTAAGGATACTTTTAAGACACAATTCTCTTTTAAATTTGGCTTCTGTGTACTTGCTTCTAGGAAGCAAATTTTAATTTTTCGTTTTTTTTTCAGCTTTTGTTCTTCATATGCTATCAAAGTCCTTTAAAAACGAGTTAACGACAACTTTATTTTCCAAATTTGGAATCGACTTCCAGTAGAAATAATGCTATGTTCCAAGTAAAAAACGTCTTTAAAATAAAGTGTTGAAATAAAGTGTTCTATATTTGAACGATTTTTTGCTTTGTAATCAAGATGCAAAAAGACAAAAAATGTAAAGACAATATCATGAATTTTAAAGAATTTGACCTTAGCCAAAAAAAAATTTCTTCCATTTTATGATACCCATTTTTAAGTCAAATCACTTAATTATAAGGGCACTACGACTTCATTGAAAAGTTTATCGACTTTTGGACAAGGAAATAAGCTTTATATTACAGAAATGTGTCTTCTATGCTAAGCAAAATTTTCATTCGTATTTCAAAGACATGAAATCTTTGACCTCACGGCAATATTTTTTTCAGTGTCACAAAGGGCAAACAAATAATACAAAAAAAAAATATTTTTGTGGTTTTAAATTGGTTTAAAAGCTTCGCAGCGAACCTCCCTAGCTTAAAATAACTGTTAAAAAAATTGGCGCAATTCATAAAAATTTAGAATCAGTTTTTTATTTGTTTGAATTTGCACGAATTATGACCACTCGAGCCAAAAATAATATACCATTAACATTTTAAGAAACTTTTACCAAAAAAAGGGAGCATAGTATGGCCTAAAACAACAATTAATATTTTTATATACTCAAAAAAAAGTTTACTTGGATCCAAAGATTTTGACTTCCTTTAAGGATTTTGGTATTGATTCCGAGCTAAAGATGTGGTTTCTTTAAAATAAAGAAATTTTTTACGGACCTCCCTAGCTTTAAATCTTGGATCGGTAAAATTAAAATTGGATACAGATCTATTCATCTAATTTTTATTCTCAGTTTGCGATATATTAATGAAGGTATTCATGTACAAACAAATTCCAGTTTCAAAATCCAAATTATGCCAAGTACTTCAAAGTAAAAACTGTTTTCTTAATGCTAAAAAAACTTTAAACCAAAGACGCAAATCCTTAAACTAAGTCTTAGCCTATATTTGAAACGTTTTTATCTTAAATTTAAAAATTTAATATGTCAGTTGAGTTAAAGACGATTTCTTTAAATTACAAATGTTTTTCATTATTTTAAGGAACATTTGCCTTCCTTCAAAGATCTACAACTTCAACAGAGGGACGCAAAATTTCAAGATTTTTGTCCTAAATTTAATGAAAAAAAATTTTAAAGCAAGGATTACAAACTTTCTTTTAATTAAAATTTCATTATTTTAAAGAATTTTGTCCTTATCATTGCGTAAATTTCGAGTCCTAAAATTAAAGTTGCATAATCTTCCATATTAGGTCAATATTTTTTTCAGTGTAAATAAATTGATCAAAATTTTATTTCTATAGAAAATTTTGTCAAAATTTTATTTTGAAAGAAAACTATGTCAAAATTTTATTTCTAAAGAAAATTATGTCAAAATTTTATTTCTGAAGAAAATTTTGTCAAAATTTTATTTCTATAGAAAATTTTGACAACATTTTATTTCTATAGAAAATTTGGTCAAAACTTTATTTCTTTGTCAAAATTCTAAAGAAAATTTTGTCAACATTTTATTTCTATAGAAAATTTTGTCAAAATTTTATTTCTATTTCTATAGCAAATTTGGTCAAACTTTATTTCTAAAGAAATTTTATCAAAATTTTATTTCTATAGAAAATTTTGTCAAAATTTTATTTCCATAGAAAATATAGTCAACATTTAATTTTCATAGAAAAAATTGAAAAATTTTTTCTATGAAAAATTTTCTTTCCAACAGATAATTTTGTTAACATTTATTTCTATAGAAAATTTTATAAAAATTGTATTTCTTTTGAAAATTTTATTTCTTATGAAAATTTGATGAACATTTTATTCTATATAAAACGTTGTCAACATTTTATTTCTATTGGAAAATTTTGTCAAAACTTTATTTATTTGCCAAATTTTTATTTCTATAGAAAATTTTGTCAAAATTTTATTTCTATAGCAAATTTGGTCAAAACTTTATTTCTATTGAAATTCTGTCAAAATTTAATTTTTATAGAAAAAATTGAAAAATTTTTTCTATGGAAAGAAAACTATGTCAAAATTTTATTTCTAAAGAAAATTATGTCAAAATTTTATTTCTATCGAAAATTTTGTCAAAATTTTATTTCTAAAGAAAATTTTGACAAAATTTTATTTCTGAAGAAAATTTTGTCAAAATTTTATTTCTGTAGAAAATTTTGACAAAATTTTATTTCTATAGAAAATTATGTCAAAATTTTATTTCTATAGAAAATTTTGTCAAAATTTTATTTCTATAGAAAATTTGGTCAAAACTTTATTTCTTTGTCAAAATTCTAAAGAAAATTTTGTCAACATTTTATTTTATTTCTATAGAAAATTTTGTCAAAATTTTATTTCTATTTCTATAGCAAATTTGGTCAAACTTTATTTCTAAAGAAATTTTATCAAAATTTTATTTCTATAGAAAATTTTGTCAAAATTTTATTTCCATAGAAAATATAGTCAACATTTAATTTTCATAGAAAAAATTGAAAAATTCTGTCAAAATTTAATTTTTATAGAAAAAATTTAAAAATTTTTTCTATGGAAATTTTCTTTCCAACAGATAGTTTTCTTAAAATTTATTTCTATAGAAAATTTTATAAAAATTGTATTTCTTTTGAAAATTTTATTTCTTATGAAAATTTGATGAAAATTTTATTCTATATAAAACGTTGTCAACATTTTATTTCTATTGGACAATTTTGTCAAAACTTTATTTCTTTGCCAAAATTTTATTTCTATAGAAAATTTTGTCAAAATTTTATTTCCATAGAAAATATAGTCAACATTGAGTCAAAATTTATAATTTTTTTCTATGGAAAATTTTCTTTCCAACAGATAATTTTGTTAAAATTTACTTCTATAGAAAATTTTGTAAACATTGTATTTCTTTTGAAAATTTTATTTCTTATAAAAATTTGGTCAAAATTTTATTCTATATAAAATGTTGTCAACATTTTGTTTCTATTGGAAATTTTGCCAACATTTTATTTCTAGAGGGAATTTGTTAAGTAACTCTCAGTTGAGAGGGAATATGAAGTACACGGTAAAAAACCAAATTCGATGACTTTCCACTTTCGGGCAAGCAAAGATACTCCTTGGCTCTTGTTCTAGATCGGTTAGCTCTTGCACTTTTTGGAACTTCAGTGGCATTAGTCCAAACACATTTTCTAATATGTGTTGTATCAATTTTGTTACATGTTCAACTCACTAGCAAGTTCTAAAAAACAGTGTCTCGGATTTCGATCAAATCTGCCCATCACTTTTCGTATCATTTCTGGTCCTTTTTTGGATGCGCAGCAACACCGCCATGATATGATGGTAAAAAGCAGTGATACAAGAAACAAAAGATGTATTCACATTTAAATGTTGGAGGGCTTTAATAATATCCACTTTTGGTTTTCCAGCTAAATATAAAGCAGTTACACTATACCGCTTGAATTCCAACACGAATAACTTTATTTATGAATGCAATAGATCAAAATACTTTTGTAAGTTTGTAAACAATAAAATGATGTGTCACTGGAATATATCTTGCAGCTGTCACTCGAGAGGTTTAGAAATGATAGCAACACTAAAAAATTATGCCCGGTTCCATAGATTTTGTCTTTACAATGGAATTGAATCTGAGCCAATGAAGCGGAGAGTTAAAGTGAGAATACTTTTAAGAAACAATTTTCTTTCAAATTTGAGTTTTGCGTACTTGTTTCTAGAAATAAAATTTTAGTTTATTCATTTTGTTCAGCTTTTTTCATGTTCTATCAATGTCTTTTAGAAATGTTTATTAGTAAGGACAAGGAAAAAACTTTATATCAGAGAAATGCGTCTTCTATGCTAAGAAAAAATCGCATTTGTATTTGAAGGACATGCAATCTTTGGCCTCGCGACATTATTTTTTCAGTGAACCTGAAGTTGGTTAACAATACATTTCAGCCCCCCTGTATCTGTAAAAATATATAACTGGTAATATTTTCTTATTTATGATTTTCTTTTTTGCAGGGGAGCTAAGCGTTTGTTCTTAAGGTAAGTGGAAAACTTCTTTTTCTATTATAAATTTGCACTGTTCACTGAAAAAATAGTTTGCTCGGTTCCAAAGATTTTATCTTTACTTCAAAAATTTTGGTATTGATTCCGAGCGAAAGAAGCGGAGAATACTTATAAAAATACATTCGAGACACAACTCTCTTTTAAATTTGAGTTTTGTGTACTTGCTTCTAGGAAGCAAATTTTAATTTTTCGTTTTTTTTTCAGCTTGTTTTCTTCATATGCTTTCAAAGTCCTTTAAAAACGATTTAACGAAAACTTTATTTTAGAAATTCAGACTCGACTTCTAGTAGAAATTATGCTATGTTTCAAGTAAAAACAAGTATATACGGCCGTAAGTTCAGCCAGGCCGAAGCTTATGTACCCTCCACCATGTCATCCAAAATCGAATTACTTGGGTTGCGGTAACACTTGCCGATGGCAAGGTATCTTAAAACCTCCTAACACCTAATATATACCACATAGTCCATACGTGGTATATATTAAACTAAAAAGGCCAATTAAATACGTATATAATTAAGTTTAAAGTTTCTATAGAAATAAAATTTTGACAACATTTTCTATAGAAGTAAAATTTGGAAAAAAAATTCTATAGAAATAAAATTTGAAAAAAATTTACTATGGAAATAAAATTTTGACAAAATTTTCTTTAGAAATAAAATGTTGAAAAAAATTTCTATAGAAATAAAATTTTGACAAAATTTTCTATAGAAATAAAATTTTGGCTAAATTTTCTATAGAAATAAAATTTTGGCTAAATTTTCTATTGAAATAAAATTTTGACAAAATTTTCTATAGAAATAAAATTTTGACAAAATTTTCTATAGAAATAAAATTTTGACAATGTTTTCTATAAAAATAAAATTTTGGTAGATTATTTTTGGCTCGAGTGGCAACCATGATTATGAACCGATATGGACCAATTTTTGTGTGATTGGGATCGGCTATATATAACTATAGACCGATATGGACCAATTTTGGCATGGTTATTAGCGGCCTTATACTAACACCACGTTACAAATTTCAACCGGATCGGATGAATTTTGCTCCTCCAAGAGGCTCCGGAGATCAAATCTGGGAACGGTTTATATGGGGGCTATATATAATTATGGACCGATACGGACCAATACTTGCGTGTTTGTTAGAGACCACATTGTAACACCATGTTCCAAATTTCAACCGGATCGGATGAAATTTGCTTCTCTTAGAGGCTCCGCAAGTCAAATCGGGGGATCGTTTTATATGGGGGCTATATGTAATTATGGACCGATATGGACCAATTTTTGTATGGTTGTTAGAGACCATATACTAACACCATATAACAAATCTCAGCCGGATCGGATGAAATTTGCTTCTCTTAGAGCAATCGCAAGCCAAATTTGGCGGTCCGTTTATATGGAGGCTATACGTAGAAGTGGACCGATATGGCCCATTTGCAATACCATCCGACCTACATCAATAACATCTACTTGTGCCAAGTTTCAAGTCGATAGCTGGTTTCGTTCGGAAGTTAGCGTGATTTCAACAGACGGGCGGACGGACGGACATGCTCAGATCGACTCAGAATTTCACCACGACCCAGAATATATATACTTTATGGGGTCTTAGAGTAATATTTCGATGTGTTACAAACGGAATGACAAAGTTGGGTATATTAACTTTGTCATTCCGTTTGTAACACATCGAAATATTGCTCTAAGACCCCATCCTATGGTGGAGGGTATAAAAAAACATATTTAAAATCAAGTGCTGAAAAACATGTCCTCTATTTGAATGATTTTTTGCTTTGTAGTCAAGATGCAAAAAGACAAAAAAATTTAAAGACAATTTCATTAATTTTAAAGAATTTTTCTGAATTATTAAAGCCAAGTTGACCTTCGCCCAAAAATGTTTTCTTTCATGTTATGATACCCATTTTAAAGTCAAATCAATTTATTATAAGGACAATACGACTTCATTGAAAAGTTTATCGACTTTTGGACAAGGAAAAAAGCTTTATATGGGAGAAATTCGTCTTCTTTGCTAAGCAAAAATTGCTTTTGTATTTTAAGGACATGAAATCTTTGACCTCACGATAGGGTTTCCATATGGATAATTTTCAAAAGAGAACTTTCGCTTTAAAAAAAGAGAACATTTTAACTAAAAAAGAGTTTACAATACAAAAATTCTTTATTAAATAATTAATAATTTTATTGATGTTAAAATGAAAATAATAATAGTTTCTAATGATAGAAACAACGAAATAAATATGTAATAAAATAATAAAAAACAAAAAGAATCACATTTTCTTAAAAAATTAACAAAATAAAATTGACGACGACAACGTATTGGCGTATTTACGTCGTACGTTCAATTACATCTATTTCTAATTTTTACGCCATACGTCGAAACGTCGCAATTGTGTTCCGGCCTTTAATTTGTCAACAGATTTAACCCAGTAAACAATTAGTGGCGAATTCCTACTAAATAAATAAAATTCCATTAATCTAGGATTTTTTTGAAATAGAGTACATAAAGAGCATTGTTGGACATAAAAATACGGCTTCAAAAAAAGAGAGTGAACAAAAAGATACGAACACAAAAAGAGAACATGTTATCTTTAAAAGAGATGTAATGGACAGCCTACCTCACGACAATATTTTTTTCAGTGTATTACTGAAACCTTATAAAAGTATATGCCGGCTTATGCCGATCTATCAATTAATAAAAGTGTTAAATTTTCGCCATACTCTTTAATTTTTGTTGTTACTTTTTTGTCAGTATTAAATAGAGTGAAAGAGATATAACCAATAACACAAATTACAAAAATATAATGTCCCAGTACATATTTTGCAGCCCTTTCCACCCAACACAAAATCAGGTGTGCGCAATACATCATTCTGGTTTCCTTTGATTTTGTGGTATGTCTAGACCACAAAACCATTTATTCATTTAACGAATGAGAGAACAAAACACCTCCCATTTCATGTTGTCAGTGATGAATAAAACAAATCATTTGATGCCTAGGTGGTTGCGTATCCTAGGAGACCAAGGACACACTTACACATCGACACTCCTTTAAATAAAGCTTTGTCAATTAAATCACCTATGTAAGGACAAAATAATATGGACACCGAAATTGAATATGTGATGTGAAAACAATATGAAGTAGGTTCCAACAAAAACTTGAATGAAGAACGTAGAAAAAGCACCTATTTTTTTAATATATTCCATGCTATTGGATAAAAGCTCCTTAGTTGTCTCTGGCAAAGCGCATGCGCTGAAAAACAAGAATTTAACACAAGAGTTAACATTTATCCGTGTTTATCCAGGTTAACAGTATGTATAGAAATATAGAAATGTGCTGTTAATGTAACATTGATGCATTGAATGAATTGAAATTAAATTTTCTCATTCTCAATCATTCTGTTCACAATGCATCAAAATATATCTCTTAAAATATATCTTTCACTAAAAAAAACTGTGAAACCTTTAGGACACTAAATCCAATTTAACTCATTCTGTCTATAATGTTTTATTTAAAATGTTTACAATATAAGAAAGTTTCTTTGATTTTAATAATTTTTGAGCGTTAGTGAAAAGTACTAAAAAAGAGAAAAAAATTCTTGCGATTTGCAACTCAAACTTTGTTCCTTCAACCCTCTATGGCACTTAAACTCAACTTAACTTTTTCTAAGTTAATGGCATTATAACGTTTTGAGTTTTTTCCCTTGACTTAAATAATTTTTGCATACGTTGGCACTTTAACTAAAACTTACAATATAGCAAGTATATATGGCCGTAAGTTCGGCCAGGCCGAATCTTATGTACCCTACACCATGGATTGCGTAGAAACTTCTACGAAAGACTGTCATCCACAATCGAATTACTTGGGTTGTGGTATCTTAAATCGTTTTCTAAATTGTGAGTTAGTCCATACGTGGTATATATTAGACAAAACAGGTATGTGTAGGTAAGTCTACAAATAATTACGAATCGATATGGACTTTTGCACGGTACGTAGGGAGCCAGAATTGATATATGGGGGTCGCTTATATGGGGGCTATATACAATTATGAACTTGATATGGACCAATTTTTGTGTGATTGGAGATCGATTTATCAGAGGGCTATATATAACTATAGATCGATATGGACCTAGTTAGGCATGGTTGTTAACGGCCATATACTAGCACAATGTACCAAATTTCAACTGACTCGGATGAAATTGGCTCCTTCAAGAGGCTCTAAAACCAAATCTCGGGATCGGTTTATATGGGGGCTGTATATGATTATGGACTAATATGGACCACTTTTGGCATGGTTGTTAAATATCATATACTTCCACCACGTACAAATTTCAACCAGATCGGATGAATTTTGCTTCTCCAAAAAAGGCACCGGAGGTCAAATCTGGGGATCGGTTTATATGGGGGCTATATATAATTATGGACTGATATGAACCAATTCCTGCATGGTTGTTGGATACGATATACTAACACAGCGTATCAAATTTCAACCGAATCGGATGAATTTTGCTCTTCCAACGGGCTCCGGAGGTCAAATCTGGGGATCGGTTTATATGGGGGCTAGGTTAGGTTAGGTTAGGTGGCAGCCCGATGTATCAGGCTTACTTAGACAATTCAGTCCATTGTGATACCACATTGGTGAACTTCTCTCTTATCACTGAGTGCTGCCCTATTCCATGTTAAGCTCAATGACAAGGGACCTCCTTTTTGTAGCCGAGTCCGAACGGCGTTCCACATTGCAGTGAAACCACTTAGAGAAGCTTTGAAACCCTCAGAAATGTCACCAGCATTACTGAGGTGGGATAATCCACCGCTGAAAAACTTTTTGGTGTTCGGTCGAAGCAGGAATCGAACCCACGACCTTGTGCGTGCAAGGCGGGCATGCTAACCATTGCACCACGGTGGTTTATATATAATTATTGACCGATTTCGACCAATTTTTGCATGGGTGTTTGAGCCCATATATTAACACAACGTACCAAATATCCGTCTGTGTAAATTACGCTAAATTCCGATATGTTAGTGTATGCCCTCTAATAACCATGCAAGCATTGGTCCATATCCATCCATAATTATATATAGCGTCCATAAAAAAACGATCCCCAGAATTTACTTCTCAAGCCTCCTGGAAAAACAAATTTCATCTGATCGGTTTATTATTTGGTACGTGTTGTCATTATATGATTTCTACTAATCTCGTTAAAATAGGACCATATCGGTTCATAATTATATATAGCAGCCATATAAACCAACCTCCAAATTGAATTTATATGTCTCATGGAGGAACACATTTTATATGATCCGGTTGTAAATTGGCTCTCTATTTACCGAAAATCTAATCAAGAACTGGATCAAGAACAACATAGACTCCATATGGTCTAACTTACAATTTATAGGACACTGTAAGAAATTTTTCCCTCGGCAAGTGTGACCACAACACAAGTTTTTCTATTGCGGATGACAGTCTTTAGTATAACTTTATACGCAACCCATGGTGGAGGAAACACAAGATCAGGCTGGGCCGAATTTAGGGTCCTACAAACTCGTTCTTCTTACCAAAGTTCATTCCCCGCCCACTCATTGTTCCAGTATCTAGCTTGCTTCCGGGCTAGTTATTTCAGTCCTAGTTGTTCCGACATTTACAGTCGCAATTATACATTCGAGTGATTAAATTTGCCCAAGGATGTGTCTTCAGATGGCCTTTGACAAATTCAAAGTCCAATTCGTATTGTAGGTATCTATGTGGGGGTCAATTGACCCTTCCTATGACAACTCCACGTTAATTTCACCGGTCACCTAACCGATTACGGGACCTGTACCGGTTAAAAAGGACAAGTGAAACGACCGGTTTGGGACCAGTTCCACGAACTGAAGGGATCTCCCATCTTTTTATACCCACCACCATAGAATGGAGCCACCTTGGTGCAATGTTTAGTATGCCCACCTTGCATACACAAGGTCGTGGGTTCGATTCCTGCTTCGACCGAACCAAAAAAGTTTTTCAGCTGTGGATTATCCTACCTCAGTAATGCTGGTGACATTTCTGAGGGTTTCAAAGCTTCTCTAAGTGGTTTCACTACAATGAGGAACGCCGTTCGGACTCGGTTATAAAAAGGAGGTCCCTTGTCATTGAGTTTAACATGGAATCGGGCAGCACTTAGTGATAAGATAGAAGTTCACCAATGTGGTATCACAATGGATTGAATAGTCTAAGTGAGTCTGATACATCGGGCTGCCACCTAACCTAACATAACCTATGGTGATGGTGAGAAATTCTAAGACGATGTAAGCATATCCGCCTGCCCGTCTGTCTGTCTGTTGTAATTACGCTACAGCCCTCACTAATGAAGCTATCGTCCTGAAATTTGATACCGATTCGGTTGTTGTTTGCAGGCAGGTCAAGTTCGAAGATGGGCTATACGGTCCAAGTTTTGATGTAGTCCCCATATAAACCGACTTCCCGATTTGGAGTCTTGGGCTTATAAAAACCGTAGTTTTTATCCAATTTGCCTGAAATTTAAAATCTAGAGGTACTTGAGGACCATAAAAAGGTGTGCCGAAAATGGTACGTATCGGTTCATGTTTTGGTATAGCCCCAATATAGACCGATCTCCCTATTTTGCTTCTTGGGCTTCGAGAAACTGTATTTACTATCCGATTTGCCTGATATTTAAAATCTGGTGGTAATTTAGGACCATAAAGAGGTGTGCCGAAAATGTTCCGATCCTCGATTTCTATTCTTGGGCTTCTAGAAACTGTATTTACTATCCGATTTGCCTGAAATTGAAAATCTAAAAGTATTTTTGGACCTTAAAGAGGAGCGCCAAAAATGGTGAGTATCGGTCCATGTTTTGGTATAGCCCCTATATAGACCGATCTCCCTATTTTGCTTCTTCGGCTTCTAGAAACTGTATTTACTATCCGATTTGCCTGAAATTAGAAATCTAGAGGTATTTTGGGACTATAAAGAGGTGTATCGAAAATGGTCCGTATCGGTCCATGTTTTGGTATAGCCCCAATATGGACCGATCTCCCGATGTTGCTTCTTGAGCGTCTAGAAACTGTATTTTCTATCCGATTTGCCTGAAATTGAAAATCTAGAGGTACTTTAGAACCATAAAGAGGTGTGTCGAAAATGGTCCGTATCGGTTCATGTTTTGGTATAGCCGCCATATAGATCGATCTCCCGATTTTACTTCTTGGGCTTCTAGAAACTGTATTTACTATCCGATATGCCTGAAATTAGAAATCTAGAGGTATTTTGGGACCATAAAGAGGTGTATTGAAAATGGTCCGTATCGGTCCATGTTTCGGTATAGCCCCCATATAGACCGATCTCCCGATTTTGCTTCTTGGGCGTCTAGAAACTGTATTTTCTATCCGATTTGCCTGAAATTGAAAATATAGAGGTACTTTAGGACCATAAAGAGGTGTGTCGAAAATGGTCCGTATCGGTTCGTGTTTCGGTATAGCCGCCATATAGACCGATCTCCAGATTTCTATTCTTGGGCTTCTAGAAGCTGTATTTACTATCCGATTTGACTGAAATTGAAAATCTAAAAGTATTTTTGGACCTTAAAGAGGTGTGTCGAAAATGGGGTGTATCGGTCTATGTTTTGGTATAGCTTCCATATGGATCGATCTTCCGATTTTACTTCTTGGGCTTCTAAAAACTGTATTTACTATCCGATTTGCCGGAAATTAGAAATCTAGCGGTATTTTAGGACCGTAAAGAGGAATGCCAAAAATGGTGAGTATCGGTCCATGTTTTGGTATATCCCCCATATAGACAGATATCCCGATTTGGATTCTTGGGCGTCTAGAAACTGTATTTTCTATCCTATTTGTCTGAAATTGAAAATCTAGAGCACCATAAAGTGGTGTGTCGAAAATGGTCCGCATCTGTCCATGTTTTGGCCGATTTTTATTCTTGGGCTTCTATAAACTATATTTATTACCTGATTTTCCTGAAATTGAAAATCTAGAGGTATTTTGGAACCACAAATAGGTGTGTTGCAAATGGTGCCTATCGGTTCATGTTTTAGTATATCCCCCATATAGACCCATCTCTCGACTTTATTTCTGGGACTTCTAGAATCCGTGGTTTTCACCAATTCGTCTGAAAGTGGAATTCTAGAGGTATTTGTGGAACATTAAGAGGTGGTGAGTGTTGGTCCATGTTTTGGTATAGCCCCATATAGACGTAACTCCCGAATTTATTTCTAGGACTTCTGGAATCCGGCTGACCACAAATAGGACAGCCGAATATGGTGTGTGTCGACCCACGTTTTAGCATAGACCGATCGATCCCCAGATTTAAGTCCTTGGGCTTCTAGAAACCGTAGTTTTTATGCGATTTGCACAAAAATGTAAATGTACTGGAATTTTAGATCCTCAAAAATCTGTATCGCATTTATTTTTACCGGTCCGTTTAGTAAGACATCGATATAGACCGATTTAACTTCTTGAGTGTACATCCAAAGAAAAAAATATTTTCCTCCGAAATGAAATTTTAGACAAACGAAATTTCCCTTTCGTATAAAGTATTTTCGTTTAGAGCAAACTAATCCGAATTTTTGATAAGCGATTCAACGATTGTCTCTAAAATTTGTGTCAAATGAAAACTATGCTTGTCTAAAATTTCGTTCCTCACAAAGGAAAACACTTCTTTCAGGGTATAACAGGCGCACTGATCATGAAAATTGTTTGAAACTGAAAGTAAAATGTCCAGATTTTACTCATCGTATTCATTTAAATAATGGTGGAAAAAATCTACAGATTTAAGATTTCAAATCAAGGCGTTATTTCATCATATACACGATATGTTTAAGATTTCTCTAAAACTCAAACAAAATTGGTTCTCATAAATCCAGAATCTTATCTAGTCTTCAAAGGTAGAATCTGGATGAACTGATTTGCTTGGGAGAAAATATGTCATCAAACCCCTTAAAATTCTATATATTATCAAGAAACCCGCTACGACGAAGAGTTTTCAAAGTAAACTATTATATTTGATGCATGGTGGTGGGTAATTAAGATTCGGCCCGGCCGAACTTACTGCTGTATATACTTGTCATTCTTGTGTTAGTATCTGTGAGTTTACATTTATGAGCAGTTATGAGAAGGCGATTCTACAATGAACGCTCTTTTCTTGGACAGACGGAAAATGAAGTTCGTAAATTGTAGTATTAATTTAATGAATTAAATTTATATGAAAGATGGTTGGGTACCTTTGTGGCAGTTGTATCTATAGCTATTGTTATATCATCTTTTAAACTCCTTGCTCTTATTTAGTGGTCTACTTCTCTCCAGATTTATTTCCATTACTTTAGTGGTTTTATTTTTGTTGTTGTCAAGTATGAGTAGATCTTTTCATTTTTTATTGACTTTTATGGCTTTTTTAGACGGTTTTATTAATTATGAGCTATAAATTTGCCATCGTTTTTATATCATAATTTACTACCATTATACATATATGTACAAAGACACACAAACACAACTAAACGGACACACACACACTATAATGTAATCACACCAAAGATGGTCCTTAAGTTCAAGCATTCTCACCCTGAGTCCAACTGGAATAAAGACACAAATAAATGCTCCAATAGTTTTACTATCCTACATTGTCCAATTTATGAGGATGAAACTGAAGGTAAATAACTCATTGGCCATAAAAAATGATTTTTTTATATTTTTGCTTTTTATTGTTATTATTTCAAACATTAATTAAATAAAATGCTTAGTTAGGGGGTAATTTATTTTTGTTCTATCAAGAAATGATAACAAAAAACAATTGCAAAAATACTAATGGTTATGGCAACAATAAATTAGTGAAATTGTATTGTAACCGAAATGGACAATTTGGTAAAACGCAAATAAATAAATAATATTAAAACAAATGGCTTGGAACGTAGTAATTGTACGAATGTACATGAAATGGATTTTTAGAATAATCTGGTGGGGCTTGAATATTCTCGAATAATATTTTTTACATTACGAATTAGTTTATGGTAATTACTAGATTTAATGAAAAAATATTTTAATTTTTTTTTGACCTGAATGAGGGTCCGCTTTTCTTCAAGATATTAACTTTAAATTAAACTTTGTTTAAATGAAATGAATCTTTTTACTAAAACAATTAAACCCTAGTAAGTTGATTACCAAGGGTAATAATTTAGAGTAGAGTATGTTATTTAGAAAATGAGAATGTTATTATTTTATTATCTTGTTTTCACCGATTTTACCAATAGGTCTGTTGTATTTTAGTACTCGATCCAATATTTGTATGAACTATCTAGAATATCGTTGAATTGAATATTCTTTGAAGAACATCTTATCAGTGCGAATCTCGCCAGTTTTGCAATATTGAACTTTTGGTACAATGATATTTCTTTGATTCACAATAGCAATTTATTGTGAATAATTCGGACAACATTTAAAGCTATCATAAAAAAATTACACTACAGGCAAAAAAATAATTCTTTCCTCCCAAACGAAATTTTAGACAAACAAAGTTCGTTTCTCATTTGCTTTTCGCTGTAAGGAAGTGTATTTGGAAGAAAAGTATATACATTTTGTGATAAACGTTTATTCTTTTCCAGGATGTAAAAACAATTTCATAAAGACAAACTAAAAAAAACATTGTTTTCTTGCTAATTGCATTTTCCTTCACATCCACCAGGTTTTTTAGTTCTTAACACCTTTTCCTGTAATACCAACAATGTACACAGAAAAAAGTGTCTTGTAAATTTAAGGACCATTTTGACTTCCACATAGTTCAACAAATTTACTGTAATATAGTTCATTTTTCGTAACCACAACGAAAATTAACTTAGCTAAAGGAAAACTTATAAAAATTCACTAAATGTTTTTTAGTTCACTAACTACGAAATGGGAAGGATTTTTCCTTAAATAAATTTCCAACACAGTAGTTAATGCATCGTTGATTCTATTATAAAAATACATGGGCAATATAAAAATCTTACTACGAAATGTGGACAATTTACTAAGAAAAAATTTTGTATGGAAAAAAATTTTTGTAGTAAAAATTAACTTAACGACATTACCGATTCGTATGATGGCTACCTACAGATTATTTCCCTTTTTATTATAAGTTGGAGTGTTTTTCCTCACATTGAAAATTGTAGATAAAGTAGAATAAAAAGTAGTTAATATAATCCTTGCCGGGTGTATATCATTTTTTATAGATTCCTCATAGATTTGGTATATATTTTACCTTAACTTATAGATAGAATTCAAACTAATCAATAAACGTGCTACTGGAAAATGTGAGTGCATCATGTGAGGGAGTTTTTAAGAGACATTTTGTGTATATCTCGTATGATTGTTTGTGTTTGTTATTGCGTCATTTATGCTGTTGTTGGATGTTTTGATTCTAGAGACAATGGAATGTTCCTTGTGTGTTGTTGGTATCTTTTGTGGTGAGAGTTGTTTTCTTGCAATAGCGAGATCAGAAAGGGATCGTGTGTGTGTGGAGTTGTTTTTCTTTACGGAGTTGTTTTTCTTTATGGCTATTTGTGTCTTTGAGTTTTATTGTTGCATTCAGTTATGTTGATGCATTTATGAAGTGCACACGTGGTTTTAATTTTGCAAAATTGTACGTGAGGTATTGGTGATTATTAATGAAAATACATTTATTTCGAAACATTTTATAAACTGAGAAGTGAATGATGTGATGTTAGAGTAATCAGAAACGCTTTTTATTGATAAAAAACAAATAACAGATTAAGGAACTGTATATTTCTGTTAATAGTTTAAAATTAGTGCGGATTTTTAATTGATTTACATAAAAAATATACAACATGAGTGGTAATAGGATGATCTATATTTATTCTACATCTGGATCACAGGTTGGAGATGCAACCATGTTTTTGAATCTATATTTTTTATGTTACAGCAATTCCTACAGGTGAGTACTAAGTTCGAGTTTAGACGCTAAAAATAAAAATAAATTACTAAGAAAAGTGTAAAATTGTACGTTTTCCGATACAAATTTAAATATAACTTGATGGAGAATAGCCCAAACCAAGTTTTTTATAAAGATTATTTTTTTATAATGGATTATTAAAGAAAACGTATCATGAAAATTGCGATTTTAGCCTCTAAACTCGAACTTAATATCCACCTTAAATACTAAATGCTATACTGACAATTGGAAATTATGTCAAATTTTTTTTTTCATTTTTTATTTCAAATATATTCTGAGAATAATTTCAAAAACGTCCCATTAGTCCATGGATATGATTTCAATAATGTACCAACTGGATGGATTTTTCAATGTGGTAAGTTTTCTATAAACGGTATTTTGTCCGTTTTTAATAAAACTAAAATTTAAATTTATTAAAAATTATTATTTTCACTTGCAGGTAAACAGGTCTTGCAATGGTATTTTTTTGAATATTCTTACTGTTTAATGCTAATTAAGCTGATATCCTTATTGGCTCTAGGAAACACTCTTGAAAGCCGTAAGTTAAAAATCAATATGAACGATAGAATTTGATAATATTATTCTTATATTTTGTATAACTTTGCAATTTCAGATGCTTATAAGACAAATCCGCCCAACAAAAGTTAGCCAAAATCGATGAAATTGGACAATTCAATATATCTTTCATCTGGATAGAAAACATGGAAATTTAAATTAATTAGTTTAGTCCTAATAACGTAGAATATTACTCTTTTGAAGAAGCAATTACTAACTACCGACAAGTAACTGCATCCAACGTACTAATAAAAATATTTCCTTTATTGTATATCATAAACCATAGTTTTGTGTAATATAATAATAATTTTTTGGAATAAAATACTGGTGGTTATAGAAAATTGACTTGTTTTGTACGAAAAATTTATTAGTTGTATACAGGCTTGTTGTACCTTTGATTCCTCAATTTCTCTACTTTTTTGAAAATTATACCGACAAACAGTTTATTTCAAACCAATTTCTTAATACAGGTTTCCCAAAAAATTGTTCATTTTTCCGGATAGCAGGAATATTTTGAATGAGTTTAACTATATTCTTCCCACACCATAGTAATAATGAACTAAAATACGATGCAATACATGAACTAATTTATAAGAAAATCATGAACTTATCTAGATGAAAAAAATCTTTGGCGCCAAATCATGGTCATTCTTACTATGGGTTAGTTCATTTTTCATAAAAAATAGTAAACTTTTTTTTCGGTGTAGAAGAAATTATACGATTTTATAAATTTTTAAAATTTTTTTGTACCTTTCGCTTGGACGGAGAATCGAACCGCGGACCATGCACTTTGTCAGCCAACACACTAACCACTGAGCTATGTACCTGTTATGCTCATCAATAGATATTTAATCATCCATTTAAGTTATATTTATATAGCATAGATTGCGGCGCCCACGAACCGAATAAACAAAGTTTATTTACGTCCGACTTGCATGCCAAGGGTCGTGAGTTCGATCCCTGCTTCGACCAAAGTTTTTTTTGTTTTTTTTTAATATATTCCAGATATGTTCGGAAGATTCCGAAAAAATGTTTAACATTACATTGTAGTATATTAAATTTTGAACTGTAAAATGTGTCTTATTAAAGACCTAAAGTCAGGAAAAAACAGTGTTTGATATAAACGAAATGTTGTTTCAAAAATAACTTTTTTTATTGAAAAAATAGAAATTTTGTAACAAACGAATTTTTTTGGCGATAAAAGTTTAAAATTTTCGAAGCAATTCAAAAAACTCTAACAAAAGAAAAACGTTTTCGGTACACGTTTTCTTTCTTTGCGTGTACAAAGTCCGTTGTTATGCTAAAATTAATATATTTTATTGAAAGAAGTATACCATCCATAAAAATACACCGAAATATTGGTCTTATATCCCATTAAGTAAAAAAACTATGGGTCGTGGTGAAATTCTGAGTCGATCCAGCGATGTCCGTCCGTCTGTTTAAATCTGTTTAATTTTGCGTGCGGACCATCTATGCTTTCGGAACAAATTTCATCCGATCCGATTGAAATTTGGTACATGGTGTTATTATATGACCTCTAATAATCAAGCAAAAATTGGTCCATATCAGTCCATAATTATGTATAACCCCCTTATAAAGGGTGATTCTTTTGAGGTTAGGATTTTCATGCATTAGTATTTGACAGATCACGTGGGATTTCAGACATGGTGTCAAAGAGAAAGATGCTCAGTATGCTTTGACATTTCATCATGAATAGACGAACGATCTGCCACAATGTCGAATTTTCAGTGAATGGGCCCTAGAAAAGTTGGCAGAAAATCCGCTTTTTTATCGACAAATTTTGTTCAGCGATGAGGCTCATTTCTGGTTGAATGGCTACGTAAATAAGCAAAATTGCCGCATTTGGAGTGAAGAGCAACCAGAAGCCGTTCAAGAACTGCCCATGCATCCCGAAAAATGCACTGTTTGGTGTGGTTTGTACGCTGGTGGAATCATTGGACCGTATTTTTTCAAAGATGCTGTTGGACGCAACGTTACGGTGAATGGCGATCGCTATCGTTCGATGCTAACAAACTTTTTGTTGCCAAAAATGGAAGAACTGAACTTGGTTAACATGTGGTTTCAACAAGATGGCGCTACATGCCACACAGCTCGCGATTCTATGGCCATTTTGAGGGAAAACTTCGGAGAACAATTCATCTCAAGAAATGGACCGGTAAGTTGGCCACCAAGATCATGCGATTTGACGCCTTTAGACTATTTTTTGTGGGGCTACGTCAAGTCTAAAGTCTACAGAAATAAGCCAGCAAGTATTCCAGCTTTGGAAGACAACATTTCCGAAGAAAGTCGGGCTATTCCGGCCGAAATGCTCGAAAAAGTTACCCAAAATTGGACTTTCCGAATGGACCACCTAAGACGCAGCCGCGGTCAACATTTAAATGAAATTATCTTCAAAAAGTAAACGTCATGGACCAATCTAACGTTTCAAATAAAGAACCGATGAGATTTTGCAAATTTTATGCGTTTTTTTTTTTAAAAAAGTTATCAAGCTCTTAACAAATCACCCTTTACTACCGATCCCCAGATTTAGCCTGCGCATTCTCTTGGAGGAGCAAATTTCATCCGATTGAAATTCGATACTTAGTATTAGTCTATAGTGTCTAACCATGCAAAAATTGGTCCATATCGGTCCATAGATGTATATATATATATATATATATATATATATATATATATATATATATATATATATATATATATATATATATATATATATATATATATATATATATATATATATATATATATATATATATATATATATATATATATATATATATATATATATATATATATATATATATATATATATATATATATATATATATATATATATATATATATATATATATATATATATATATATATATATATATATATATATATATATATATATATATATATATATATATATATATATATATATATATATATATATATATATATATATATATTCAAATCAAATGTGACATATAGAATTTTTGGAATTAATATAAACAAGTATATACGGCCGTAAGTTCGGCCAGGCCGAAGCTTATATCGGTTGCGGTAACGCTTGCCGATAGTAAGGTATCTTAAAACCTCCTAACACCATCTTCTAAATTATAAGTAAGTCCATACGTGATATTTATTAAATTAAAATAGACCGATTCAATACGTATATAATTCAGTTTGACAAAATTTTCTATAGAAATAAAATTTTGACAAAATTAAGTTTTGACAAATTTTTTTTTATAGAAATAAACTTTGGACAACATTTTCTATAGAAATAAAAATTTGACAAAATTTTCTATAGAAATAAAGTTTTGGTAAATTATTTTTGGCTCAAGTGGCAACCATGATTATGAACTGATATGAACAAATTTTTGTGTGATTGGGGATCGGCTATATATAACTATAGACCGATATGGACTAATTTTGGAATGGTTGTTAGCGGCCATATAAAGGGTGATACGGTCAAAATTTGGTCAAGGAAAAACGCGTGTAAATCGATGAAATCGTTTATTTAAAAAATCAAATTAAATTTCTTTTTCAAGTTCAATTAGTATAAAATTCAGGAAAAATATTCAGTTAGGCCTTCGCTTTTCCAAATCCGAATTGCCGGGCCTCACGCTTGACACCTGCCATCAGATTTTGTACAGCCACCTTGTCCACCTTTTTCGCCGCAGAAAGCCAGTTTGCCTTGAACTGCTGCTCGTCCTTAGCAGTTTTTTTTGGTCTTCTTTAGGTTCCGCTTGGCAATAACCCAGTATTTCTCAATTGGGCGGAGCTCTGGCGTGTGGGAGGGTTCTTGTCCTTGGGAACCTCCTGCACGGTGTTCGCGGCGTACCACCATGGCAAGATGCCAAATCCGACCAAAACAGTACGGAACAACCGTGTTTCTTCAGGAAAGGCAGCAGACGTTTATTCAAACACTCTTTCACGTAAATTTCGTGGTTGACAGTCCCGGAAGCTATGAAAATGCTGCTTTTCAAGCCACAGGTACAGATGGCTTGCCAAACCAGATATTTCTTTGCGAACTTTGACAGTTTTATGTGCTTGAAAATATGTGCTATCTTTCCCCTTCCTTTTGCCGTATAAAACTCCTGTCCCGGAAGCTGCTTGTAGTCGGCTTTGACGTAGGTTTCGTGGTCCATTACCACGCAGTCAAACTTCGTCAGCATCGTCGTGTACAGCCTCCGGGATCGCGCTTTGGCCGTCGTATTTTGTTTATCATCGCGATTTGTAGTTACTACCTTCTTGTAAGTCGATAGTCCGGCTCGTTTTTTGGCTCGATGCACGGTTGTAGACGATACACCCAGCTTATTTGCGGCATCTCGGAGAGAGAGGTTAGGGTTTCGCTTGAAACTACCGGCAACTCTCTTTGTCGTCTCAGCGGCTTCCGGGTTTCGATTTCCCCCCGATCCAGACTTCCTGGCTGTCGACAAACGTTCCCCAAACACTTTAATTACATTTGTAACGGTTGATTTGGCACCTTTTAGCGATTTTGCCAGCTTTGCGTGCCAGTAGCTCGGATTTTCGAGATGCGCGAGCAAAATTTTGATACGATGCTCTTCTTGCTTGAACGGCATTTTGACAACTGAAGAGTGAATTCCAAAATGAAAATAGGATCAACATTCTACACACACACACCTTCAAAATGAGGGGTGTTCAGGTTTTTTAAATGCAAAATTGAAAGAAATACGTCAAGTTTATATTGACCAAATTTTGACCGTATCCCCCTTTACTAACATCACGTTCCAAATTTGAACCGGATCGGATGAATTTTGTTCCTCCAAGAGGCTCCGGAGGTCAAATGTGGAGAACGATGTGGACCAATTCTGGTTGTTAGAGACTATATACCAACATCATGTACCAAATTTCAGCCGGATCGGATGAACTTTGCTTCCCTTTGAGGCTCCATAAGCCAAATCTGGATCGGTTTATATGGGGGCGATATATAATTATGGACCGATGTGGACCAATTTTTGCACGGTTGTTAGAGACCATATACCAATATCATGCACCAAATTTCAGCCGGATGGAATGAAATTTGTTTCTATTTGAGCCTCCGCACGCCAAATCTGAGGGTGCGTTTATATGGGGGCTATACGTAAAAGTGGACCGATATGGCCCATTTGCGTGGTTGTTAGAGACCATTTACCAACACCATATACTCCCCAAGGAGGAGTCCTATCACCTCTTCTTTGGAATGTTGCTATAAATAGCCTTCTGGTTACTCTAGAAAAAGAAAGGATAAAAGTGGTGGCATACGCAGATGATGTGGCTCTGGCAGTCAGGGGAAAATTCCCATCCACAATCAGAGATATTATTCAGAGGGCCCTCCGGATGACTGAGAAATGGGCGAAAGACAATGGTCTTGGGGTAAATCCTGCAAAGACAGAATTAGTCATGTACTGCAACGATCGCAAAACTCCCACGGTTAGGCCTATTTCCTTAGGGGGTATTGAAATTCCCTTTGGTGAATGTGCAAAATACCTTGGCGTTATTTTGGACAGGAAGCTGAACTTTAAGCTTAATATTGAAGAAAGGGCGAGAAAGGCAACTGTAGCTTTGTACTCGTGCAAAAAGGCAATAGGAAAAAAGTGGGGACTGAAACCAAAAATTGTGCATTGGCTATACACGGCAGTGGTTAGACCTATAATGCTATATGGTGTTGTAGTCTGGTGGCCGGCACTTCAGAAACCGACTTGTTTAGATAAAGTTCAGCGTATGGCGTGTTTGTGTATTTCAGGCGCATTCAGCAAGACAGGAACAAATTCCCTTAATGTCGTGCTGCATCTATTGCCTTTAGACATTTTGGCCAAACAGTCAGCTGCAACAACGGTTGTGCGGTTGCGCGAACTATCGCTGTGGTCGGAAAAAGGTTACGGTCACAGTTCTGTCCTCAAAACAATGCCAGATGTGCCTAACGTAGTGGATTACACTTTGGCGAGTCCACTTTTCGACAAAAAGTTTGAGACTCTAATCCCCAACAGTGAGGCGTGGTGCACACAGACCCCGGGGAATAAAGAATATATAGATTTCTACACTGATGGCTCAAAATTGGATGGACAAGTGGGGTTCGGAGTATATTCTAATGATCTGGAACTTCGAATAGCGAAAAGATTACCTAATCACTGTAGTGTTTTTCAGGCTGAAATATTAGCAATAAGAGAGGTGGCGAATTGGCTGAGAAGTAATGTTCCAAAAAATGTGGGCATTAATATATACTCAGACAGTCAACCTGCAATAAAATCCTTGGACTCTGTGTTCCTCAACTCGAAAACGGCCATCGACTGCCGCAAATCTCTCAATGAGATGGCTGAGCAGTACAATATTCACCTAATATGGGTGCCTGGCCATAGGAACATACCGGGGAACTGCGAAGCGGATGAGTTGGCAAGGCTAGGGACTACCTTACATATTCCAGGGGAACTAGAATTTGTTGGTATGCCCCTAGCTACCTGCAAGCTCATGCTGCGTGAGAAGGCTGTTATGATGGCAAATGTTCGATGGGAGAATTGCAAGGGTTGTAACGACACCAAGCAAATATGGCCCCATTTCAACTTAAACCACACACTAGATATGCTAATGTTCTCGAGACGTCAGATATCACTCCTGATATCTGCTATAACGGGTCGCTGCCTGATAGGCGATTTTGCAAAAACTATTGGCGCGAAGTATAATGACTATTGTATGAGCTGTCATGATGCGGAGGAAAAAGAATCAATTAAACACCTCTTGTGTGAGTGTCCTGCATTTTGTGTAAAGCGCAAGCAACTTTTAGGAGCATATAGCTTCAGATTACTGGCGGATCTGGAAAACGTTAACTTAAGCAGTCTGCTACTGTTTTTGGAACAATCTGGTTGGTTCAACAAAGAAAAATAATCAAGAAGGTTCAGCGGTTAAAACTAGAAGTGCCCATATGTAATAGGTACTTTTAGTTAATGTGGTATCACAATGGACTGAATAGTCTAAGTGAGCCTGAATCTTAATCGGGCTGCCACTTTAACCTAACCTAACCTAACCTAACACCATATACCAAATTTCAGCCGGATCGGATGAAATATGCGTCTTTTAGAGGCTACGCAAGCCAAATCTGGGAATCGATTTATATGGGGGCTATATATAATTATGGACCGATGTGGACCAATTTTTGCACGGTTGTTAGAGACCATATATGTTAAGTCTACAAATACATACAAATCGATATGGACTTTTGCACGGTACCCCTGCCAACATTTTTTGAATTTGGGGGCGCTTCTGAGAATCCCCACTACGTCGAAAACAATCATATACGACACCAAAAACTCGTCGGAATAGCGCCGTCACAATTGAGAAGTTGTACCACGTCAAGTTACTACGAAAAAGTTTCTCATCAGTGCAATTATTAGGTGTATATTTAGATCAATTTCGAAGGACGCCAATAAGAACCCCTGCAAACTATCAGAAAAAGTGCATTTTAAGGTAATTGTAGAAGAATCATTGTGGTCAAGTAGAACACGATTGTGTAGATGTTTATTGATTTGATTACACATTTATAATTTCTTATAAATATAACATTTTTCGGTTTATCTCATCACATTTAACATACTTTTTTGCATTAATAAAAGAATGATGTTGAGTTTTAAATAGCAAGTTACATATTGCAGCGTCTATCAGCCAGTTTGTTTATTTTCGATGGATACAGCGTGCCTGGAAAAATATTTGAACAACGATCACTTTATTCTATTTGGAAAGTCGAAAATTGTTCACCATATACCTTTCACAATTTTAAGCGTAATATCTATGTTTTCAGAACTTTATTTTCGTTTTTATTTAAATAAAATATAACAAGCTGGTTGCGCTTGGCGTTTCACAAAAAATAAAATGGCTCTTCTAACAGTAGTGATGGCAAAATACTTTCATGTACATTTTGTACTTTTTGATATGCTTCCCCCATCACAGTTCGCGATGGTTGTGGTGACATTTACGAGTCTGTGGTAGCGATGAGGATGAAATGGAACTTTGAAATGCTGGCAGGGACGTAGAGACCCAGAATTGAAATATGGGGGTCGCTTATATTGGGCCTATATACAATTGTGAACTTGATATGGACCAATTTTTTTGTGATTAGGGATCGATTTATCTAAGGGCTATATATAACTATAGACCGATATGGACCTAGTTAGGCAATGTTGTTAACGGCCATATACTAGCACAATATACCAAATCTGGGGATCGGTTTATATGGTGGCTTTTACGGGGGGCGTGTTGAAATCACGCTAACTTCCGCACGAAACAAGCTATCGACTTGAAACATGACACAAGTAGTTGTTATTCATGTAGGTCGGATGGTATTGCAAATGGGCCATATCGGTCCACTTTTACGTATAGCCCCCATATAAACGGACCCCCAAATTTGGCTTGCGATTGCTCTAAGAGAGGCAAATTTCATCCGATCCGGCTGAAATATGGTACATGGTGTTAGTATATGGTCTCTAAAAACCATGCAAAAATTGGTCAATATCGGTCCATAATTACATATAGCCCCCATCTAAACTGATCCTCAGATTTGGCTTGCGATTGCTCTCAGGGAACCAAATTTCATCCGAGCCGACTGAAATTTGGTACTTGGTATTAGTATATGGTCTCTAAAAACCATGCAAAAATTGGTCCATGTCGGTCCATAATTACATATAGCCCCCATATAAACCGATCCCCCGATTTGATCCCCGGAGCCTCTTGGAGGAGCAAAATTCATCCGACGTGCAACGTGGTGTTAGTATAAGGCCGCTTATAACCATGCCATAATTGGTCCATATCGGTCTATAGTTATATATAGCCGATCCCCAATCACACAAAAGTTGGTCCATATCGGTTCATAATCATGGTTGCCACTCGAGCCAAAGATAATCTACCAAAATTTTATTTTTATAGAAAATATTGTCAAAAAGTTATTTCTATAGAAAATTTTGTCAAAATTTTATTTCTATAGAAAATTTTATTTCTATAGAAATTTTTTTCCAAATTTTATTTCTATAGAAAATTTTTTCCAAATTTTATTTCTATAGAAAATGTTGTCAAAATTTTATTTTGTCAAAATTTTATTTCTATAGAAACTTTAAACTTAATTATATACGTATTTAATCGGCCTTTTTTAGTTTAATATATACCACGTATGGACTATGTGGTATATATTACGGTGTTAGGAAGTTTTAAGATACCTTGCCATCGGCAAGTGTTACCGCAAACCAAGTAATTCGATTGTGGATGACAGTCTTCAGTAGAAGTTTCTACGCAATCCATGGTGGAGGGTACATAAGCTTCGGCCTGGCCGAACTTACGGCCGTACATACTTGTTTTTTCTTTTAAACGGGCATTCGTCTGTAGGTGTATAGCTTTATTAATATATCGCAAAATGACAATGAAAATTTAATGAATGAGATCTGTATTCTAATTTCTATTTTATTGATCACAGAATTAAAGCTAAATAGGTCTCTAAAAATTTCTTTATTTTAAAGAAGCCGCATCTTTGGCTCGGAATACATACCAATCTATGGTCGAATTGCTTACACAAAATTTCATATTTCTTTGGTTCAGAGCATTAACCATAGCGTACGTTCACTTTAGAAACAGAAAATCTTTCTTGACACTAAAAGGTTATTTCTCCACGTAGAACAACAGGCTGCAGCAACCAAAAAAAAAACTTTAGTACTAATAGTGTAATAAAATTAAAGGTAACATTACATAGGAAATTGTCTGTGAAAGAACATAATAAAATAACGACTATCTAGGAAGCAAACGAAAACTCACCAGAAATGGTGAACTCGTTACAAATGAAAAATAATGACAAAGCCATTAAGTCAAATGATAATAAAATCAATTACGTAGGTATTACTAACATAAGGGAAAATGAATATTCCAGCTTTTTCCTCCATCCCCTCCCTAGGATGGAAGTAAATGTCCATTAATCACGGTATTTCAACAAGAAAGGATGGAATGAAAGCAAGAATGACTTGGAAATAATTTAAAATGTTACCTTAACGATGGTACTCAATCGATGAATGATTTCACAGGAGACATTTTTTAATTGAAATGTAATGATTTGACAATTTCTTAAAGTCAATTTTAAAGGATATAGGGAAATCAGGTTACTTATGCCATCAAAGCTCATTAATCTTAATAAAGTTTGAATTTTTGTTTTTGTAAAATCAAGAAAATTGAAATGTCATTGTTCGATAATGGCATGAATTGTCACATAAATTACTCAGCAATCTTCGCCATAGGTGGTATGTTTTCCTTTCGTTTGCACATAAACCTGTTGGATATTGCTTGATAATTATGCTTAACTTTAGAAGAAGAAATTATTTCCTCAAAAGACAATGACTAAGTGATTTTTGAAAATTTCGTTTTTAGATACTTTGGTTAGTCTATGGTGAAAAAATTCTCGCCTTTTTTCATTGGATTAAGATTTTTTCAATTAAAGGAAGTTTGGAAAATTCAATTTTAGTAGATATTAAATTGAAATTTCAATACCTTCAACCATATTAACCGTAGATTGAAATTGCACTCCTTGTTGCTAACCATGAATTATGAGATCTTGTGGTGGTAAATGTGTAATGAAGTGAAAATGTTTAAGCCATTTTGTGGTTGGCAATAACCAACCACTTAAATTAGTTGCATTAGCTAAAACCCTCAAATTGCATGTGTAGCATATGGCCTATATGCCAATAGACATTCGCACACACACACACACTCTCAAACATACCCGCCATACCAGATGACATCCGTTTCCACTCTTATGGCTACATACACAGCAGAGAATGCACAAAATGGACACCTTATGTTTGGCCTTTAACTGACGACAAATTTGTCGTTCTCCCTTCCACATAACATCCACACTCCGTTCACAATGACATAAAGGTCAGCCTTAATATAATGACTACCACTTAAACTTAAACTAGTTTCGTTGAATGGAAACGGAACCAAACCTGTGTCTGCGTGTATGTGTGTGGTTGGGTAAACGTGTGAGGGAAACGCCTCGGAAATTTGCTAACACATATGTGTCAACACCGCTATCATGCTTAAAGTATCCCACTATAGATGTATGTGTTTGCGTGCATTTGTGTGGGTCTTTCCAATGGGTATTTGTGTCATAATGACATTCAAAATAGCTTTGGTTTTGACTTTAATGGACTCACAAATCAACAACGCATTTTATACCACAAATTGTGCGGTAATTAGTGAGTGCTTCGGTATTTTTTTGCCTACCACCGACTATCGGTGTTATGATGCTACAAATGCCTAATGCTCATTAATTTACAAGGTTATAATGAGGGTAGAGTTTTCAGTTTGAAATTAATTAGCGACTCAAAAAAATCATCGGAAATTTAAGCAGTTTTTATTAAGAAAAATACTCTTTAAACCACCGTGGTCCAATGGTTAGGATTGTCTTCTCTCTTTGAAACACCTCTGAGTGGTTTAAAGTTTCTCGATCGTAGTGTATCACACATTCGAATTACTGTATAAAATAAATTGAGTTGAATTTTGTTTTACTTTTAAAGGGATTATGCTTCATTACAGAGTTTAGAGGTATTTTCGGACCATAAAGAGATGTAACAAAAATGGTGAGTATCGGTCCATGTTTTGGTGTAGCCCCCATATAGACCGATCTCCCGATATTACTTCTTGGTCTTATAGAAACCGTAGTTTTTATCCAATTTGCTTAAATTGGAAATCTAGAGGTATTGTAGGACCACATATGTGTGCCGAAAATGTCGTGTATGGATCCATGTTTTGGTATATCCCCATATAAACCAGTCTCCCGATTTTACTTCTTGGGTTTCTAGAAACCGTAGTTTTTATCCGAATGGAAATCTGGAGGGTTTTTAGGACTATAAACAACAGGTTGGCTGATAAGTCCCCGGTCTAACAAAGAAAAACATTTTTTTGTCAAAATTCGTTTTTATTATTCAACATAGTTCCCTTCAAGAGCGATACAACGATTATAACGACCTTCCAATTTTTTGATACCATTTTGGTAGTACTCCTTCGGTTTTGCCTCAAAATAGGCCTCAGTTTCGGCTATCACCTCTTCATTGCAGCCAAATTTTTTCCCTGCGAGCATCCTTTTGAGGTCTGAGAACAAGAAAAAGTCGCTGGGGGCCAGATCTGGAGAATACGGTGGGTGGGGAAGCAATTCGAAGCCTAATTCATTAATTTTTGCCATCGTTCTCAATGACTTGTGGCACGGTGCGTTGTCTTGGTGGAACAACACTTTTTTCTTCTTCATATGGGGCCGTTTTGCCGCGATTTCGACCTTCAAACGCTCCAATAACGCCATATAATAGTCACTGTTGATGGTTTTTCCCTTCTCAAGATAATCGATAAAAATTATTCCATGCGCATCCCAAAAAACAGAGGCCATTACTTTGCCAGCGGACTTTTGAGTCTTTCCACGCTTCGGAGACGGTTCACCGATCGCTGTCCACTCAGCCGACTGTCGATTGGACTCAGGAGTGTAGTGATGGAGCCATGTTTCATCCATTGTCACATATCGACGGAAAAACTCGGGTGTATTACGAGTTAACAGCTGCAAACACCGCTCAGAATCATCAACACGTTGTTGTTTTTGGTCAAATGTGAGCTCGCGCGGCACCCATTTTGCACAGAGCTTCCGCATATTCAAATATTGATGAATGATATGACCAACATGTTCCTTTGATATCTTTAAGGCCTCTGCTATCTCGATCAACTTCATTTTATGGTCATTCGAAACCATTTGATGTTTTCGTCGTTAACCACCTCTTTTGGGCGCCCACTGCGTTCACCGTCCTCCGTGCTCATTTCACCACGCTTTAGTTTTGCATACCAATCAATTATTGTTGATTTCCCTGGGACAGAGTCCGGAATCTCATTATCAAGCCAAGTTTTTGCTTCCATTTTTTTTCACAATAACAAAAGTTGTTTCATAAAAGGCGCTCTATCTCACAAACTAATTGACTTACAGACGTCAAATTTTGACACGAATCATTTGAAGGTTGGTACTATCTAAAAATAATATGCATTTAATACTAGCGACGCTATCTATGTGTCAGACCGGGGACTTATCAGCCAACCTGTTTAAGTTTGCAATATTACCCATATTGAGTAAACTTTCCTCATATCGTGAACGTCACTCACATTACCGTGTGTAACCATTAATGGGACCACTTTAAATCAGCCTCAAATATTGCCAGCGTGTGTTTACCATGTTTGCGGTAATTTATGATGTGGAAAATGTCGCATTCCACCGAATAAACAGTAACTTCAACCAGTAGTCCTGTATACTCCACACTCCTTTGTCTCGGAGGGTAATAACACAAAAACCACCTGCCAAGTGCTAGCTAAATGTAAAGTACTTGGTGGTTCAGACTTCAGGCATCCTCAAGGTTTGCTTGAAGTACAAAAGCAATGGTGAAAGTGGAGTGGAGCCAGCATAGTTGTGCTTGTGTCATTGGGCGGAAGTTGTTGTTTCCCGCTATCACTCTCTTAGAGTAACCGCTTAATGCTTCTGATAATTATAATGCTAATGACAAAAGGCGTAATTATGTAAATTTACATCTTACAAATGGCTGTATCCTGGGCTCTGAAAGATGACATTAACGGTAACCGGTAAAGATGAGAACGGTTGTGGAATGTGTTGGCTGAGTGGCAGGCAGACTTTTGTTGAATGATGAAAGCCAGATGTTAGACTTGAGGGAGTGGGATGGCGAAGAAATCTGCTGAAATGTTATTTCTTAATTTGATTTTTTTTTTATTTTTTAAAGTTTTACTAAATTCGGAAAACATATTTGGTCCCCAAAGTGAACACTCAGAGTCACCTAAATTTTGTCTCCATTTGTCACATATGAGAGGTTAATTTTAATAATATAATAAACGTCTCACGAAAGGTTTTCAGTTATGTGAGGTGTCTGCTTCTAAGAGTGTCCACGATAGAGAGGTTTCACTGCATGTATCAACCTCTCCACAGTTTTAAGAAGGAGTGAGGATAAGCTTATCGGTCGCAAACCTCTAGCCTTCCTCAACTCATGCAACCACGAGGTTGAAGGTCTAAGTAGACCAGATCTTGTCGTTTTCATACCAATATGGAATCAATACTAATTCCAACGTATGAATATATATTAACCTTTCCGGTGTTATAAGAAAACAAGTACATACGGCCGTAAGTTCGGCTAGGCCGAAGCTTATGTACCCTCCACCATGGATTGCGTAGAAACTTCTTCTAAACACTGCCATCCACCATCGAATTACGTGGGTTGCGGTAACGCTTGCCGATGGCAAGGTATCTTAAAACCTCCTACCACCGTCTTCTAAATTGTAAGTAAGTCCATACGTGGTATAAATTAAATTAAACAAGTATATATGGCCGTAAGTTCGGCCAGGCCGAAGCTTATGTACCCTCCATCATGGATTGCGTAGAAACTTCATCTAAACACTGCCATCCACAATCGAATTACTTAAGTTGCGGTAACGCTTGCCGATGGCAAGGTATCTTAAAACCTCCTAACACCATCTTCTAAATTGTATGTAAGTCCATACGTGGTATATATTAAATCAAAAAAGATCGATCTAATACGTATATAATTCAGTTTGACAAAGTAGACATAAAATTTTGACAAAATTTTCTACAGGAATAAAATTTTAACAAAATTTTCTATAGAAATAAAATTTTCACAAAATTTTCTATAGAAATAAAAAATGTTGACAAAATTTTCTATAGAAATAAAATCTTGGTAGATTATTTTTGGCTCGAGTGGCAACCATGATTTTGAACCGAATAAAATTTGAACAAAATTTTCTATAGAAACAAAATTTTGACAAAATTTTCTATAGAAATAAAATTTTGACAATGATGAAAATTTTATTATGAACCGAATAAAATTTTAACAAAATTTTCTCTAGAAATAAAATTTTGACAAAATTTTCTATAGAAATAAAATTTTGACCTAAATTCAGACCTAAAGTCAGAAAAGAACAGTGTTTGATATAAACGACTGTGTTGTTGTTTCAAAAATAACTTTTTTTATTGAAAAAATAAAAATTTTGTAACAAACGAATTTTTTTGGTGATAAAAGTTTAAAATTTTTGAAGCAATCCAAAAAACTCTAACAAAAGAAAAACGTTTTCCAAACGTTTGTTTTCTTTGCGTGTATTGGGCTATTTATGGTCAAGTTTAACAAAGAAAAAAAAAAACAAGGAAAAAAATATTTATTTCAACGTTTCCTGCACGTTTCGTCGGTTTTTTACGACTTCTTCAACAGGGTTTTATTGAGGAATCTTTTCAAAATGTTACAACTTTACATATTTTCTTGCTTTTTCTGGATCTTTTCTAGGTTTGTCTTACAATTTTATTTCTTTACAACATATTTTCCTTAATTTACTGATAGTTTTTCGTTACCTGCATCAGCATTTCCCATAAATCTGTTGTTTATTACATTCATATGCAAAAAACGTTAATTGTTTTTGGAAATTTTTCTTCATGCTTTTGCCCAGTCCAATTGTTCAATTTCAATCTCCATATATGTCTTCTCCAGTCATATCAATTATTTTCAGATTAAGAAATCCACAAACAATCCTTTTAAATATATCAAAAAAGTTTTAAAGAATCCATTAAAAATAAAATCATCAACCGATCTTAAAGTAATCCCATAAATGTTACATTCCTTCACAATTGGGTCTCAAACCTAGAGGCAATTGGCAATCGACGTGTGAAAATGACCTCACGTACGTTTGTTCAAGAAAATGCTTTTATAAAGCAATTATAAGCCATGTAAGAAGACAGACGACATTCCACAGGACGGACGTGTAAATGGTCGGACAGACAGACAGACAGAGAGACTAATAGATACTAATAGAATAATACAATGTAATCGATAGAACTACAAGAGGAATTTTAAGAATTGTGTTTTCTATTCGGCTAACTTGTATGAGTTGGTATTTCTCCTTACTCTAATATTGGAAAAATTGGAAGATAGGAAAACAATGCCCTCGCACCAGCAGACATCGTGACACGCACAGATACACTTTCGATAAAAGTTTTTGGACACTTTCTCGGATAAGACATACACTCACATACACAGGCCGACGGACACCATAAGCATCTGCTGATCAGCATCTGTAGTAGTTGCAAAAGCTAGTAGGGTTAGTTGTTCTTCCGTTACGTTAAAAGTTCAATGCAAAACATAAATCATACTTCCTGTTCAACATTTACACATGTTACCTCCTCACTCTACCTTCAACAATTTCTGGGGTAACCTTTTGAGATGTGATAGCATATTGGCAACAGGAGGTATTCTCTTAGAAAATAAAAGATATCGAACGATATGAACGAGAAATTGCAATAAAGTTCATTCAGCATGTAAAATCATATGTACTCGTATGTAATGGACTAGAGAAAAAATGTCTGCATTAATCTAAGGGTACGCTATATACAATCTTTTGAAAATTACAGACATATGCCCCATATCCTTTAGCCCTAGCACCTTACGAAAATTGTTGGCTATCCAACAAAAAAATTGGGTTGTTTCACAAAAATTTCTTTTTAAGTGCCCTAGGGGAAATTTGTGCCGATTTCCTCTAATGGACCTATCTCATAACTGGTACCAGTGCTCCAGTTGATCGAAATTTTTAAAATTGCATATAATTTTTTAACTTCTATACATTCTTGATATTCAAATCTTATTGGATCTATGCATTTACTGAAATATAATTATAAGAATAATTGTTCAACATATTCCAAACACGTTTCCTTTCTGGTGCGATTACTACTCATACTCAGTTGTCCCACTCCTACTAAGTTGTCCCAGGACTTGTCCTTGGGAATGAGTCCGAGTCGTGTCCTAAAGTGTAACTTTACCTCGTCAAAGACAAATCCATGTTAAAGTGACGGGTCCCTTCTATATGTTTTGACCTGAACTGGGTCTGGTCCATACACTCCAAGGACAAGTTCTGCACCGATTAAAGGGTTGATCCATTTCCCGTAGGGTGCATCCCGGGATCCTCTATCATTATTTTTATACCCTCCACCATAGAATGGTGGTATATTAACTTTGTCATTCCGTTTGTAACACATCGAAATATTGCTCTAAGACCCCATACAGTATATATATATATATATATATATATATATATATATATATATATATATATATATATATATATATATATATATATATATATATATATATATATATATATATATATATATATATATATATATATATATATATATATATATATATATATATATATATATATATATATATATATATATATATATATATATATATATATATATATATATATATATATATGAAATTCTGAGTCGATCTGAGCATGTCCGTCCGTCTGTTGCAATCACGCTAACTTCCGAACGAAACAAGCTATCGACTTGAAACTTGGCACAAGTAGTTGTTATTGATGTAGGTCGGATGGTATTGCAAATAAGCCATATCGGCCCACTTTTACGTATAGCCCCCATATAAACGGACCCCCAAATTTGGCTTGCGATTGCTCTAAGAGAAGCAAATTTCATCCGATCCGTATAGCCCCCATATAAACGGACCCCCTTTTGGCTTGCGATCGCTCTAAGAGAAGCAAATTTCATCCGATCCGGCTGAAATTTGGAACATGGTGTTCGTATATGGTCTCTAACAACCATGCAAAAATTGGTCCATATCGGTCCATAATTACATATAGCCCCCATATAAACCGATCCCCCGATTTGGCTTGCGGAGCCTCTAAGAGAAGCAAATTTCATCCAATCCGTCTGAAATTTGGTACATGGTGTTGGTATATGTTCTCTAATGACCATCCAAAAATTGGTCCATATCGGTCCATAATTATATATAGCCCCCATATAAATCGATTCCCAGATTTGTCCTCCGGAGCCTCTTGCAGGAGCAAAATTCATCCGATCCGGTTGAAATTTGGAACATGGTGTTAGAATGTGATCTCTAACAAACACGCAAGAATTGGTCCATATCGGTCCATAATTATGTATAGCGCCCATATAAACCGTTCCCCATATTTGATGTCCGGAGCCTCTTGGAGGAGCAAAATTCATAAGATCCGGTTGAAATATATAGCCGATCCCCAATCACACAAAATTTGGTCCATATCGGTTCATATTCATGGTTGCCACTCGAGCCAAAAATAATCTACCAAAATTTTGTTTTTATGGAAAACATTGTCAAAATGTTATTTCTATAGAAAATTTTGTCAAAATTTTATTTCTATAGAAAATTTTGTCAAAATTTTATTTCTATATACAATTTTGTAAAAATTTTATTTCAATAGAAAATTTTTTCCAAATTTTATTTCTATAGAAAATTTTTTCCAAATTTTACTTCTTAGCAAATGTTTTCAAAATTTTATTTTGTAACAATTTTATTTCTATAGAAACTTTAAACTTAATTATATACGTTTTTAATCGGCGTTTTTAGTTTAATATATACTACGTATGGACTACCTTGTAATTTAGAAGACGGTGTTAGGAAGTTTTAAGATACCTTGCCATCGGCAAGTGTAACCGCAACCCAAGTAATTCGATTGTGGATGACACAAGCTTCGGCCTGGCCGAACTTACGGCCGTATATACTTGTTTTCAATTCTTTTGGACAATTCCTAGAAACTATGCTAAAAATTTAAATGTTTGACAATTAGATATCTCTAGAAAATCATTAAAAGATTAACAATGAAAATAAAATAAAAAATTCCTGCAAATCACCTTGTCGTGCCTTTGCAATTATTTTGGCCGTTTATCACACAATACTCGATTTTGATATATACCCCATATCTAGCAATAACCATGCACTGTATAAATCTACAGCATTTAGTTCTGAAATCATATGAAAGGTGATATTTTTATTGTATTTGCTTGAACGCATAGACAGAAATATAAGACTCCCTTTAGACATTGAACAAACAATCTAATTGTCACTAGAATAAATCTGTAAGTTTTCAGATGAGCGGTTTAGTAATGCTAACAACCTGAAATTTGTTACAATACATATTACCTGGTTTGCAATGCATATAAAGGGTTCAATCCCAGTTTCGACCAAACACCACACCAAACAATTTTTCAGCGGAGGAAGTTTCATCGTAATTCACAACGCCGTTCGGACAAGGCTATAAAACAGAGGCCCCTGTCATTGTCATTGAGCTAAACGTGGAATCGGAACGTGAACTGAATACTCTAATGAGTGAGAAATAACGGGCTGTCACTATTCCTAATCTAACGTTCTATAAACCAGCCTAAGTCAAGCCTTAGAGTTCCTCTAGAGATATATATCTCGATGCGTTACAAACGGAGTGATAAGCAATTAAGTGCAAAATGTTATTTTTGGATGGAGAGAAAACATGTTTGCCGGAAAAATAATAATCCGAGACAATTACGAGAAACACGTATATGCTCACCACCCAAAAAAAATAAAAGTTTGCTCTAATATGATCACCTCATAATCCTTCTCTTGGTGTGTTGGAAAGTATAACAATTTAACTCCACGCACAATATTTTTCTAGTGTAGAATGTAATATATCGTTTGCATCGTCAATAATCCCATATGATATGATGTCAAGCATCACTTCGAATGGAGTGAGAGCATGTCCTTTGGACAAGTATTAGCAGCAGATATACCTTCACACTTTCACAAAATAAAATACGAAAAAAGAAGCATTTACATCATTTTGCGTTCGACAGGAAACGTTCTAATCGTCGCAATACTTCTTCTCCGTTTTCTCTTTGCACTTTGGTCAACAGAAACTATGGTAGTTCAATATCGACAACATCCGTTGGACGCGTTGTCTATTCAATTTTCTACACCGACAAAGAGTTTCTAATTTAAAGAGGAGGGGTAAAAAAGTTTTTGGCTTCTGTTTTTACACTTACTTATCTTGTACCTTATAAACGTAAAACAAAATATGAATGTGCGAGGCGGTAACGTTAGCAAATTGAATAGTCATTGGTTTAAGCAAAAGTGGGAGAGAGAGAGAAAGAGAGTTTTCCGGAAGTGAGAACTATGATGTCCTAGCACTAACGAAAACCTAGAATAAATTCCTGAACTTTTATTGAAGCTATGCCTTCCACTCCCTAACCCTGGCGCACGGACATGTACACACCTACAAGAAAACTTTTTTTTTTTTGTACATTTACATCCATTACCTCTATGATTTGAACTTCATCGACAGTAGCATCACCAGGAGATATGGCTGGATCATCAGTTTGGTTCACAGCATCTGTGTAACATATGTTGTGCTAATATGTGAAAGTTTTTCTTTCCCCCTTACAACCGGAAGTCAGGCGTCATTGTGCTGACCATTGCGATTTGTTGTGTTTTTGCTTAAGCCACTTCGTCTACCATCATCCTGGCAAATTTTCACTTCGATATTGTTTGTATGATAAGTTTGTTGGATAGCAAAGTAAAAGTGTTGGCTGTGAAGGGTCTGGAAGATATGAAAAATTAATTGAGGAAATTTGCTTCAGTTCAAACTTAATCTGAACGAAAGTGACTTTAATATGTAATCACCTAAGATTTATTAAAGTTATACCTTTTGAGGGTCCACAGAGAGAGCGAGAGAGAGAGAGAGAGGACTTATAATCGATGGAATGCTAAACTAGCAAGGGAAGCTTAGTTTTGCCCATCAATAGGAAAATCCACACAAATGCCTATTATAACGAATTAAGGTTAGGAAAATTGCTGCGGCAAGTACCCCCGCATGTACGCTGCAGCCGTTGGATCAATTCATAAGGAATTCAATTGCTCACTCACTATCAGGCGAAAGAAAATCATTTGAGGTAATGATTTTTGCAGAAGGTACACACAAAAAATAATTTTTGGATTCGATCACGAAATTAAATGATCCAATTAAGTTTTAAATGAACTGTCTACAATCACAGAAATGATAGTCCCAGCAAAAAAATGGTCCCAGCAAAGGCACAACTTTAAAAGCAATTCCAGAAGATGCACTCCCAATAATGTTCTCTATTTGAACTACCCAGGAAGTTCTTTTAATTCCATTTTTTTAACTTGGTTTTTTCATACTTTTAACGGGTAATTTTAACTTTTTTTTGTTTCAAATAGGTTAAAAACAGAGTAAGAATTCAAAAAATGGTAAAAATCATTTAAATTTTGTTTACAAAAATGTGAATTTTTGAAAATATTTGAGGTCAAACGTTTCCGATCAGCGCTAGAATCCATTAAAAATTATAAAACATTATAAAAATTATTTATTTGACAAAATATCACAGATTTTTTTAATTTACATCCAAAACATTGAATTGAAATCACACCTAAAGAAGTGATGCAAATTCAGTGCAACGGCTGTTGAAAGGGAGGACTTCCGTCCTATAACAAGCCCATGTTAAATTCATCGCTTTTGCGTCAATTTTGCACAACTTCCGGATCCAAAAAGAACATTTTCATTACTTTTTTGGCGACGATTTTTTTGCTGGGAGTATCAATCACCGAAGTCAATTATAAAATTAATTGATAGTTTTGCTGCAAGTAGAGGATGCTTATGAGGAATGTGGTAAATTTCCAACCATCTTGCAGTCTATACGGCTTTACCCAAATAAATTTGACAAGCATACTTTTCTTCTTCTCTTATAGTTTGGTTTTAAGCTGAAATCAAAACAACAATAACGATTAATTTATCCAATTACAAAATTAATTGATACTATTAATTTTTATACCCACCACCATAGGATGGGGGGTATATTAACTTTGTCATTCCGTTTGTAATACATCGAAATATTGCTCTAATACCCCATAAAGTATATATATTCTGGGTCGTGGTGAAATTCTGAGTCGATCTGAGCATGACCGTCTGTTGAAATCACGCTAACTTCCGAACGAAACAAGCTATCGACTTGAAACTTGGCACAAGTAGTTGTTATTGATGTAGGTCAGATAGTATTGCAAATGGGCCATATCGGTCCACTTTTACATATAGCCCCCATATAAACGGACCCCCAAATTTGGCTTGCAGACCCTCTAAGAGAAGCAAATTTCATCCAATCCGGCTGAAATTTGGTACATGGTGTTAGTATATGGTCTCTACCAACCATGCAAAAATTGGTCCACATCGGTCCATAATTATACATAGCCCCCATATAAACCGATCCACCGAATTGCATCCTATCCGGCTGAAATTTGGTACATGGTGTTTGTATATGGTCTGTAATGACCATGCAAAAAGTGGTTCACATCGGTGCAGATTTGACCTCCGGAGCCTCTTGGAAGACCAAAATTCATCTGATTCAGTTGATATTTGGTACGTGGTGTTAATATATGGCCTCAAGCACCCATGTAAAAATTGGTCCAAATCGGTCCATAATTATATATAGCCTCCATATAAACTGAACCCAGATTTGACCTCCGGAGCCTCTTGGAAGACCAAAATTCATCTGATTCGGTTGAAATTTGGTACGTGATGTTAATATATGGTATCCAACAAC